>NC_056558.1:9371438-9399308 GCF_013358625.1 Macadamia integrifolia | reverse complement strand
AATGTACAAGGACTTGAAAAGTTCCTACTGGTGGAAGGGAATGAAGAATGACGTAGCCACACATGTGTTAAGGTGCTTCACTTTCCAGCAAGTCAAGGCAAAGAGACAAAGACCCCATGGTTTACTACAGTCACTACCTATTCCAAAGTGGAAATAGGAGAATATTACCCTGGATTTCAGCCCAGGATTACCCTGCGCCAGCAAAGGTATGGATGCCATTTGGGTGGTTGTTAACTGCTTGACCAAGGCAGGTCACTTCATCCCAATTAAAGTCACCTTCTCTATGGACAAGTCGGCCAAGTATTGATAACATCATCTAGCTACATGGTGTTCCAGTTAGCATTATCTCTGATCGACATCCCAGATTAACTTCTAAATTCCGAACATGTGTGCAGAAGGCTATAGGCACACAGCTGAATTTTAGCACAACATTTTATCCACAGACTAATGGTTAGTCGGAGAGGACTATCCAGACCTTGGAAGACCTACTTCGAGCATGTGCTCACAGTTGGGATGAGTATATCTCTCTTATTGAGTTCTCCTACAACAACAACTACTAGGCACCATCGGTATGTCCCCGCTCGAAGCACAGTATGGTAGGAATTTTGGACTCCTCTCTATTGGGATGAGGTGGGTGAGCAACATGTTCTAGGTATGTACTTAATACAGGCCACTAGTGAGAAGGTGGGTGTGATCAAAGAAAGAATCAAGGTAGCCCAATCCAGACAAAAAAGTTACGCAGATGTCAGAAGAAAGCATCTAGGGTTTGATGTGGGAGATAAGGTATTTTTGCAGATCTTTCCAGTTAAAGGGTTAATGCGGTTCGGTAAGAAAGGAAAGTTGAGTCCTCAATACATGGGACCTTATGATATACTGGAGAGGATAGGACTGGTGGCAAACCAAATAGCTCTGCATCCAGAATCGGAGAGCAACCATGATGTCTTCCATGTATCCATGCTGAGGAAGTACATACCTGACCCAACTCATGTCTTGACTTACATACCTGTACACACCCAATTTTGTCACCCCTCTGACTATGATGAAATGTGGATCTGGGATGTGACTTCTTGCTTTTGATTAACAGAGATGATGAATGACTAAGGAACCCTATAAACATCCCCTACCTAATTTTGACTTTTTATATATGAAGGAATCCAGTTAAAATGACCATATGGATGGATAGTACTCAGAAATGCGATTCCAACGATATATGGTATGTCAAAATTAGACCGTCAGATCTCCTGTAAACTTCCCCAGAAAATTATATTTTTTTACGTGCATATCACGCACAACAACCTGCGCACAACAGCAGGGCATCCCGTGTGCAGCCGCAAGCCATCCAGCACTTAGCCGTAGGCCAGCTCACACGCAGCCACAGGCCAGACCCCATTCAGCCATAGGCCAGCCTGCGTGCACCCTACCAGCAAGTGTGCCCCCACTGCCCGTCTCCCGCATGCATCCATACATGCCCCGTGCACCCCCACCCAGCCTTATGTGCAGCCATCAATAGTCGGGATTTATGTTCCAATGACCCAGTGGGTGAAGAGATTTTCTCTTCAGTCACTTATGCATTTTACACTACCCCGCTAGCATACCCTACTTCGCAACCTCCCATTGGTCCAAAAAGGAATCTTTTTACCTTATTGGTCCAAAAAAATTACCTTTCCCCCCATTGGCCAAAGAAATTTACCCTCCACCCCATGGGTCCAAAATTTCTTACTTTCATCCTATTGGTGTAAAAAATCACTTTGTTCTCTCATTGGCTAAGGGAATTCCCTTTCCCTCCCCATTGGATCAACAATTCTATAAATACCCCCCTCCCTTTGGTTTTACACACCAACACACCATAAGATTCCAAGCCTCTTAGTGAGAGAAACTCTACCCTCTCTCCTCCCCCTCCCCCTTTGAGGTTTTTCAAGTCTTCGGAGAGATCTTCATAAGATTCAAAGTGTTCTTTGGGCCTTTGAAATTCTTCAACCCTTTGCTTTTTTGAGTGAGCTTTTATCGAAAAAATCTCCCTTTAGTCTCCCTCCCTCACTTGAGGTTTGTCAAGCATTCGAAGAGATCTTCATAAGATCCAAAGTGTTTTTTAGGCCTTCAAAGTTCCTTAATCCTTAGAGAATAGCCTATTCCCAATAGAAGCCCTACCGGAGTGCCACCTCAGCCAAAGTTAAAAAATAACTCACCCTAGCAGAAGCTCTGTCGGAATATCCACAGCCTACCCCTCCCATAGCCTATCCTCAGCGAAAACTCTGTAGGAGTGCCACCTCAGTCAAAAATCGAAAGTAGCCCATCCCTAGCAGAAGCTCTGCCGAATAAATACCATAGTCAAAGTCCGAAGGGAATCATTCCTAGTTGACACTCTATCCGATCAACATCTCTCAAGAAAAGGAAGTTAGAGGTCAAGACCATCTTCCCTTGAGCCAGGAGAATCCGAAAGATAGTCTGAGCCAGTGCTGATCAGGGGTCCACCCCTCTTGACCCGAAACATGGGTTAAGTTCAGGTACAATTTCTCAACCGAATTGTCATCATGTAGACTCTATATTGAATTTGTGTTAGTGTATATAGTTATTTAAATTCAATCGTACATGTGAATGATAACTTAGCTATGCATGCAAAATTGAAATAATTGTGAAAAATGTTCGCTCTTAAGCATCTAATAAGAAGACTGATTGAACCGGGTAGATTGGGTGCCTAACACCTTCCCAACTTTACAACCTGACACTTACCCTAAATCTGTAGACTATACCAACTTTCTAGCTTTTTTCTCAAGAATTGGGCCCACCCTTGGGTCCTAGGCCCATAATCCTAGGTGGCGACTCCAAACCTTTTATATGATCCCGATCCTCGTATTGGACCATCATCAAATCCCCTTCTTGAAAGATGAACTTTACACTCTTGCAAAATAGGCCTCCATGTATCTCCAAGCGGTGATACGGTGGTGCGGGGTCCGTAGGTTAAGAACACATGACACACCCCTCCCTCATGAAAGAGAAAAAGAGGAGAGAGGACAGAATGGATGGCCGCTACGCTCACAGTGGTGACTTCACTGGGGATAAATGTCAAGCTTCCGATACTAGATGCTACTATTAAATGCAAGAACATTTTCAATCACATTTGTCTGAAAACATGTTTAGCTAACCCCATGTTTGTATTTGCACTCGCTAACCGCATCATGCATTGTGCTCGAAGTGAAATCATTTGGCGAGGGACTCCTTGTCATGCCCACACCCTCGAGGAGGTCCGTGCACTTTATGACATTCTGAGATTGGATAATGATATTCCTGCATTACACTTTTGCATACAATCACTCATGGTTCCACCACCCCGTGGCCAGTTGCTTAACCTCATGTGTAGTCATGAGTAATGGGCAAGGAAGTCACTCCCTTGATCTCTTACCCACGGGTATATCAAAAGGATCACGTACCTAGCGTATATAGATCCTGTCAAGGAAGCCTTGTCGATCCTATTGCATCCACCGCATGCTCGCATCATATAGTAAATAGATGGAGAATACTAGGAACGACACAACCTGATCTATAGAATTTGTTTGTAGTCTTGAAAAGGAATTTTCCTATGATATATTCTAGTCATAAAGAAATGCTCTCCTAAGTGGGTTTCGGATGAAAGGTGTCCTTCCTCCTTAAAATTGAAATATGGATGATTTGGCATACGCGATCCGAGTTGATTTCTGTCAAAGTCCCATAAAACGCTGAATTATCTAAAAGACCGGAGGAAACTAAGAGGAATGTCACCTAGTGGGATAAGATTAAGGAAAGCATGACTTTATTGGCAAAGAATGTATTAATAGGAATATTTTGGTCAAGCTATTTGTGTGAACCTCGCACTTATGGCATTGAGTGGACTAGGGGCATCAACCCCTATCCACTCCCTACCATTAAGTGGACTAACTTTGGATGGATAACAGTTTGTTAATCTAGTGAATGTGTGAACAAAGGGGTTGGGGATATAAGAATCCTAAAATAAGCCACTTTTTGGTTCAGGCACAATTCCATACCTCAAGTATTCTCCGCGGTCCATTTAGACACGTCAGGATAACCGGCTGACTCGATTAAGTCCAGTATCACCTTCGTCATATCTTCAAGATCGTCTACCGTAAAATGATTACAACCCAGTCTACATGGACACACATAATCCTGAATCACCCGGGGAAGCATGGGTCCACCCCGTAAAGACCTTGCAGACAGAAATGGCCGAGGTCAAGAGAGGGATAGCACAGATATTGTATGCTCTTCAAAACCCTCCTAAGACTGAACCAGCACAAGCTACAGGAGAGTTGGATCAGAATGGACCCATGGGCCATCGCGGGAATTTTCATAAGTCGACTCAGGAGAACCAGAGCAAGTCAGGCCAACTAGTCAAAGAGGAGTTTTACCTACCCATCCAAATGGTTAATGGGGGGCCTATTCTAGGGTCCCTCCTCCCAATGTAGTCATTGAAGATGAGGAAGAAGAGTTTGTAGCTCATGTCTGAATGGAACCTCCAAAGATGGAGAGAGAAAGAAAAGTTATGGAGTAATTAGAGAAATTGAAAAATATGCTCCGAACGGGAAAGAGTTCAAAAAGCCAAGCAGTGGATTCTGATGAAATGAATTTCCTTTTTGGGGGAAGGATTCCCTATAAGTTCAAATGGCATACTGACAGGTTTGATGAGTCAGGGGACCCTAAGGTGTAGACACTGAATTTTGTCACCCCCCGGCAATGATGACAATATGAAGGATTACATGTTGGATATTTTAGACTTGGAGAATTTTCAAACTTGGAGTAGAAAATGACCATTTTTTCCTATAAACTTTCAAGAGAAAATGTTTTCAAAAATTAGAATTTGATGTTGTGGATTATTGTTGTTTGTCCCCTCAAATCGGACATTACACTTTGATGCGAAAACTATGCGAATCAATGCCCGATTCTCTCTTTCATTATATGGTCCGGGTCCCTACTTTATGTATATTTTTGTAAAGATTCCTGATCGAGACTTCAATCATGTCTCACATCATTGGATAGTGCTCGAACTGAGCTTTCTAACGACATATTACACGTCGAATTCCGACAAACGGTTTGAAAGATATGACCCCCGAAAGTTGACTCCAAAGTTCGGTATCAGATTTCATTCCGAGCAACCAAAGCGTGCCACATGGCGCCCAAACCCTTTTGTCCAAAAGCAAGGCTTTTTGGACAATTCTCTCTAGTGTTTTAGTCCCACATCGGAAATATGAGAGAATTGTCCCAAGTCCCAAGGCTATAAGAATAGCCCTTCCCCTCTTCCAAAGGGGGAAAAAAAGAGGAGAAAAATTGAGAAAAATTTGAGAGAAGGAATATGGCCCCATGAAGGTTTTTGCTAATTCCCTCTCTCTAAATAAATAATCTCTCAAAGTATAAAAATTTAAATGTGTAATCCTTCCTTGAGCCGGGAGACTTAATCCGATTCGGTTCGGTTCGGTTTTGGCCTTGAAGTACAAGGGTTATCTAACCTTGTTTCTTGATTAAAGCCAGCTTAAGGTATTTTTCTTCTCCTAATTGCAGTTTAGAACTAGCTTATCTAATTTAATAGATTAATTTCTAACTTATTAATACTTGATTTGTTTAGATTAATTAATTAGTCTCAATTTGGTTCAATGCGGTTTATTAGATGTAAATCGGTTTATTTCGGTCCAATTAAAGGTATTCAGATAATTGATTTTTTAGATTAATTAGATTTAATTGTTTTTTTATTTAACATGTAGATTTGATTTGGTTTAGTTTTTTTCAAAATTGTTTTTTTAGGCCTTTAGATTAGATTAGGATCTCAAGCCCTAATTTCTTCCCCTATTTTTTCTTCCTTTATTTCTTCTTTTCCCTAAAGCAGGAAATCAGCTGCAACTCCTCCTCCTCCTCCCTTTTTCTTCTTCTTCCTCTTCTTCTTCTTCCTCTTTTTCTCCCTAACCGAGCCTGCACCTCCTTCTTCTTTTCTTCTTCTTCTTCTCTTCTTCTCTTTTTCTTCCTAACCAAACCTGCAACTACTCCTTTCTCCCTTCATTTGTTAAATCTGAGTTTCCGATTTATAATCAATCTAGTACTGCTGCCATTCTGTTGGTTGATTATTAATTCATATACTGTAATCGATTTTTTTCTTAGATCTCTACATTCTGATTTCTGTTTTGGTCTGTGAAGTTACTTTTTCCCCCCTATCCTAGATCGACTAAGATTACCTTCTATTTGCTGATCTAACCAGTAGATTGATCCCTGATTTTCAGTAGCTGTTCTATTATTGATTTGTTGAACTCGATCCCAGTTCCAACATTGTTTGACCATCTGATTTTGTTTATTTTGATTTCTTTTAAATCTGGATTTTATTCTCTGTGAAAATATCCTTCCCTGCTGCTGAAACCTAACCGAGCCTGCACCTCCTTCTTCTTTTCTTCTTCTTCTTCTCACCTTCTTTTTCTTTTCTCCTTCCCTGCTGCTGAAACCGAATCCGAGCCAGCACCTCCTTCTTCTTTTTCTTCTTCTTCTTCTCTTCTTCTCTTTTCCTTCCCTGCTGCTGCTCCTGTCCATTTGCACAAAATCCACAGATCTCCCAATATGTTGCAGGAAACCCAACATCGGGTTGCCTAAAGATGTCAATTGTCTCAGTGTGCCACCATTTTCGAGTGCAAAAGCAAGTGCCATTGATAGATCCCCAATATGTTGAGAGTTCCTGGCTCTCCCTAGTGGAACAATCTCTTTTGAAGCTCCCTCTTTGATTAGTGATCTGTTATGTGAAGTACTTAACCATTTGATTAGTGATCTCTTTTGAAGCTCCCTCTTTGTCCTGTTATGTGAAGTACTTAATATTTGATTTGTGGAGTTGTATTAAATGAGTTTCAAAACACCACTATTAACTTCCCTTGTTTTTATTGTCCACAAGGTCTGAACCATTGATCTGCTTGATATTGCTTTTTGTTTAAAGCAGAACAGTAGGGAATGTTTAATCTCATATTGTTTATGGAAGAGAGTAAAGGGAGGTATATATATTTTATCATAGGAAATACAAGAAGAAAAACTCACTATGCTCTCTTTTCTTTGTTGGGTTTGAGATCTGTGGTGATCAGATCGTACTTGAATCTATTTTTCTTTTTGCCAACATCGGATAAGGATCTTTGACATTATTTTCTTTTTTCTGTTTTCTTTTATCTCTTAATAATATATGGGACGTAGTTTAGGGCGTGTTTAGTTTAGGACGGGCATGGCTGGCCCCTCAAACCGGCTCGTAGCATTAGGTGCGTATTGGGGATTTGGGTTTTCCTACTATCTCCTATCTTTTGTACTCCAACATTCACTTGCATTAGTGTAGTACTAATTTAGTTTAATTAAAGTAACTTAGTTAATGTAATTAGTCATTTCAACTGTTGTTTATTTAATTGTGGTTTGTTAATTTATCTTTTTAAATCATTGCATTTGATTTCTTCATTCAAATCAATTTATTAAACTTGTGTAATTACCAATCTTTTTACCTCTAGGGGTTTGTTTATTTTAATCAATCAACTAATTAGTTATTTAATGTAGGATAATTAACTAGATTAATTAGTTAAAAGATTCTCTTCTCATTAGATTAACTAGGGTTTTGAAAAATGTTTAACTCATCTTAGGATTAGCTTAAAGTAGACATAATTAGTCCAATTAGGTTTCATAATTAATTCAATTAAACCTTAGGTTTACTTTAATCCTCCTATACTAGATTAGGTAGATTAGAAAAAATGCATTCATTTAATGTAATTAGCCCATTTAACTTTTCTAATTTAATTAGGCCCCATTTAATTTAAAAATATTTTTACCAATTAGATTAAGTAGGATTGCAATAATTTATTTCACAAATTATTAGGGATTGGGTTTAATCATTTTAATTAATCCAATTTAGGGTTCCATAAATTCATTGATCATCCATCTAGGTTAGGCTCAATTAATCGAATTAGTTTAATTTAGGGTTTCATAAGTTGCTAAACTAATCCTAGGTTTAGGCTTATTTCATTAGCTTAATCTAAGACTCATAATACATCATTTAAATCATTTAGGCTTATTTAATTAGTGTAATCATTTCATTATTTGCATCATAACCTAGCTAGCATAATTTAGACATTTGGTTTAGGGTTTTCACATGTCATGCTTAGGTACCTAGTTTAGAGTTTTCAGTGACCTAGATTTAGGACTAGTTAGTAGGGTACAAACAAACTTTGGTCAAACAAAAAGAGACCGGCCTTAGGGCCGGGCAGACTGGGTGCCTAACACCTTCCCAGTCTGTCACTTGACACTTGTCCAGAATCTTGGTGCAAACCAGCCTTATCCATCAGAGTCATTAGTCCCTCTCCCTTGATTGGGGGAGACATTTATGGGTCCTAGACCCTTTCTAGGTGGCGACTCCCTTTTACCCATAACGTGTATCCTCCCCTTGGCATTTGATGACCAAGGGATACTATCTCATCTCATTAGGGTCGAACCCTAGCGTGTGTACACGCGCCATGCGCCATATCGCGATCCCGGGCGGGGGCGGAGGTCCATGGTACCTACACAAGGCTCATCTCAAAATCTTCCTTAGTATTGCCAAGTCATGGCAACTTGCGAATAACCAGAAGAGACAAGCATTCATGTTAACCCTATCAGGACCAGCATTAAGGTGGCTTACCTAGCTAGGGTCTTCCCAAACCCAGAATTGGACAATAGTGGTGAAAGCCTTTACCAAGCAATACTCTTACAACACCAAAGTGGATGTGAAATGTCAGGAGCTAGAGACGTTGAGATAATAACCTAGAGAAGGATTCACCGCCTCCTTGATGAGGTTTAGGGATAAGGCTGCCAAGATGGCAGATCGGCCTTCAAAAGCAGTGTAAGTAGAAATGTTGATTGAAAACTTGTCAAGAACTTATTATGATGTCCTTTACTATCAACATCTACAAACTTTTGATGCCTTGATAGCCACCCATACACGTGTAGAAAACAGAATCCTAAGGGAATTTCAGTACCAAGGATCCTCCCAAGATGCAGGCAAGAACACTAGAGTTGGACGAGAAAAGGGTCCCAAGACCAATATGGTTGGTGTGGTTCAACAGTTAGTCTCACCTATCACCTCTTCACAACCATTCATGATACAAGCAGATGCACCCTCCCAGAAGGCTCCTCATCCAAGAAGGTAGTTTACTGATTTGAGAATGTCTGAGACAACAGTGTATGAAAAGTTAAAGAAACAAGGACTGCTAGGGATGGTGGCTTCAAGAGTAATCAACAACCCTCCCCCAGCTTGGTACAGAGATCATGAATATTATGCTTATCACACTCAGAAGGGGCACAACACTGAAAGATGCATAAGTCTCCATCATGCAATCCAGGACTTGGTAGACAACGGGACCATTGATGTCAAGGTGAAGCAATCTCCTAATGTCAATACTAATCCTCTCCCGGACCATGGAACCGTCAACATGTTGGTAACAACGAGTGATTGGAAAAATTGGGATCCTAAGTTCGATGATCTAACCCATTTTATTAGGGATGCCAAAAAATACTAAGAAGCGAGGCATATTGAATGGGAAGAGAAATTCCAGCTTGTGCAAAGGTTGTCCCTTCCTCCAGAATTGGTAGGGCACATCCATGGATTAGTTAAGGATGCTTGTCAAAAGGAGTGAGACTCCTTCCAAAGGGTTGTTCACATGTATCAGATGGATAAGAACTTCTATCATCCCATGTTTTATGACTATATGAACAATTTTGATGAAGAAGCAGTAGAGAGTGATCCTACTCAACTCATTGAACCCTAGGCTCAGAAGAATCACATGAAAGCCTATGCCTACAGGAGAGCCATGAGTCAAAAATCTAGGGCTTACGAGAAAGCCATTCATCCTTCCTCATCAATAGAAGAATCCACCGCAGCACATCTCCAACCTCCAGCATATCTCCAACCTTCACAATATTACCAACCTTCACCATATCATCAACCTTCCCCACACCATCAACGAGAAGGGACCTCATCACCTTATCACCCCCAATCTCCATACCCTACCTCTCACATCACATCACCTTCATACCACCCCGCCTCATATCCCTCATTACCCACTTACCAATCCTATTCTCAAGGATCGGTGTATAACCTAAAGGAAGGATGGATGGATGGGTACAATTAGAAGGATATGCTCGTACTACTAGACTCTCCAAAGATGACCTCATCAATAGAATCAGTGAATGCTTTAGGAGAAGGTAAGGAGGGTGACCCCACTTCTCTAATTCAGCCCATAATATCTTCAGAGGATAATCCAGAAATGATTGAAGAAGTCACGGATGACCTCCTCAGAGCAGTGATAGCATTATCAGTGGGAGAACAAATTAAAGAGTATGTTTTCCTAATTCACATAGGGAATGACACAGAGGACGATGAGGATGAAAGTGAGGATGAGAATGATAGAGATGACTCTGATTCTTAAGATGATAATGAGTACCCAGATTGGGATGACTACCAGGGGCCTTGGCACAATGATGATGATGATGAATCAGAGTACTCACCTAGGGATCCTGGAGGATATTCTGTGTATGCAATTGGAGAAGATGACCCAATGATTGATCCCACAGATGCTATTCAGCTGGCACTCACAATTCACATGAAAGGGGAAGATCCAGCATCAGATTCAGAGGATGGTGAAGGCTATAAGATCACTGTTGAAGGCAAAGCAAATCCTATGCAGAACACATGGCTTATGTTTATAATCATTTGGTTAACATCAAACTCGAGGCTGATGAGATTGACCGAATGTTAAGTGAAGTGGCCATTAGTGAGCAATGCTACACCGAGTAGTTGATAATCCTTGAGAAAACAGGGGAACATTCCACACTTGCAGAAATGATAGATACAGCTGTTACACAACTTTCCAATGCAATCAAGAAATACGAGCCAGGGTTGTGGACATTTGTGGAGGACCTTGACCTCCTACCCAAGTAGTGAAGAGGAATCTAAGGAAGAAGATGACCCCATGGTAGGGATACTTACCATAACAAACAGTGATGATGAAGATTGCTATCCCACAGAGATCATCATGAAGAAACCTGCCAATGTGATGGAAACTCAAAGTGGAAGAGACTACAAGGGTAAGGCCCTAGCCGTAGAAAGTCGAGGACTAGTGGGCAAGAACCGTGACTTGAAGAAAGAACCAAAGAATCCAGTCTTGGCTCAGTTCAAGAAGTCCCAATTTAATATCTTGATTTGGGAATTGTTGATGGCCTCCCCCACACACCGTGAAGCAGTCTTGAAGTCTCTCACCAATGTGCAAGTGCCAATCAAGATAGATCTGGTACACCTCTTGCACATAGTGGGGGTAACATATGCGATGCAGTCATTAATGGTCTCAGACTCTAAACTTCCTAAAGGAGCTTCCCAAAGGAGCCCAGCACAATAAAGCTCTACATATCATGGTAGAATGCCTGGACAAGGTGGTTCCCCAGGTTCTCATTGACAACGGGTTTTCTTTGAATGTTCTACCCTTAAGATCGGCAAAGAGTATTGGCATCAACCTGGAAGAGATGAGGCCATCAACCCAAACCATATGGGCATATGACAACACTAAGCAAAAGATCCTTGGCATCCTCACCATCGCCATAGTAATTGGCCCGGTAAAGTTTGATATTGATTTCTAGATCATTTATATACCGGCATCTTCCAACATGCTCTTAGGAAGGCCTTGGCTACATAATGCAAAAGCAGTATCCTCTAGTCTCCATCAAAAAATGAAGTTCATTTATGAAGGGAAGATGATTACGGTAGCCGAAGATCCCGAAGTGGTAAACACCTTAGCCAATATTAAAAATGGAGAAGAACAAGACTAGGAAGTTCAACTTAGTAGTTTTGAAATAGAGGAAACTTGTGCAGCACTCACCAAGGAAATGCCAGATGAAAATATTTTGGCTAACTATGAAGCTATATGGAGCCCTCCGGTAAATCAGATGATAAGGAACATGCAATAATTTCCAGGGATGGGATTGGGAAAGTATCATCAGGGTATTTCAAAACTACCCACTCTGGTGGTTAGCAAAGGAAAGAGTGGTCTTAGGTACATTCGTCAAACCCCCGGACCAAGGAGCAATAATGGCAGCAAAGGGCAAAAGGTACTAAGGATGACTAGGAAAATCTCTGCCTCTTACTACCCCACTCACAATGGATACTTCATAAGGGAAGGAGAAGTTTTTCCTTTTGTTGAAATGTTGAGCCATGGTTTGATGAAACCGCCGCAAAGATGCAACCAGGGTTTAAAGTATTCTTTCAAGATGAGTTCGACTGAATAACTCATGAGATAGAACAATAGCAAATGGTAGCCAAAGAAAATGATCAAGATAGTTGCATCACCGAAATAGTGGAAGTAGCACTGATTGAAGATGAGTTCTCCTCTAACAACCCCACAACACTGATCTGGTCAAAGGAATTGTCAAGTCCCCAAGTACTCTTGAAGAAGGAATAGGAAAAGAAGATAAGACTTGTCTGGAGTCTACAACTTCCCATAGATCTGAAAGGTCACATTTTTTCCTTTCTGAAAAATCCACTAGCTCAGGAGTTACATGAGCTCAAGCCCAGGCCTTTCAGAGGAAGAAGCACTTATGTGAAGCAAAGAAGAGCACAAAGAATGATGGTTTGCATGTACTGTGCCCGAATCAATTGCAATGGGAAGGTCAACGAAGGTGGTCAAAGATGTGACCAAGGCACCGGAATGGCATCCCTCAATAAGCTAGAAAAGATGGACTTTATAGAAAGAGGATTCAGCAGTCTCCACCAATCTTCACCTCTCAGAAAGTTTAGCTTCCAAGAGCACGAGGTTGACCAGCTGGTATTTGTGAAAATTTACAAGCACCTATCCAGAAGAACTATTGCATCATTGAAGAAATAGTAGCAACCTTACTGGAAGAAGAAAGAGGCACGTTGTCACATCTCCTCATCCATCGAGTCTTCTAATCGCTCCTAAACTGGACTAGCATTGGGGAGAATTTCAAGTTTACTCATGTTGTTGAGTCAATCAAACTAGATACCACTGATGAAAGCATTAAACCAATCGTCGAGTCAGTTGTTGCGTCTGTTGTTTATGATTTTGTGTCGGCCTCCCCTCTTGAGGAGAGTCCAGAGTCCGTGTATGTCAAGTCTGTTACTCCTTCTTTCATGAATGAAATTTCTGATTCCGAGTATGACTTGCCTCCTTTTTCTGATGATGATCTTAATAAATATCAAGAGTTAATAAAATAATGCAAACCAAAGAAAGCCCAACCCATCCGTGAGGATACCCGGGTTATTTTTAGGAACCAACCAATGCCTTCGAGAGGTAAAAATTGGCACCACCCTAGACAATAAAGAAGCAGAACAGATGATCAGTCTTCTGAAGGAATTCGCCGAAGTCTTTGCTTGGTCATATGAGGACATGCCTAGTATAGACCCCAACATTGTGCAACCCCACTTGCCGTCCTACCTTAGGGCAAAGCCGATCAAACAGAAACTCAGAAGGATGCATCCAGAATGGAGTGAGAAGATCAAAGAAGAAGTAGTAAAGCAATGGAATACGGGGTTCTTACAAGTGGTAAATTACCCCTAATGGTTGGCCAACATTGTACCAGTGCCAAAGAAGGATGGAAAAGTACAAATGTGCATATACTTTCGGGATCTCAACAAGGTGAGCCCTAAAGATGACTTCCCATTACCTCACATTGATATATTGGTTGACAACATAGTAGGGCATGCCTTGTTATCATTCATGGATGGATTCTCGGGATACAACCAAGTGAGCATACACCCTGAAGATCGAGAGAAGATAGCTTTCACCACTCTATGGGGAACCTATTGTTATAAGGTGATGCTTTTTGGACTGAAGAATGCTAGGGCAACTTATCAGAGAGCAGCTACGGCCCTATTACATGACATGATGAACAAAGATGTGGAAGTCTATATGGATGACATGATAGTGAAGTCAAAAAATAGGCAAGGGCATATTCCCACATTAAGGTGATTCTTTGAAAGAATCAAGAAGTATCAGCTGAGGTTTAACCCTCAAAAGTGTCTTTGGGGTAGCAGTAAGAAAATTGTTAAGGTTCTTGGTGAGTGAAAGAGGCATTGAGGTCGAATCTATCAAAATCAAGGTAATTCAAGAAATGCCCGCGCCTTGCACTGAGAAGTAGATACGAGGATTTTTGGGTCACATCCAATATATTAGCAGATTCATAGCTCAGTTGACTACAATCTATGAACCAATCTTCAAGTTGCTGAAGAAGGATCAGCCCATAGAATAGAATGATCAATGCCAACAAGCTTTTGATAAGATCAAAGGATACCTCATGAACCACCAGTATTAAAACCACCAGTGGAAGGAGAACCACTTCTATTATACTTATCAATGGAAGAATATTCCATGGGCACATTGCTAGCGCAAAAAGAGACGGAAAAGTGGGCAAAGCATGACATATATTACCTCAGCAAGAAGTTCCTAGAATATGAGATGCGGTATACATCTTTGGAAAAAACCTGTGCCGCACTGATTTGGGCAACGAAAAGGCTGTGACACTACATGGTAGCTTATCTAGTATGTTTGATCCCAAGGATGGATCCAATCAAGTACCTCTTTAAGGAACGATCTCTAACAGGAAGGATGGCCCAGTGGCTACTCCTGCTACTAGAATTTGACATCACTTATGTTACTCAGAAATCTATCAAGGGCCAAGCTATAGCTGATCATTTGGCTACCCACCCCATAGAAGATGGAAGAGCCCTGGATGATGTCTTTCCCAATGAAGAAATCATAACACTAGAAGAAGAAGACACAGCTAATGAATGGCAATTGTTCTTTGATGGAGCAGCCAATCAAAAGGGGTGTGGTGCAGGAATATTGCTTGTCACTCCTGATGGTTTTTATTTGCCTTCATCATTCTGCCTTGATTTCCCCTATACCAATAACATTACTGAATGTGAAGCTTGTGCCTTAGGACTCGAAACTACCCTAACCATTAGGGTGAAAAGGATCAAGGTGTATGGAGATTCATCCATTGTCATTTGCCAGATACAAAGGAAGTGGAAGACTAGAGATGAAAAGTTGAAAATGTACCAAGAACATCTGGAAGAGGTGATTGAACACTCTGAGAAGATCTTGTTCGAATACTTCTAGAGAGATAACAATAGGTTCGCCAAAGCCCCTGCGACCTTGGCATCCATGGTAGAATGCAACCCTATGGCTACGGTCCGACCATTCTTGGTAGAACAAAGAAGCAGGCCCATTTATCACAATTCGGTGAACTCTCTCACCGTAGATGGTCAGTCTTGGTTCGCTTATATTGTGGATTTCATCAGAGAAAGAAAATACCCGGTTGAAGCCACAGAAAGAGAAAAGAAATTTCTGAGAAGATGTGCCACCCAATTTATCCTTCAAGAAGACTTATTGTACAAGAGGTCCTATGATGAAATACAGTTGCTATGTGTGGATGAAGAGCAAGCTACAACCATCATGGAGAAAATTTATCAAGGCCTTTGTGGACCCAATATAAATGCCAAGATGCTCGCTAAGAAGATTCTTAGGCTAGGATACTATTAGAATATAATAGAAGCAGACTGCGTGAGTTTTGTCAAGAAATGTCACAAATGTCAGATATTTGCCAATGGAGTTGCACTCACTCAGTTCTCCTTGGCCATTCTCTACTTGGGGCATTGACATCATTAGGAAGATCAACCCCAAGGCATCCAATAGTCACGAGTTCATCTTGGTAACCATCGATTACTTTACCAAGAGGGTAGAAGCTCAGTCATATACAGTCCTTACATCTACTAAGGTGGAAAAATTCATCCAAGAAAATATCATCTCCCGATATGGAGTACCTCAGGAGTTAATATCGGATCAGGGATCCCATTTCTTGGGCAAAACTGACAAAATCTGCACAAAGTTCGGTATCAGAAGGCATCACTCTACCACTTACAGGCCACAGACCAATGAGGCAGTAGAAGCAGCCAACAAAAACATCAAAGTCATCCTATAGAAAATGGTTGAAACACATAAAGATTGGGTAGATAAGTTACCCCTTGCCTTGTGGGCATATCAGAGTTTTGTGCAATCCTCGACAGGGGCAACTCCTTTCTCTTTGGTGTATGGGGTTGAAGCAGTATTGCCCGTGGAAATCCTAGTGTCATCCTTAAGAGTGCTTCTTGATAGTCATTTACCTAAAGGAGAATGGGTGAAGGCCAGACACGATGAACTCAACTTTCCTGACGAAAGGCGTATGAAGGCCATGGATAATCTGAAGAAATATCAATTGAGAATGGCAAGGGCCTTTAACAAAAATGTGAAGCCCCGTCATATAGAAGAGGGGGAACTTGTTCTTCAAGAACAAAGAGCCCCAATTTATGATCCAAGAGGAAGATTCGGGCCCAACTGGAGTGGCCCATTCACTGTCAAAGAAATTCTACCAGGCAAAGGTGTAAAACTCGTAGAACACAACGGCGAAGAAATACCAGGACTGATCAACATGGATCAACTCAAGAAATGTTATATCTGAAAGGGTGAATAGCCCAAACTATGTCAGACCTGATTCCTCTCTAGGGATACGTAGGCCACTTGACATGTGCAAGTGTGGTCTCAACTAAATCAAGGCAATAAATTAGTTCCTAAATTAAAAATCAAGGTAGCTAAAAAGATCATCATAGCTTGTGTCCCCCAAGAATCGCCATTTGGCATACAAGGCCATTGGACATTCGTCATCCATCTATAGTCCTCCGGATTTATATCCAGAATTCCATCTCTTGAAAGTCACCACTTGGCACCAGTTTGTCAAGGCCAGTTTATTCCTCGTCCTTGATCAGTCAAAAATAAAAAAGAGAGTGTGTTTAATACAATAGTGGTGATGGTTTGGTTATGTCATTAGCTAATGAGTGACACTTGGTAAATCATTGTCTTCCCTTTTATTTGTGATGGTTGTAGGAAAAGTCATGGACTCATTGGATGAGACGTTGAGAAAATGGACCTTGGACATAAACATGAGGGCACCAGGACTACTAGAATCCGTGAATATGTCGATGCTCAGTCGGATCGAGTGCATAAAGCTACATCACCATGTACTCCAACAAGTCCCTCAACACTGGGATACCAATCTTCATGTGTTTTGGTTTGCATTAGTTGAGATCTGTCCAACTCTCGAGGAATTCTGAGTTTATATGTATCTCCACCTAAGAGCAAGTTGATTCAACCATCTTTGAAGAAAGATCACTCAACAGAGATTCAGGACTTTTTCAGATGGGAAAAGGAGGAAATGAAGCAATTCATCAGATATGAAAAGATTGATATTCTGAAGGTGGCCAAGATCTTCAGTCAATACCTACCACTGGGGGGAATCCATCAGCAAAGGTCACAGGATGCTTATCTACTATGTATGATAGCTCGCTATGTTATCCAAACTCTAGGACGTGGTGCACCAACTGTCCTAATAGAAGTGATAAAGAAATTGAAGAAAGGAAGAGATATCATTCCCACAGTCCTTGCAAAGACATTCAAAGGACTTAATGACATGAGTCCCCATAGCTATAGGTTCGAACTTGATCATTAGCATGGAAGCCCCACCATTTTCCAACTATGGCTACTTGATAAGCTGAAGCTAAACAAGCCATTAAAAGAATGCCGACTCGGAGCTCTTTGCTACCAGGAAAGGAGGGAAGCCCCATAGTTGAAGCTCATTGTTGATTGGAAAGAGTACCTACAAGGAAGAACTACAAAGGACATTGCATGGAGATGCCTAGGAAAGCCACAGGAGGATTTTCTGATGAAGACCCCTCGATACAATTACATCAGGTTAATGGGATTGACTCATATGTCCTTTTACTTGCCCACTTACATCAGCCGACAGTATGAACTGGAAGCAGGAGACCCCGAGGAGTTGGTAAACTTTTACCCACCCCAAGAATTGTCAACCTATATTGTTACCTATCTATCCCGTTTATGGTAGAAAAGTTATTTTCTTGTTATCCCAATTGTTCTATTGAAGTCTTAAGTTGTGGAATTAATTTTTCCTAAACATTCACAGACCATAAATAAAAGGAAATTTTCTTTGTGCCAAAGATAGGTTTCCATCTATAAAATGCTAAAATAAAGAATAAAAAAAAAGTGAACAAACAAGGGGAGGGAAAAGAAAAAGAAAAAATATATATGTGTTTGTGCTTGCAGAAACTATAGGAACAGATCCCTAAGGGCCAAAATCCTCATCTAAACCATACTCTGAGTCACCCTCATGGAATGACGAAGAGCTCGGGGATGCCAGTCCAGTATTCTCCAGTCTCTAGGTCAAATCTTGAATCAATGCATGTTGCTGGGCATTCTCCTGCTGGTAGGAGCTGACTTGGCTCTCCAAGGCAACAATCCTTCCATCCTAAGAAATATAGGAGAAGATCAAGAAGAAGAGTAATGAAAGAAGAAGGACAAAAAGAAAAAAGAGATAGAAAATACCTTGGTGATCATCGCCTTACACAAGCCATGATGCATCCTCCTGATCTTAGAATAGACCTCCGGAGACAATTGAGAAAAAGCGTATCAGTCAAAGGAGGTTGAAAGTCAATTGAGGGATGGTCTGATACTTACACAGTCGTAAGGAATGGGCAGCCCAAGAGAAGCATCTGCATATGTTCTCAGCTCCAGAAGATGAGGGAGGCTAGGATTGGCTGTGTTGGGGTAGCACCAACCTGGGAAGCCATAGAAGGGGATGGTGGCTATCCTGAGAGACCCAACCTCACTAGTAGAGGGTACAATTAGCTATGACCAGCAACACTAACATGTGACTAAACTGTAGAAAGATTTACACATTGTGTTCTCCCCTTAAAGAACATCAGTCAAGACCAAGGCAAAAAGAAATTGAAGCATGAAGGAAATACTCAAGAAATGGCAACATACCACTGGACTATCAGGGCTAAGAGGGGTGCATACTATCTCTTCCTCAAGGAAGGTTTTGTAGTTCCTATCTCGGTAAGGAATGAATCATCCCATACTCCATCGGCCAGCCTCTCAATCTGGTCCGTAGGAATACACTTCGGACAATGCATGGTGGGAGGAGGGAGACAAGGAGAGAGGTGTGCCTTGAAATCAGACCACTGGGGTATGACTCTCTCTCCCAAGTACCAGGCGTGGCCCCATATGCCCCTGAATAGGACCCGATTCTCAGATAGGTAGCTAGCCAAAGCGACTTCATTAAGGTTTGGGAATGTAAGAGGCTGGAGCGGCCTCCAAGTGACTTGTGAATCCAAGAAGAAGTAAGTATAGCACAGGACAGAAGGAAACTTAATAACAAATATGGCATACCTCTATAAGGCCGTTCAGAAAAGAGCAAGTAGTGGTCCCTGGAGGATGGCACCGGCCCCTAAGTACCCGATTGTTTCCCCATCTTGTGACTTTAGGAAAGGGTAATGCTCGAGGGTCCTTCAGCCTGGGGGCTATAATCTCCAGGTGCTCAAAACACAGGGCTTATTTAAAATATCAAAGTAAGGAAATGCAACCAAATGAAAGGAAATGAGTACAAGAATTACCTATAGAATGTAGCCTGCTCGCTTGAGACCTCAGTCTCCATATGATAACAAGTCTAGGGTTCGCAAAAGATATGCATAGACAGCCCCACCCCAATCCCAGGAGTCTATCTCCTAAAGATTCTGGAAGAAGGCTACCAGGAGAATATCCACCCCTCCTCGGAGATCACTGAAGAGACACTGACCCATAGCAAACAATAAGAAAGAGCGGGTCACTTGTGCAATGTTACCAAGGTTTACCCTCAGGCTAGTGCTCCACCAACGTGCACTAATCTCACCAAGGCAGATATGTGTATAATCATCCGTAATATCAATGCCTGTCAAGTCTGCAAACTCCCTAGCTGTCGAAGTCTCAGGAAGGGTCAAGTGTCTCCCCCCAAATGGTATGCCTGTCAAGATATAGAAGCACAGGGGTGTGATGGTGATCTCGCCAACAGGAAGATGAAAGCAGTGGGTACTCGGCCACCATCGCTCCATCAGGGCCCCTACCAACACCGGACTGAATTTCCTGGTCTCTATGAAATCTAATCAACTCAGGCAAGATGAGTCAACCATCTCCTTTACTCTGCAGGGAATTATCTTGTACCATGCCTGAACCATGTTCAGATGGCCATACAGGGCCAAGGTTGGTGGTACCCCCCTTTATGCTAACAAAAAAGATACCAATAAAAATGATAAATGAAAAGAAAATAAAACAAAAACAAAAAAAAAAATGAATAAGCAAACAATGAATGAAATGTAAAGACTTACCCAAGAGCCCCATACTGAGTTACAAATATGATTCCGAGTGTTATGGAGAGTCTATCCGGAGTACCAATCTGCAAGGCCCTCATCCCTTTGAGAAAAATTGCTACAACCATCCAGTTGGACTTCTCCACAAGTCTTTCTCTTTCTTCTTTCAGCCATATTTTTCAAAATCACAAAAAACCCTAAGAAGTTCCCTAATTTGCATAAAAGCCCAAAAAGATGTCAAATTCTCCAAAGGACTCCTTCTTCAAGAACTATGAAGGTCTTCAAGAGAAAGATGAAAAACTTCGAGGAAAACCTGAAGATCTTTAGAAAAATTTTGAAGAAACCCGGAAAAAAAAGCAAAAAGGTTCGGATCCTCAAGAAGATTCCAAAACCCGAATTCACTCACTCACAAATCGTTCCTGACTCAGAAAAGTCAGAATGAGGAATAAAAAAATGGGGGAACCATTTTATGGTAAAAAATTCATTTTTTCAAAAAATAAATTGAGATTCCAAGCCCAAGGTACAAATCTAATGCCAAGTTCAAAATTATTTTTGTGGTAGGTGGAAATTATATCACCTGGAAATGGAAAGTAAAAAATCAAAGGGAAGGTAAAATTCAAGTTCATGTGGTAGGTGAAAAATATATCACATGGAAGTGGAAGGTAAAAATCAAAGGGAGAGTAAAATTCAAATTCATGTGATAGGTGAAAATTATATCTCCAGGAAAAAAGGAAGATAAAAGTCAAAATTCTATTGGTAGGGAAAGAATTTTTCATAGTCAAATTTCAAAGTAAAAAAGCAAATCAAAAGCAAAAAAGCAAGATTCCAAATCAAAGAGCCAAAACTCAAGAATAAGGGAAAGTCAAGAAAAGAAACAATTGCATTTACTTGGCCTCAGGTGGCCCAATTTCATTGAACTGGCCCTAGGCAGCCCAATTGCATGTACTTTTGACCTAGGTGGCCCAATTTCATTGAACCGGCCCCAGGTGGCCCAATATCATTAACCCCACTCCAGGTGGCTCAATCTTTTTGAATCGGCTCCGAGTGGCTTGATCTCATTGATGAATTCCCTTGGCTAGCACATGGAAGCCTGGCCAAGGAAAATTCAGTAATCCAAATATTTTCTTTTACAAGATTGAAAGAGCAACGAATTTCTTTCTTGTAATCGACGGTCCCAGATAGCCCAGATTGGGTCGAAAGGCCTAGCCTGGAGACCAAATTCCCTAGGCTGGCACATGGAAGCCCAGCATAGGAAAAGACAAAGATCAAGTACTAATGTCTTTTGTAGGATCGGAAGAGCAACAAATTTCTTTCCTACAAATAAACAGTCTAGGTTAGTGTCAAACTTTAAAGTAGTTAAAAGATATTACCTGTTGCATTTTTCAACTCTGTCATTAATGAGTCAAAATACGGCAGTACATGCTCCAGGTGACAAAATGAGGTCATTCTTTTCTTTGCCCTTCGACCGTTGGTATAGGCCTCGGCCAAAGAGGGGCATTCTGTAGACATCCAATTTTGTCACCCCCTCCGACTATGATGAAATACGGATCTTGGACGTGACTTCTTGCTTCCGATCAATAGAGATGATGATTGACTAAGGAAACTTGGAAACATCCCCTACCAAAAAACCCCAAAAATCCTACACGAGAGAAAATAAGGTCTAATTTTAACTTTTTATCTATGTAGGAATCCAATCAAAATGACCGTACGAATGGATAGTACTCTGAAATACGATTCCAAAGATATATCGTATGTCAAAATTAGACCGTTGGACCACCCACAATCTTCCTTGGAAAATTGTATTTTTCTATAAGCGACCAACTTGCACACAGAAGCAGGCCAGCCCACGCGCAGTCGCAGGATAGCCCACGTGCAACCTACCTACCAGTGTGCCCCCACTGCCCGTCTCCCGCATGTATCCATACATGCCCCATGCACCCCCACCCAACCTTGTGTACCGCCGTCAATGGCCAGAATTTGTGTTCCACTGACTCGGTGGGTGAAGAGATTTTTTCTTCACCCGCTTATGCATTTTACACTACCCCGCTAGTATACCTACTCTTCAACCTCCCATTGGTCCAAAAAGAAATCTTTTTACCTTATTGGTCCAAAAAAATTACCTTTTCCCCTATTGGCCAAAGAAATTTTCCCTCCACCCATACCTACTCTACAACCTCCCATTGGTCCAAAAAGAAATCTTTCGAAGGCCCAAAGAACACTTTGAAGATCTGAAGCCCTGCCAGAGTGCCACCTCAGCCAAAGTTTAAAAATAACACACCCTAACTAAAGCTCTGTTGAAATAGCCACAGCCTAGCCCTCCCATATCCTATCCCCAGGGGAAGCTTTGTCAAAGCGCCACCTCAGCCAAAACCCGAAAGTAGCCAATCCCTAGCGGAAGCTCTGCCGAATCAATATCGTAGTCAATGTCCGAAGGTAACCATTCCTAGCCGGAACTCTATCCAATCAACATCTCTCAAGAAAAGGAAGTTTGAGGTCAAGACCATCTTCCCCTAAGCCAGGAGAATTCGAAAGATAGTCTAAGCCAGTGTTGATCAAGGGTCCACCCCTCTTGACCCGAAACAGGTGTTAAGTTCAGGTATAATTTCTCAACCGAATTGTTATCATGTAAACTCTATATTGACTTTGTGTTAGTGTATATAGTTGTTTAAATTCAATCGTACATGTGAATGATAACTTAGCCATGCATGCAGAATAAAAATAATCGTGAAAATTGTTCATTCTTAAGAATCTAGTAGGAAGACCAATTGAATTGGGTAGATTGGGTGCCTAACACCTTCCCAACTCTACAACCTGACATTTATCCTAAATCACTGGACCAGACCACCTTTTGGGCCATTTTCTCAAGAATTAGCCCCACCCCTGGGTACTAGGCTCATAATCCTAGGTGGTGACTCCAAACCCTTTTGCATGATTCTGATCCCCGTATTGGACCATCATCAAATCCCTATCTTGAAAGATGAACTTTACACTCTTACGAAATAGGCCTCCACTTATCTATAAGCGGCAATATGATGGTGCAAGGTCCGCAGGGTAAGCACACACGATGCACACCTCCCTCATGAAAGAGAAAGAGAGGAGAGAGGACAGAATGGATGCAAGCCCTTCTTCCTCCCCCACAAAGGGAAGGAATGCATATGCATCTTCTCCGGACGCTACCCTCACAATACCCCATGAGTTGGATGAGGATTATGCCTACATAGAGTTCCTGGAGAAGATTGTTGATTAGAAGGCATCCTCCGCAATCATACTATCTCATTCGTCAAAGTGAAGTGGATGAACCACCCAGAGCAAGAGGCAATACCCTGGATTATTTGACTTACCATATACGTCCAATTTCAATGATGAAATTCTTGTAAGGTGGGGAGGATGTTACACCCATGCCCTAACCCAGTCTAATTTGAACTTTTTTAATAGATCTCGGACCGAAGATAAAGAGCACCAATGGATTTTGGCTCGCGGTAGCTCATTGCAAAAAGGGAAAGGATGATCCCACTTATTTATGCATATCATGCTAGTCCAACTAGAAGGGATTCAAACCTTCCAACTCTAAGTGGTAAGTAACCCGACACCTCCCTAGCTGAGTCCCGGCACATACCAAAATTGTTGGAGGACCATACACACAACCTAGGGCAAACACCCATGGAATGACCAAGTGAGGACAACAAGCATTCAAGGTAGTATATTGCCTTGACCATCGAAAACAAGGCCATTGGAAACACCTGGGCAGGATCTGATGACCCTGAGTCTGATGGCCTAACAGGCTGCTGGTCGGGTTTCGATGCTGCCCCACCACCCGCATCGTGAGCAGCCTCGGATGACCCCACACACTCACCCACACCTTCCTCATAACTTGTATACCTCATGAGTCTAAGAAGGTGGGTGGGCCCATGTGCCCCGAATGCTGGATTAACCCACTTGGACCTGATAAGGACTAACCAAACAGGCCTTAAGTGTATGACTTACTATGAATAGGAGAGGTGAGTTCATTTCTCTCACTTGTCCAAAAATGTGGAAGGGAGAGAAGAGAAGAGAGAAAGGAACAGAAGGAAGGAGAAGAAGAAGGAAGAGAAGGGAAGAGCTCACCTTGACTCTCGGCTTCGCATCTTGCTACTAGAATCTTACCGGAGGTAGGCGCTACACCCTCTACTACTCTCTTTTCCTTCGTTTTGACCTAGTATAGTTGAGCAAGAAAGTGAACCATGACCTCAACACTTCCTGGAGCTCGGGTGAGTATCATTTCACTCCCCTGGTATGGTTGTCGAGCTCAAACCAAGCCGAGTAAGCTCCGACAATACTTATGACCAAATGCCGAGTTAGGGTTTTCACTATTCGATTATCGTATCTCCCAAATGGCTCGGTGGAATCGAAACTTCTTCGGCTAAAAATGGAGGCAAGGAGATCCCCTATAAACTCCATAGAACAAATCTCGGCAATCAGGCCCGAGCTGGAAAGCCCCAAATCCTTTGGCTCATTTATGGGAATCCATTAGAAACACCCACCAAAAATAGCCTGGGAAAGATCCACTGGCATTTTTTCGGTGGAGTCCAGGCTCTTAGGAAGCCTCTGCCAAGCTCACCAAAAACAGGTCTGATGTTTCAGTGGATTTTAGCCCTGTTTCCATTGTATATTTCTGGTGACCCTCCCAGAACTATCAAGAATAATAGTGTTGTACCCTTACGGGTAGACCTTATAGGTCCCCCTTCGGTGTTTCCAACATCCATTAACGTTCGATTGTCTTTGTACCTAAGGCAGAGAAATGCACATACAATGAGATCAAAAGTGAGTTGAACACCGGTGACATACTTGGAACCTCTTTTCTCCATGTACAACTGAGGTGAGGGATGGCTGATTTTAGTTTGTGAAGTGTTTCTTATGTTTAGAACTACTCACATGTGCTAGAAATTATGAATGCTTTTTATTTGTTAAATGTATATGTGATCCTCATGACATTTTATATTTTTTTTTTTTTTTTTGGTAGAATATATTCTTGAATTATTATGATATGAAATTGGAAATTATGATATGTGATGTATGTTGGATTGTGAGGAGGGATCCAGTATGGCCGAGGTGGTTTCAGTACCATGATCGATGTGTGGATGTTGCATTCATGCATTGATTATGTGCATTAGACTAAATATAGTCATGGATTACAGTTTGTGGTTGATCATGATTCTGGTATTGTGTACTCCAAGACTATAATTGGAAATGGGTATGCTTTGTGGCTGATGGTGATTCCAGTATTGTGTAGCTCATACTCAACTGCTTGCATGCTAGATAGGTCTATAATCGTGGGTTACACTGTGTGGCCGATGGTGATTCTGGTATTGTGTACTCTGGGACTATACATAGAAATGGACACTTTTTGTGGCCGATGGTGATTCTGGTATCACGTAATCCATACTAACTGTATTATTATGCAAGGCATGTAAGATATTTATGGTAAGGTGACATTCCCTATGCTACGATCCTTACCAACAGGGGGTGAGGTGTTGGATAACCTAATGGTGGTATGTTCGATAAACCTTTCTAAAATGCCACACCCTTGGTACGATGTGATTTTTGCCAGAGGCGGGTAATAGTTTGGCATGGCTGATGGTGATTCTGGTGCTGTGACTACCAAGAGGGGTAATCAGGGGTTTGCTGGGTGACTGATGGTCGCATTTTGGGACCTGTAGGCTCCTAATCATGACTAGGATTTATATCACTGGATGGCCAATGTGTGAGTTCTGGGACCAGGCCTAATGTGTCGTAGTAGCATTTACCAGACTTAATTGTATGTTAGGTGGTTTAATAATCAAATGGATTGCATCATTCGCATCATGGACTACGTGTTTATTTCTGTACTCATGGCACCATAAATTATTATATGTATGTGGTTGACTGTGCTTAATTGCCATGAAACCCACCCCTCACTAAGCTATTTGGAAGCTCACCCCATGTATATGTTGTCTTTTTAGATAATTATGATGCAGGTACGGTGGTTTCATTGGGTTGTGACTCGACTCACTCTGGACCCAAATATGAAGTAGGTGACTGGTGGATGCCAGATGCCGCGGAGCATGATCAGGGTTGTGCCTGTGATACCTGTGCATACGTGGCACCTTGAGATGCTTGGTGCCTTCTATTGATTATTTTGATACCGAACTAACAATTGGTATTCTTTTTGGCCTTATTATTATAAGTCTTGAATAATTGTAAACGAATAACTTGGTTATGGATATATAATGTCATTAGACATTTTTCCATTTTAATTTATTCCCACTCCTATCGACCGTCGTGCCACCGCGTCCTCACTCGAAGACACATAGGGGCCTAATTTGCAGGGCTAAATGCCTCAGGTATCTTCTAAGAATAAAAATAAACATGTGGAGTCACCACCTAGGGTTAGGGTCTAAGACCAGGGATGTGGGCCTGATTCGTTAGGATGGATCCGAGATTGACTCGATTTGGTCTAGAGATTAGGGTAAGTTCCAGGTTATGAAGTTGGGAATGTGTTAGCAAGCACCCACTTCACCCGGCTGAACCAGTCTCCTATCAGATGTTGTTTTTTGAATATTCTCCTTTTATGTCCTAACTCACATGCAAAGCTATACTAATAATATACAATATCATACTGATGAGCACATTTATGTGTGAAATATAGGATATAAAAGCATGTATTTTACATATTGAGAACGGAACTACCTTGGGTTTTACTCTCTTTTTGCAGGTTATTTTCAAGTTC
Organism: Macadamia integrifolia; assembly: GCF_013358625.1. Classification (NCBI taxonomy): domain Eukaryota; kingdom Viridiplantae; phylum Streptophyta; class Magnoliopsida; order Proteales; family Proteaceae; genus Macadamia; species Macadamia integrifolia. The sequence goes on along the minus strand of NC_056558.1, from coordinate 9,372,306 downwards.
TTAAAGACTATCGGGCTCCGTATCTCTAATTTTACAAGTAAAGAGGTCCCGTTTATTTTCATGATTGCGAAGAGGACGAAATTCTGAGCAAGACGGGAGTGTTGCATTAAAAGTACGCATTCATTTTGGCACCCATACACACAAATATTCTTTTTGGAAGAGAAAAATAATAATAGACTAGAACTGAACCGAGATGTAGGCCAGTCGTTCTGCAGTTGTCCCGAGTAATTGAAGATTCTTTTTTTGGTAACAACAACTACTTAGCATAGTTAGTGAGCTGTGGTGTGCAAAAATCCGATGTTGACCAGGAGGTCTCAAGTTTGAACCTCTTGGCTATTTTTTTTTAGCAAGAAGAGAGAGAAAAAGGAAAGAAAGAAAAAGAAATAAATCCTGTCCAAATCGTCTCTCTCCTCCACATCATCAACAAAGATGTCCAAATCTTCAAGCAAGTAGAGGAAATCGTCCAAGGGTTGTGTGCAAGTTTGAAGGAGAGAGAGAAAGAGAGGAAAAATAGAAAATAAGAGAGAAAATATTAAAAAATAAATAAATAAATAAATAGAAAATCGTTGGGTCTCCCATCTTGCATGATTTTCCTCTTCTCTCCCCTCCACATCAGTACCTCAATCTCAAAAAAAATCCTACCTTTTAGAAACCCAATTCGTTGGAATTTTTCCCCTTCCCTATAAATAAGAATCATACAAGAAAGGGAGGCACAACTCTTCTTAGGGTTTTTTTTAATTGCTCTCTCTCTCTCTCTCTCTCTCTCTCTCCTTTAGTTCTAGTTTTAGTTCTTGCTATTAAACGCTTTTGTAATCCTATTTTATTTAATGAATGCAAGCACTTTTGTCATTGATTTAGTATTTTAATT
>NC_056558.1:9335867-9367693 GCF_013358625.1 Macadamia integrifolia | reverse complement strand
TGAGAGAAATACTTAAATTGATAGATAATAGAATCATTTATTACATTTTTGACAGGGGCAAACATTTTTGCAATAAATCATTTGAGGCCCTCATAAAGAAATATGAGATCACCCATAAGTTAAAGCCCTTCATTGAGTTGTCATCTTCTGCTCTGGAAGAGGTCATGGATCATCGTGAACTTCTTTACATAAATGACTAACTTTACCCAGGTATTACCCCCTTGTATTGTCTTTGCTTTTAATTCTCTCCTTGCATTGAGGATATTGCATGACTAAAGTGTGGGGGAGGGAAATCAGTTTCTTTTTGTTTTTTATTTTTTGTTTTTTTTTTTCCTTTATTTGTTTTTCTTTTGTTTTTGAGCTTGATAAGGATAAAATCCTACTTTGGCTTTTGATTAATGATCATACCATTCGGTTGCTTGATATATGAATGTAAGAATTTTTTATTAATGTAGCCATGTTGAACACATAAAAACCCTATTGAGAAAAAAGAAACAAGCCTGTGTCTTGACATGGGACTCTCTTTTGAAAAATAAAAAACCCTTGTTTTATGGTGTTGGACCATATGTAAGTTTGTGGGTTCCTTGTACTCTTAATTTGGAGTTGAGACCTTCTTTTTAATTTTGGCATTTGTTGACAAATACACAAATTTAAATGAAGTGTGGAAAGTGATAGAAATGAAAAGTAAGAGTTGATTTCCTTAGAACTATACAAGGCATTGCGCCTCAGGAAGCATGGTGTCTTGATCAAAATTCCTAAGGAGGAAACTTCTGAAAGAACTCTAGCATCATTGTCTATATGGGCATATGCAAAAAGCGAAGCAGGAAAGTATTATAAAAAAAATAAAAAACCACACAGCAGGAAAGTATGTATAAATGTCATCAATGCCTTGGTAACATGTTTGGTCAAAAACACTCCAACACCTTAGTCCTTGGTTCCCTATTACTTCACAAGTGGTCTTACCTTATGATAAGGATGTTTTGGAAGAGACAATGTGAGTTCCAAATTAAAGAAATATGCTTGTGCCTGAAATCGATATGAGGTAATAAAAATTCAAGTGTGAGGTTCCCTAGATCAAGTGTAAGAGGAATTATCTTTGCTCTGGATTAGTATGGCCCTTATATTTAGCCAAAGTTGGGATTTGTTTGAAAACACAGGGGAGGGGGTTGGAATAAAAGTAAAATATAGGGGAGGCGGATGTAAATTACTCTTACTTTTTCTTTTCCCTCATTTATTGCTTACAAAGTGGGCGAGAGAAGTAAAGAAGAGAGAAGACAAAGGAAAGAGAAGGGAAGAAGAAGGAAGAAAAGGGGAAGAGGTGCCATAGTGCGATGCCAAGGTTGGATCTTCTAATTTCGGGGCTAGGAAAGTGATCCTCACCTTGGGATCTACGATTTGAGGTGAGTAAAGGCTATTTTTCATAAACCCTTAAGAAACCCTAAGTGAAATCCTATGATTCGGGTAGGAATCCTTTAGATCTTGTTAATCCCACTTGAGAATATGAATCTAAGGTTTAATAAAGGACCTACATATTGTTTTGAAGGTTTTAGGGGAAGAAATCGTAAGATTTGAAAGGCATTTGATGATTTCTTGAGCTAGAGAAGAGATTTGGGGTTTTTAAAGTTGTTCTTGAGCAAAGAGGGAAGATCCATGCTTGAGACTTTGAATCAATTCTAGATCTAGGTTAGAATCACAATATAAGTCCTTAGATGTGTGGAAATTCTGTCGAATCGGCCCCTTGTGGTTTTCCCAAGGTGGGATAAAGAATGGACGTGAACAGCAAAATCCTGATTCTGAGTGGTGGGTGCCCTAGAAGTGGTCGGACCCACCAATCCAGAGCTCGCCTATCCTGGTTGGGCTTCTGGCTTGACCTGTGAGCAAGGACCAGAGGGCACCTGGCCTACCACTCCTGCTTCGTCGGTCCAGGCAGAGCCCATGGGTCTAGCGGCGAGCCAGGACTGGAGGGCACCTGGCCCACCACTCCTTGCCCGCTAGTCTAGGCAGAGCCCCTGGGTCAAGCGATGGGCAAGGACTGGCAAGTACCTAGCTCACCGGTTGACCTACCAATCCGAACCATCCGGTTCCGATTGGACCCGAATTTTTCGGGCAGCCTCCTATGGTGGTTCTAAATGCGTTGGGATCATCATATTCTGTTGGTTGTCAACCCAAAGTGAGATATGCTAAATTCAACCTTTTTATGATAGGTTTCACTAGAAACTTACGTCACCATACGCTAGATCTCCCTCATACCAAGGGTGAACATCGTACAGAACCAAGTAAGTGGGAAGAAGGCATTGACTTTATTTTTGGAGTATTTTTGCATCATCCCATAATTGTCGTAGACTATCCTTGTCATCACTATATGGTTGTGTGTAGACTAGTCATTCACGAATGCCATTTGCATGCATTGTCTTATACATTATGAAATTCATTTATGATTCGTTATGTTGTGAATTTAAATTGATAAATGTTTATCCTTACTTTGAGATATGAGATGGATGATTTTAAATTATTGAATGTGATGCATTGCTAGACTAGATGCCGTAGTCGGCTTGGAAATGAATGCATTGTTGGCCCGTGGAATGGAATGCGATGGCACTATGTAATCGTATTATCTCATATAAAAGCATACGGTTAGGAATGACATATCTCTATGCTACGACCCTTCTCAGCAAGGGTTTAAGTGTTGGATATATCACTAGGGGGAAACCCGAAGTTGTGTACCAATAGTGGTGGTTAAAAGTACGCCCGACTAATCACTAGGACGGTCAGCAACTTTGGTAATATAATCAAAGGGCATGTACTTTAATGCAAGGCAAGGCCCATTTTACTTTAATGCAAGGCAAGACCCATTTTACTTTAATGCAGGGTAGGACCCATTTTACTTTAATATCACTGAGGAGCAACAATTTACTTTCTGATACCCACAGCTGGCCTTCTCCGACAACCCTGTAGGCATACCGTGAGATGGAGTTCGTGACTCGTACCTAGGGCATACGCACTGTGATTGTGAGTAGCACATAACCTATGACTTAGATATGTTGCTTATGTGGTTTGGGATAATAAAAATGGACTTGCATGCATATAGGTTCATTTGTATTGCCCGTGATTGCTTGGTCTTTCTTTTCACTTACTAGGCTAGTGAGCTCATCCAACGTGCACACCATTTTTAGATGATCTTGCCGGTTATCCGGCTGAAGAGCTAGAGCCGGGACCCAAAGTAGAATTTCTAGCCAAGGACTGGTGGGTCCCCAAAGATCATGGGCATGGTACCGAGTGCCTGTGAGAAAGTTGTGTTGCGGGACAACAACATTGATACCATCTTGGAATTCATCTTGATTATTTTGTTATGTTACCCCTTTTGTGCTCTGGATATTTAAATTGTAGTTCTTGTGTATATATCACGTCTACGGGCCCACATGTAAATGTATTATGTAATAAAATTTAGGTATCAAAAGTATTTGGGTATTTATAGGTATATACATGTAAGGCTTCCTCTGAAATACATAATTTACTTTCTTTAGTTATGTGTACGTTGTGTAATGGCTACTGCGTCAGATGATCATAGCAGATTTTGGGTTAACAGGTGTTAGCCTGATCACCGATCTAGTTCTGTGTGAATGGAGTGTGACACTTCTCTTCCTAGGGTTTATTTTTTAGTTGCACTCTCTCTGTCTCTCTCTTTCTCTCTCTCTCTCTCCCCCTTTAGTTCTAGTTTTAATTTTTGCCATTAAACACTTTTGTAATTCTCTTTTATTTAATGAATGCAAGCACTTTTGTTTTTGATTTAGCCTTTTAATTTTATATTTTATGCAATTGAAGTTGTAATTTTCAAGTTCTAGTTCTAGTTCTAGGTGACAAGAATAAGTTGTAGAGCATCTCCTTTCAAGTTCAAGTTTCTCTTTCAGATTTGTTTTCTTTAGTACTAGCAATTTCAGATTTGGTTTATTCCAGATCTGGTTTTTAGTACTGGTAGTATTTCAAATCTCAATCAAGTTTTCAAGTTCAAGTATTGAAGTTCAAGTAAGTAGGCTTCTACAATAGTCTTCTCACCCCCCCCCTCTCATTCGCTCTTCTTACTACCCTTTCATTCTTAAAGTAGGTTTTAAATTTTCAGCTTTTATATTATCGTTTTCCCTTTCCCCCAAGGTCCTTGGCTAGATGCATGTGTTGGCTTTTCCCCTCTCTAGCCATGGAACCATCCTTTTATTTTGATTATTTATATTGCATCCCAACCCCTAAAACCAAGTAGAAAAGCCCTTGTAAGAGTACTCTCTGGTCAAGCAGGAAAGCTCATATTATTTATGGCGCATCCCTCGGGCTAAGTAGAGATTCCTACTTGTGCGCTTCTCTCTAGCTTTATTCCCCTTTTTATTTTATTTATTTACTTTTCAGCACTTTCTATTTCAAGTCTTTTCTTTTTAATTGCGTGGTTTGAGTTTTTAAATTCCTAGATATTAATGGTTAGGTCGTTTAATTTTTATTGCAATTTCAATTCCAATTTCCCTAGATGTGTTGGTTAGGACGCTTTTAGATGCATTTGTGTTAGGACGGTAGTTAGAAATAGATCACCATAATCAGTCGTTACACGTTCACATTACTAAAAGAAGCTAAAAATAAAATGACTGTTCTCCTTATGTTCGACCCATTAGCTACACTGATCTATACGCTTGCGGTTACTTTTAAAATTCAAACACATACACATGTGATTTTAATGTAAGATCTACATCATGACTACTCTGTTAGAAAATTTACCTGACATTGACCTTTGTTCTGGGTCAAGAGGGGACAGACCTCGACTGACGCTCCGACGGCTCTGGTGTAGATCCCTAGCTCAAACGGGATTGATCTCAGCTACTTGCTCCTCTCCTTCAGAAAATCTAGGCCTTTCATAACTCTCTAAGCTTTAGTGCACTCCTCGAGGGTGGGAGGTGGAGGAATTCCTTCACCCCACTTTTCTTACTTCCTTCTCCCTTCTCTCTCTTTTCTCTCTTTTTCTCTCTTTTCGCTTGGTATGTTTAATGTGGGAGAGGAAGACACTATTTATAGGTGTCAACCCCTCCCCTTATGGGTCTCCAAAACAAATCCACGAGTCTGCAATCAAGCATCCATGGGTCCGCAAGTTTTAATTTCCAAAAATAAAATTTTCACGTTTTAAATGCACAAAAAATACCTTATTTGTTTGAAATTAGTGGGTCCGTCAAAAGCTTGATGGACTCGTCCCAAAACTTTCCTAAAAAGGCCATTTTATTTAATAAAGAATTTTTATGTATTTTTTTCCTTTTTTTTTCATTCATTTATGGGAAAAGTTATTGTGGGTCCGTCAGGGATGCATATAGGTTCGTATGGACCTGTACAGGCCCGTATGGGTCCTGGATGGGCCTATGTGCATTCCCTACGGGCCTAGCTACAAAATGGGTCCTAGGAAAAAATCGGGTCCAAATCGAGTCCACTGATCCCTGTTTTGACTTCTGGGACTGATTCTGGGAGATCCAATGGTCCGATTTTCACGTGTGATATATCGTTGAAATCATCTTTCTAAGAAATATCCAAGGGTGTTGGTTTTGAGCTCCTTTTCTGGCTGAAAAATATCGAGAATAGCAAAGAGGGGACTTTGCCCTTTTTCCAGCTAGGGGTTTGCCGACAATCCTTATTCATGTCGTTCCCGCACCATTGGTGAATACTTAGAACCAATTCATTTATATAAGACATGCTAGAATCGAGTGCCACAAGATTGGGTCTGGAATTAGCCTGGTGTCAAATTAGGGTTTTCAGGGTAATTTGGGCCACTTTCGGTTTCAAATTGGATTAGGGTTTAAGGTTGATTCTTGAGTCACTATTGTCACCTGGATCATTACCAAAGGCCTAGATTAAACCTTGCTCATTCGTTATATGTCATTGCTACCTGAGTGGGTGACAAAATTGGGTGTCTACACTTATCGATTGATCGCTTAAGAAAGTATTGCACAAGCCAAGTGTGTCGAGAAGACTCATCAGTTGGTCAATCGAACTGAGCAATCATGACATCGATTAACACCCTATGCGATAATCAAAGGCCAAACATTAGCAGACTTCACAATGGAGTATACCCTAACGGATGAGGAGAGTGAGAACGGTGAGAATACGTCTGTTGCATAGCTTTGGACCTTGTACATAGATGCCTCGAGCGGCGAAGCAAGAAGTAGAGCAGGACTTGTCCTGACCATACCTGAGGGATTCAAAATCTAGTATGCATTGTAGTTTACTTTTGCCTCCACCAACAATGAAGCAGAGTGCGAGGTTCTAATAGCTGACCTTAGAGTAGCTCATGCACTACAGGCAGAAGAGCTCCTGGTCTATAGTGACTCCCAACTCATAGTGAACTAGGTGAATGGTGAATATAAGGTAAAGGAGGGAAGGATGGTCAATTACCTGAAGAAAGTGAAGCACTTAGTCGCTCAGTTTTCCAAGTTCGAGATCAAACAAGTCCTCAGAGCAGAGAATGCTTCAGCAGATCACCTGTCCTGATTGGAAATGGCAGAGTATAAGACCATAGGCAGAATATTATTTGTTAAGGTGCTAGAAAAAAAACTCATAAGGCAGAAGAGTAGTGCTAAGTGGACCGAGAACCAAGCTGGATGGACCCGATCATAAGATACTTGAGGAACAACTCCCTACTAGAAGACAGAGCGAAAGTACGAGAAGTCAAAACCTGATCGACAAAATACATCCTTGGGGAGGAAGGAGCAATATATAAAAGGAACATCTCTGACCCACACCTCAAGTGTCTCAGACCATCCAAAGCCAAGTATGCACTGGCTGAGGTACATAAGGGGATTTGTGAAAGCCATCTGAGAGGATGTGTCACACCCCGTTCACACTGAATCGGAGCGGTGACCGAGTTAACACCGGTTAACCCAAACCTGCCAGGATCATCAGATACTGTATTCCACCACAGCATACACACAACTAATATAAGTTCATCAGATCAGCGGAAGACTAAGTTTTACCTATGAATAAATCCCATATACTTGATACCCGAATTGTGATACAATAATTATATACATGTGGGCCCAAAGGCATGATAATTACACAATAAAAGTACAATTCATATATCAAGTATATACAAGAAATCATCAAAACAATCAGAGTACACAGCTCGGCTCGGTATCAAGGCTAGAGCTCAGCTCGGCATCAAGGGTTGAGCCCAGCTCGGCATCACGTAGAAGAGCACAGCTCGGCCTCAGAAGTGGAGCTCAGCACGGCCTCAAAGGTGGAGCTCAGCTTGGCCTCAGAACTGCTGTCCCGTAGCACAACTCTCGCACGAGCAGTCAGCGCCGTGCTCTAACTCCTCAGGGGTCCACCAGTCCTCTTCAGGAAATTCGACTGTGGGACCCACCCCATGCTCCTCAGATGTATGACCTGCAAAATCATCTAAAAAAAGGGGTGTACACGTGGGATGAGCTCACTAGCTCAGTAAGTAGAAAGATAGACCACACAACAGTCCACACATCACAACACATCATATGCACTACATACCATGCTATACATTTTAAATCACATCCACCTAAGCAACATTACTAAGTCCTTGGTTTTAGTGCTACTACAACCACAGTGCGCGTATACTCCGGGTACGAGCCGCGAACTCCCTCCCGCGATACGCCCATAGGGCTGTCGGAGAAGGCCCACCGTGAGAACTCGGAAAAGTAAATACAATGCCGTCCACCGGCTCTCAACAGAAATGTAAATGACTGAAAATAAAGGTGCTGACTCCAGCAATTTAAAAGCAGTACGATTGGCCCTCTTGAATGTACCACCGGGGTTGCCGACTGTCCTACATGACTCGTCGGGCGTTATGTCTAACCGCCACAGTGACCCGACGACCGCGACCACTGCTTCCCCCCAAATGATAACCCAACACCTTAACCCCTATTGGGAAGGGTCGTAGCACGGGATGGTGAAAATCCTAATACCGCATGCTACTATATGACAATAGTACGATTGTATAGTGCCTCCGTGTCCCATTCCACGGGCCACCAATGCACTCGTCTCCAAGCCGACTACGGCATCTAGTCTATCAATGCAACATGCACAATGATGTCCACATTCAACATATAAACATCTCATTCAATTGGCATTTGGAAAGTAAACATAGCACATATGCACATCAATGTGTGGGATGACTAGACTACATAGCATATTCATGATGGCATGACTAGACTAGATATATTTAAATGAATGCCAAACAATACCTTGAAACAAGGCCAAACGTCCTCTCCCCACTTACTTGTAGCGTACAAGAATTCCCGTTCGGTACGGGTGAGATCCGGTGCGAATCGGGTAGGATTTGGTGAACCTAACATAATTGAGCGGGGTTAGTACTTCACCATTTTAGGATCAAAATTAATGAAATCCGATGACAAAATCGTGTTTAGAACATCAAAAGAAGGTCACACGTCCGATTTGGGTTCAATCGGACATAAGGATCACCCTCGGGGCCACACGGGTGGGTCAGACAGGTGGGTAGTCTGGCCCACCGGTCACACCCACCGGTTGGGACTGGCAGGTAGGGGCCCGCCGGTATGGCCCACCGGTTGTACCCGTCGGTTGGGCCAGGGGCCCCTGCTAGGAGCGGCGGGTAGGGGCCCGCCGGTTGGGCCCGAAGGCCCCCCTGCCTTCTCAGGTGGGGGCCCACTGGTTGTACCCACCGGTCTTGGCAGGAAACACCCTGTTTCTTCCCAACTTTCTCCATTCTTTGGGGATTCAAATGGGGCTTTTCTCAACCCATTCTTCACAGCTTCAAGGTCCTATAGGATGGTTCTAACCTAGATCTAGGTTAGATTCAAGTGATGGGAAACCATCTTACCTTCTTTGCTCAAGAACGACTTCAAACCCTCCAAATCACCTCAAACTCACAATGCTTCTTCCACCTTGTCAATGTCTCTTCAAATCCTTCATGATCAACACATAAATCATCTATTAAACCTTAGATTCATCATTTCAAAGGGGATCTACAAGATCTCAAGAAACCATACTCGAATCAAGGGTTTAAAGCTTGGGTATGGTGAATGTTCACAAAACCCAACTTTGCTTACCTCTAACTGTAGATCTAGAGTTGAAGATCACTCTCCCAGCGTCGGAATGGGAAGATCAAGCTTCGGCGCCGCTGAAATCCCTCTTTTCTTCTTCTTCCTTCTCTTCCTTTCTTCTTCCCTTTCTTTTCTCTCTCCTCTTTACTCTTCTCACCAACGTACGGGGTCATAAATGAAAAGAAAATAAAGTCATAAATGCTATATATATAATTCCTAATAAGTGAACAGTGCACATAGATGGGTCACTCAGGTGGGTGGGTGTACCCACCTGTCCTACCCACCTGAGGGCCAAACTTGGGATTTTGACCGGGTTCAGGCCTCGGCGCGAACCCCACCCCTGGCATACGATGTAGCATACGTATATACCTTAAAATATGGATATAATACCTGCTTTATCCGTACATGGCCTTATGGTAGGTGCATGTACACGGCTTGGGTACTCCCGCCTCTTCTGGCACTGGCTCAGACTTGTCGGGCCAGCCGATGTTTAAGGTCACCCGTGCCATCATAGCCCATAAGGAACCCGCTCTAATTTCCTCTGGCTCGGTTCCTGCATGGTTAAACCGGTTCAACCGCGAAATCAGACCGGGTTTAAGAAGCGGGGTATTACATTACCCCCCCTTCTGAAAAATTTCGTCCTCAAAATTGCGTACTTGGTTGATAAAAAAGGTGAGGGTATTTAGCTTTCATTTCATCCTCTACCTCCCAAGATGCTTCTTCAAGTGAATGATCAGCCCATCGCACCTTTACATAGGAAATGGAGCGGTTGCGAAGGGTTTTCACCATCCGGTCCAAAATTTCAGCTGGCTGTTCTGTATAGGTCATATCAGCTTCTAGGTACTCTGGTTCCACGGGTAGTACATGAGATGGATCATGCACGTATCTCTTTAGCATGGATACATGGAATACATTGTGAACATCCCCAAGCGAAGGTGGCAGAGCAAGCATGTAGGCTACTGAGCCAACCCGGGATAAAATCTCAAATGGTCCAATGTATCTTGGGCTCAACTTCCCCTTTCTGTGAAACCTTTGCAAACCTTTAGTAGGAGAGATCTTGAGAAATATCTTTTCTCCTGGCTGAAACTCAATATCTTTTCTGCGGGTGTCCGCATAGCTCTTTTGACGAGACTGAGCTGCTTTAATCCGCTCTCTAATAACGTCGACTTTGTCACAAGTCATCTGTATCATCTCAAGTCCTAACATTCGACGTTCACCTACCTCATCCCAATACAAAGGAGTCCTGCATTTTCTACCATATAATGCCTCATACGGAGCCATCCCAATTGTAGCTTGGTAACTGTTATTATATGCAAACTCCATAAGAGGTATATATTCTTCCCAACTGCCACTCATCTCCATTGCACATGCCCTGAGCATGTCTTCTAATATCTGTATGGTTCGCTCCGACTGACCATCCGTTTGTGGGTGAAAAGCTGTACTCAAATTCAGCTGTGATCCCAAGGCACGCTGTAAGCTTTTCCAAAATCTGGAAGTGAACCTTGGGTCCCTATCTGAAACAATGCTTACTGGCACTCCATGTAAGCGCACTATGTTGTCCATGTAAAGTTGTGCTAGTTTGGTCATGGAGAACTTGGTCTTGATAGGAATAAAATGAGCAGTCTTGGTAAGCCGATCAACGATCACCCATATCGTGTCCATACCCTTAGGTGTACTTGGTAGTCCGGTGATGAAGTCCATCGTAATCCTTTCCCACTTCCATTCTGGTACTGGAAGTGGCTGAAGAGTCCCATAAGGTCGATGCCTCTCAGCTTTTACTTTCTGGCAGGTAAGACAAGTCGCCACATACAAGGCTATGGTGACTTTCATGTTTGGCCACCAGCAACTTTGTTTGAGGTCTTTGTACATCTTGGTACTTCCTGGGTGGAGTGAGTAATCGGAGCTGTGTGCTTCTTTCACTATCTTATCTTGTATATCCAAATCATTGGGTACACACAATCTGTCCCGAAACATCAATGCCCCATCACTGGCTAAAGTAAAATCTGGGTCGTTCATTGTTTGGTCTTGAATCTTAACTCTGATCCGCTGTAATTCAGGATCCAAAGGTTGCTTCATTATCACCTCTTGCCTAATTACCGGATGCACCTGTAGAGCTGTCAAGGATACAGTCAACCATTTAAGGTTTTCTGGTTGAGGTTCAAGCTCTAAGGTTGCCCCTTCATACAAGAGGGTTTCATCCATTAGCATTGCCTCTTGCACGAGTGGTGAGCAGACTGCTAAGTATGAGAGCGACACAGTCTGGGTCTTCCGACTCAATGCATCTGCCACTACATTTGCCTTGCCGGGATGATACTGAATGTCGCAGTCATAATCCTTCATGAGTTCAAGCCATCTTCTCTGTCTCATGTTCAAATCCTTCTGGGTGAAGAAGTACTTCAGGCTTTTGTGATCACTGTATATCTCACATCTCTCCCCATACAAATAATGTCGCCAGATCTTAAGGGCAAAAATGACTGCAGCTAGTTCCAAGTCATGAGTGGGGTAATTCTTCTCATACTCCTTTAGCTGTCGGGATGCATACACTATTACCTTACCGCGTTGCATGAGAACACAACCCAAACCAACTTTGGAAGCATCGGTATAGACTGTCATTGCACCTGTGCCTTCAGGAATAGTCAGCACTGGGGCAGTCACCAACCTTTCTTTCAATTCCTGGAAGCTCTTCTCACATTCCTCTGCCCAGTCGAATTTCACACCCTTTTTAGTCAACTTGGTCATTGGTGCTGAGATTCGGGCGAAATTCTCAATGAAACGCTGGTAGTATCCAACCAAACCCAAGAAGCTTCTAATTTCGGTAACATTCTTGGGGCTTTCCCATTCTACTACTGCTTTCACCTTAGCAGGATCTACTTTGATTCCTGCTTTAGACACTACGTGCCCCAGGAATCCAACTTGTTCAAGCCAGAATTCACACTTGCTGTACTTAGCAAACAACTGTTGATCTCTCAACCTCTGTAACACCATCCTCAAGTGTTGAGTGTGCTCCTCTTCGGTCTTGGAGTAGATCAAGATATCGTCAATAAAAACAATTACCCATTTGTCGAGCACATCCTAAAATACTCGATTCATCAGATCCATGAATGCTGCCGGTGCATTGGTTAACCTGAAAGATAATACTAGGAACTCATAGTGACCGTATCGAGTCCTAAATGCTATTTTGGGTATATCACTGCTCTTTATCTTGAGCTGATAATAGCCAGACCGAAGGTCTATCTTTGAAAATACTCTGGCTCCCTGCAACTGATCAAATAAATCATCAATGCGTGGCAATGGATATTGGTTCTTAATAGTTAGCTTATTCAACTCCCGGTAATCTATGCACATACGCAAACTACCATCCTTCTTCTTAACAAACAACACCGGGGCACCCCAAGGTGAAACACTTGGGCGAATAAACCCCTTTTCTAATAATTCCTGCAACTGCATCTGCAACTCCTTCAATTCGGCTGGTGCCATCCTATATGGAGCCTTAGATACTGGAGCTGCTCCAGGAGTCAAGTCTATGGCAAACTCCAACTCTCTATCAAGTGGTAAATGCATCAGATCATCAGGGAAAACATCGGGAAACTCTTTAACCACCTTTACCTCTTCTAGAGGTGTAACTCTTGCATCAACATCGAGTACCGATGCTATGTAACCCTGACATCCACTTTCTAGAAACTTTACCGCTTGAAGAGCGGAGACAAGGACCTTCCTTACCCTTTTCATTGTATCTGCTCAGTATACCCACCCTTTCCCTTCGTCATCTGTCACCTTAATCAGCCTTTCCGCACAGATCACATTAGCTCGATGAGCCGACAACCAATCCATACCCAATATAACATCAAAATTCTGAATATTGAACTTAATGAGTTGTGCATCAAAGTTCTTCCCACTAATTTCCACTAGGCACGACCCATACACTTCCCTCAACTGTGTAACCTTACCAGTAGGCATACTAACAATCATTCCATGGTCTAGGATCCTGGGTGACATCCCAAGTTTCTCTACAAATCTCTTAGATGCGAATGAATGAGTAGCTTCTGAATCGAATAGAACATAGACTGGTATGCCTGATATGGGTAGGATACCTAGTATAACTATGCATATAATTTCAGCAGGTCATCAATATTAATCATAATGAATTTCTTAATTTAAAATGTACCTGCTACAACTTCTGTACTAGCCTCAGCTTCCTCGGCTGATAGAGCATACATCCTTTCCTGTGATTGATTTCCCCGAGGTAAGGGAGGTCGGTACACAGAGGGCTGACTGGAGGGCAAGGCTGGTCTGGCCCGACAGTCTTTCGCATAATGCCCATATGAATGGCAATTGAAGCAACAAATCTGAGATGTCGGAACCGGAGCGGGGCCCTTCTGCACTTGACCCGTTGCAGATGGAGGTCGAGGTGGCCTTGGGGCTGTAGGTGCCACACTAGTGTTCGGGCGAAAAGAGGTGGAACCCGAACCACCAACTGGTCTAGGAGGGTAGCCAGATGGCCTATAGGGTTGCCTATACATAGGCCCAGAACTGTATGATCCGCGGTATGCCTTGGAGGAATTTCCCATATCTGGGAATGGATTTGTTCTCTTCCACAGTCCAGGAGTGAGGGACTGTTCACCCTTTTGCTTATCTTCCATGGTCTTGGCCTTCTGCACAATCTGGCCATATTCGGTCAAATCCAGTACCTCAAGTACAGACCCAATAGATGCCTTTAGGCCTTTTAGGAACCTTGTTGCCTTCTCTTCAGCTGTTCTCATATGCCTTGGGGCAAAATGGAACAAACTCTCAAATTGTTGTTGGTACTCAAGGACAGTCTTACCTCCTTGAGTTAAGGCCATGAACTCAGTCTCCTTTCGGTCTCTGAAACTGCGCGGATAATGGTTGTCCAAGAACAACTCCTTGAACTGCTCCCAAGTGGGTTCTGGATGAGCAGCCATCAATATAGGCTTGGAGGCTTGCCACCAAGAATTTGCCTCTTTCTTGAGTTGCAACCCAGTACAAATGAGTTTCTGGGCATCCGTGCACTCAAGCACCTCAAATATCTTCTCTAATTCTTGGATCCATTGATCCGGTTCCAGAGGATCACTCCCCACCTTAGAGAATACAGGTGGTAAGTTCCTCTTGAACGACTCCACTACCCTTGACGTATTACTCGCCGCCGGGAAGTTAGGAGCATAGGCAGGATAGTAGGAGTATGGAGGACATCCCATACTGAGGAACACCGAATGGTGGGATTGGAGGTGTACCCCCCACTTGTGGTCCCGTTCCCGACCCTACAGGTGGGTCCTGTGGAGTGAGTACCCGGGGAGGTTGACCCGGTTGAGAAAAATCCAACTGTTGCTGAATAGCAATCATAAATGCTTGCTGTTGCTGAAGCATTTGTTGCTGAAAAGCTTGTTGGGACTGCTGAATTATTGTAGCAACATCTCCCGGTGTAATGACCGGTGGAGGGTCCGGGAGCGTAGTCATAGGTGGGTCCCCATGTGCCCCACCCTGACCAAGGGTCTCTGGAGGTAGTGGAGGTGAGGTTTGCCCCACAGAGCGGGGCCTCCTGGGATTTTGTGGTCGACCGACCCGACGAGGACCCCGCGAGGTACCTCGGGCATTACTACCGGATCTAGTACGTACCATCGTATCCCTGTACCTGGAACACATCACACACCATATTGGTTAAACACCGTAGAATTGATTTCGGCACACAATCATATGCCATTACATGAGGTGTTGTAGTGTATGATAGCCTGTAAATTATCGCAGCTCAATTCCAAGATACAGGGCAAAGGCCCCAACAGATATGTCAATGGTCCCACTTGACCATAGCACATTAATCATAGGAATAATATCAATAGTGAAAATCAATGAAATCATGCTAGGAGGAGAGAAGGGAAAAAAAAGAAAAGAAAAAAAAATTTTCAAAATTTCCCAACTGTCACAACCGGTGGGCTGCACCGGCGGGTAGGGGCCTGCCGGTCGAGCCCGCCGGTCCTAGTACCTCACACCGGCGGGTGGCACCGGCGGGTAGGGGCCTGCCGGTCATACCCATCGGTCTTAATGCCTCACACCGGCGGGTGGCACCGGCGGGTAGGAGCCCGTCGGTCATACCCATCGGTCTTGCCCGTGTAAAAACACGAACAGGGCCCTACAGACCCTATTCTGTCTGTCACTTTCCCAATCTCCTTTTCTCTTTCTTCCTTTCTTCCTTGGGCGATCTTGGAGGTCTCCTCAGCGCTTCTACTCGCGGGTCCACTCATCAACTCGGCGCTTTAGAGAAGAGTCAACTCTCCCTTCTTCAACTAAGTTTCTCCTTCTCCTCTTTTCCAGAATTTCCATTTGGGGTAAAATGCATGTATAAACTTCACCTTAGGTTGTCTTTCCATATTTTTCACCATAGAATAGTATTTCCATGTGATTGTGATGCTTCTACTGTGGCCATCTGTAGTTTATAGGAATTTTGTCTCTTCATTTGGAGAAAACCCCAATTTGTGCCTTAGGTTTCCAAATTTGGGGATTTCTTCAATTCTTACTCTTTTTCTCCAATTGATGACTCCTTTGTGATGCATTCCATTTGATTTGTGCTAGATATGCTTTAGATCTCATAGATTATCCATTATGCTTGGAATCCCCATGTATTCCCATGAAAATCCCTCTTTTTGTATTGGTTCCCTTGGTTTTCATCCCATACTTGCATTCATGGAATTCCATAGTCTATTTGGGTATGTTCTTGCACTTTCATGATCCCGCTACTATGGCATTTTGCTCTAAACCTAGGGTTTCAAGCCTTCACTTCATTATGGATGAGTTGGTGCATTGTAATCGAATCCTCTCATGTTAATATGCTCTTTGCCGTCATTTTACTGTTTTGGCATGTTTCTCCCTTGTCTCTTACCGTGCATCATGTCCATAGGTTTCCTATCATTTCTAGCTTGTCGCCGTTTCCCTTTTTGCATGAATTTGGGGTTTTGGGTTTTCCCCTTTTTAATGCTGCTGTCATTTTCCTTTCTGTACTCACCCTATTTTCTTTTCTTCTTGCCAGAATGTCATCTCGCACCGGTAAAGGACCATCACCCTCTGGCGTACGACGCAAGACCACCGCTTCTAAGCGGAAGAGTGCGAAGACCAGCTCTTCAGCTCCTCGCACAGGGAGACCCGCACCTGCCCAGTCTGACCCTTCAGACTATGATGAGGAGCACTTCCTTAGTGCAGAGGCCGCAGCCAACTGGCCCAACTTCCTGAAGGGGTCAGTGATGATGGAGAAGACCGTGGTAGTCGAGGACTTACACAAGGCTAGGCTTCAGGAGAGATTCTCAGCATTGGGTTGGGACTCTATTCTTCATGTAGACCGACCGTGCTACGAGCAGCTTGTCCGTCGGTTCTATTGTAACCTGGAGGTGTAGTATCCGTACGGGGAGTTCACCATCAGCAGCTTGGTGAAGGGGGTGGACATTCAATTGATGGTGGGCACCTTGGCCAGTATCCTGGGTATATCGGCGGTGGGACACCGATACTACAATCCCCCCAGGAGTAAGCCTCAGGGACCATTCATGAGCCTGGCGACACTGAACTTCATCTACGAGACCATCTGCGGCAGCAGTAACCGCCCGGAGTCCGAGACGTCCTTCTACCCTGAGGTTCATCTATTTTCCCGGTTGGTCCAGTTCAACCTGCTCCCCAGAGGAGGTCATCGGAACCAGGTGGGTTTCATGGCGGCTTTCATTGCATTCTGCATTTTCACAGCCGCAGAGGGAGGCGGCGAGCACTTGTGCCTCCCCTACATTATTCTCAGGATGATGGAGCACCATACTTCCCACCCAGAGGATGGAGGATTCCCTTACGGCAGGATCCTCACTAGGATCTTCGAGTTCTTCGGGGTGGATCTGAGCGGTGAGGAGGGGAAGACTCCGGCTGATAGGTTCGACTGGAGAAACCTCCTGAGGATGGGTCTCCAGACCCTCATGGATTCACCTCCGAGATCAGGAGCTCAGAGAGGTAGGAGTAGGAGGGCTGCCCCTATGGAGGATGTCCCCATGGGAGAGGAGTCCAGTGAGGAGGATGAGGACTACGTTCCTCAGGACGAGGAGGAGGATCTGATGGGTGGCAGCATCCCTGAGGAGGCGCCTCAGGAGTCGAGAGGTCCTGGCCCTAGTTCTTCCAGAGCTGCAGCCTCACCATATGGAGCCCCACCACCTGGGAGTGGTGCCTACGACTTCGAGGGCATGACGGCCTCCATGCGGGCCTTGTAAGATGGCCAGGTTTAGCTACTGAGGCGGCTGGACGAGATTGTCTCCAGGGAGGAACGCATTCTGGAGAGGCAAACCACCTTGGAGGATTCCTTCCTCCGGCTGGGTCAGGACTTAGACACGACGGCCAACGCTATCTCAACAGATTTTGGCCAGCTTCGGAGGGAGGTACGGCTGGTGAACGCGAGGCTTGACTATTACGATCACCGCCTCGACATCAACTCTAGGCCTCCGACGAACGTGGTGATCATCGATGATGACGACGACGACAAGTGAGGGCTTGGCTCGCCCACACCAGCTGTTTACCTGTTTTCCCTTTTTATAGACCTTATTGTATATTTTATTTATTCTCATTCCTTGTATCTGTACTGTAACTGGTTTCATTTATGGAATGACATATTTTTGGATAGTGGATTCTGTGGTGAATTCATATGTGAAGTACTTGTGTGGTTTGGTTGTGGTGTATTTTGCTATCTGTGATCTTTGTTATATTATATTATCTGTTGTTTATCAGGTATTTGTGTAAAATTTTTGAAAATTCCATTTTACGCCGTTATGCTGCCGAAATTTCGTCGAAATAATACTCTATAGGTTATATCACCAACCTAATCCCCTTTTATCTATACTCATGCATGCCATGAATGCAACATATAATGCAACCCCTTTTTATACTTTCTTTCTTTGGCTTTTAATCTTTAAAGCTTTTATATTAACCCAACCCCATTTCCCTATTATACAGTCTACGGGATTCTAATGGTATGCTGCGAGTGGAGCAGAGCATCACGCTCTGATACCACCGTTTGTCATACCCCGTTCACACTGAATCGAAGCGGTGACCGAGTTAACACCGGTTAACCCAAACCTGCCAGGATCATCAGATACTGTATTCCACCACAGCATACACACAACTAATATAAGTTCATCAGATCAGCGGAAGACTAAGTTTTACCTGTGAATAAATCCCATATACTTGATACCCGAATTGTGATACAATAATTATATACATGTGGGCCCAAAGGCATGATAATTACACAATAAAAGTACAATTCATATATCAAGTATATACAGGAAATCATCAAAACAATCAGAGTACACAGCTCGGCTCGGTATCAAGGCTAGAGCTCAGCTCGGCATCAAGGGTTGAGCCCAGCTCGGCATCACGTAGAAGAGCATAGCTCGGCCTCAGAAGTGGAGCTCAGCACGGCCTCAAAGGTGGAGCTCAGCTCGGCCTCAGAACTGCTGTCCCGCAGCACAGCTCTCGCACGAGCAGTCAGCGCCGTGCTCTAACTCCTCAGGGGTCCACCAATCCTCTTCAGGAAATTCGACTGTGGGACCCACCCCATGCTCCTCAGATGTATGACCTGCAAAATCATCTAAAAAAAGGGGTGTACATGTGGGATGAGCTCACTAGCTCAGTAAGTAGAAAGATGGACCACACAACAGTCCACACATCACAACACATCATATGCACTACATGCCATGCTATACATTTTAAATCACATCCACCTAAGCAACATTACTAAGTCTTTGGTTTTAGTGCTACTACAACCACAGTGTGGGTATACTCCGGGTACGAGCCGCGAACTCCCTCCCGCGATACGCCCATAGGGCTGTCGGAGAAGGCCCACCGTGAGTACTCAGAAAAGTAAAGACAATGCCATCCACCGGCTCTCAACAGAAATGTAAATGACTGAAAATAAAGGTGCTGACTCCAGCAATTTAAAAGCAGTACGATTGGCCCTCTTGAATGTACCACCGGGGTTGCCGACTGTCCTACATGACTCGTCGGGCGTTATGTCTAACCGCCACAGTGACCCGACGACCGCGACCACTGCTTCCCCCCAAATGATAACCCAACACCTTAACCCCTATTGGGAAGGGTCGTAGCACGGGATGGTGAAAATCCTAATACCACATGCTCCTCTATGACAATAGTACGATTGCATAGTGCCTCCGTGTCCCATTCCACGGGCCACCAATGCACTCGTCTCCAAGCCGACTACGGCATCTAGTCTATTAATGCAACATGCACAATGATGTCTACATTCAACATATACATCTCATTCAATTGGCACTTGGAAAGTAAACATAGCACATATGCACATCAATGTGTGGGATGACTAGACTACATAGCATATTCATGATGGCATGACTAGACTAGATATATTTAAATGAATGCCAAATAATGCCTTGAAACAAGGCCAAACGTCCTCTCCCCACTTACTTGTAGCGTACAAGAATTCCCGTTCGGTATAGGTGAGATCCGGTGCGAATCGGGTAGGATTTGGTGAACCTAACATAATTGAGCGGGGTTAGTACTTCACCATTTTAGGATCAAAATTAATGAAATCCAATGACAAAATCGTGTTTAGAATGTCAAAAGAAGGTCACACGTCCGATTTGGGCTCAATCGGACATAAGGATCACCCTCGGGGCCACACGGGTGGGTCAGACAGGTGGGTAGTCTGGCCCACCGGTCCTACCCTCCGGTTGGGACCGGCGGGTAGGGGCCCGCCGGTATGGCCCATCGGTTGTACCCACCGGTTGGGCCAGGGGCCCCTGCTAAGATCGGCGGGTAGGGGCCCACCGGTTGGGCCCGTCGGTTGGGCCCAAAGGCCCCCTTGCCTTGTCAGGTGGGTACCCACAGGCGGGTACCCACCGGTTGTACCCACCGGTCTTGGCGGGAAACACCCTGTTTCTTCCCAACTTTCTCCATTCTTTGGGGATTCAAATGGGGCTTTTCCCCACCCATTCTTCACACCTTCAAGGTCCTATAGGATGGTTCTAACCTAGATCTAGGTTAGATTCAAGTGATGGGAAACCATCTTACCTTCTTTGCTCAAGAACGACTTCAAACCCTCCAAATCACCTCAAACTCACAATGCTTCTTCCACCTTATCAATATCTCTTCAAATCCTTCAAGATCAACACATAAATCATCTATTAAACCTTAGATTCATCATTTCAAAGGGGATTTACAAGATCTCAAGAAACCCTATTCGAATCAAGGGTTTAAAGCTTGGGTATGGTGAATGTTCACAAAACCCAACTTTGCTTACCTCTAACTGTAGATCTAGAGTTGAAGATCACTCTCCCGGCGCCGGAATGGGAAGATCAAGCTTCGGCGCCGCTGAAATCCCTCTTTTCTTCCTCTTCCTTCTCTTCCTTTCTTCTTCACTTTCTTTTCTCTCTCCTCTTTACTCTTCTCACCAACGTACGGGGGTCATAAATGAAAAGAAAATAAAGTCACAAATGCTATATATATAGTTCCTAATAAGTGAACAGTGCACATGGATGGGTCACTCAGGTGGGTGGGTGTACCCACCTGTCCTACCCACCTGAGGGCCAAACTTGGGATTTTGACCGGGTTCGGGCCTCGACGCGAACCCCACCCCTGGCATACGCTGTAGCATACGTATATACCTTAAAATATGGATATAATACCTGCTTTATCCGTACATGGCCTTATGGTAGGTGCATGTACACGGCTTGGGTACTCCCGCCTCTTCTGGCACTGGCTCGGCCTTGTCGGGCCAGCCGGTGTTTAAGGTCACCCGTGCCATCATAGCCCATAAGGAACCCACTCTAATTTCCTCTGGCTCGATTCCTGCATGGTTAAACCGGTTCAACCGCGAAATCAGACCGGGTTTAAGAAGCGGGGTATTACAGGATGGGCCCTAGCCTTCAAAGTCCTCAGACAGGGATTTTATTAGCCCCATATGTAAGAAGACGAAATGGCCTATGTCCAAAAGTGTTGGTCCTGCCAAATATATTCCCTGATGGCACATCGATTTGCTGTTGAGCTATCCTCGATAATCAACCTGATACCCTTCGTAATGTGACGAATGGAACAGTTCATGCCGGGACAAAGAAAGGTGAAGTTCTTCATAGTAGCGATTGACTACTTTACAAAGTGGATTGAGGCTCGTTTACTAGCCCGGATCACAGAAGAAAACATGGAAAAGTTTGTTCGGTATGACGAGATCTATAGGTTCAGCATACCAAAAATCCTTTTAAGTGACAATGGACTACTTAACTTTCAGGGGATTCTGTAAGAAGTACCACATTGAGTTTCGCAACACTTCTTCGGGGCACCCAGGTCAAGTAGCAAGGCTGAGGTATCCAACCGAAACATGCTGGGTGGACTAAAGAAAAAGCTCGAGCTTGAAAGGAAGAAGTGGGCCACCGAGTTACTTAGTGCACTAAGGGCTTACCGAACTTCAGCTCAGACCCCAACAGAAGAAACACCGTTCAAACTGGTGTTCGGCACATAAGCTTTTGCCCTAGTTAAAGTCTCAGCGGGATCTCATAGGTCCCTCAACTTTGACGAAGACACTAATGGAAAAGGGTTACAAGCCAACCAAGAGTTCCTAGACAAAGTTCAAGAAGCGGCCACCATGAGAAATGAAGTATACAAGAGAAGAACCGAACGACTTTATAGCTCGAAAGTTAAAAAGAGGGTTTTCTAGCTTGGCAATTTGGTCCTTTGGAGGAAAGAAGTTTCTGATCCACAAAACACAGGTAAGTTGAGCACAAACTGGGAAGGTTCATACATAGTCTCCAAAGTCACATGGCTAAGTGACGTGCTACTTGTAGACTTCGGAGGGTAAACCCATCCCAAAGGCTTGGAACTCAGAGAACCTTAAAAAGTACTATCAGTGAACCCGCCACGGGGATCACTAAGTTATCTTAATTTATTATTTGTTTCAATTTTAGCTTAGTTTCTTTAGTTTTGAACAATAGCAAATTCGATATGCTTGGTAATTACTTTGAAACGTTTCGTATTTCAATAAAAACAAGCTTTTACAACTCAATTCGATGTCAATTCTAAAGACCAGTCTCCAAATTGGCAAACAAACTCAGTCCACACTGATCAAAAAAATTCTAAGGACCAATCCCCAAATTGGTAAGCAAGCCCGGTCTATACCGATCGAAAAACCCTAAAGACCAACCTTGAGTTGCCAGATAAGCCCAAACTATACTGTTCGGCAAAGTTGAAGTCCAACTCTAGGTTGGCTACCCTTGGTTGGCAATACAAAGCCCGATCCTTACCGAATAACAAAAATGCAACACCATATAAGATCAAGTGAAGATTGTTCATTGAAAGGAAAAATGTCATAAGGCCACTTTACAAAAAAAAAGAAAAAAAAGGGAGCATATACATAAAGGGCCACTCAGCCTTGTTCAACTCCGTCTCGTCATCCTGGCTTGATAGCTCTATAAGATGATTATCTATCTTCTCAGTCGCCTCTTGAGCCACTTTCCGAGCTACTTCTTCCTCCACAACCTCCATTTTGGTCTTGGAGTTTATAGGCATAAAGGAAGCAAAGCTGAACTCCAGGTGCTTGACAAGGATAAAGTCCTGATAGTCATGGGTCTCGTAGATGTAAGCATCAACATGGAAGGTGGCAAAGTAGTCCTCAAAATCCTTCGAGGCCTTATTGTCACACCCCATTCACACAGAATCGGACCGGTGACCGGGTTAACACCGGTTAACCCAAACCTGCCAGGATCATCTGATACAGTATCCCATCACAGCATACACACAACTAAGAAAGTGTTCATTAGTTCAGCAGAAGGCTTAAATTTACCTGTAAATATTCTCATTATACTTGATACCCAAATTGTAATACATAGTTAAGTATATGGGGGGCCCGTAGGCATGATATTTACACAAAAGAATACAATTTACACATCAAGTACACAAAAGGGATCATTCAAAAACACAAAGGTTACAGCTCAGCTCGGTGTCAAAAGTAGAGCTCAGCTCGGCATCAAAGATAGAGCTCAGCTCTGTATCAGAAGAAGAGCTCAGCTCAGTATCAACAGTAGAGCTCAGCTCGGTATCAAAGCTGCGGTCCCGCAGCACAGCCCTCGCACGAGCAATCCATGCCGTGCTCTACTTCCTCGGGGACCCACCAATCCTCTTCAGGGAATTCAACTGTGGGGCCAGACCCGTGCTCGCCATGTTGATGACCTGCAAAATCGTCTAAAAGAGGTGCACACATGGGATGAGCTCACTAGCTCAGTAAGTGGAAAGAAGGACCACACAGCAGTTCATACAACAAATCACAACCATATGCACTATATGCTATGCAATTCATTTTAATTCACATCCACCTAATCAACATTACTAAGTCTTTGGTTTAGTGCCACTACAACCACAGTGCGCGTATACTCCGGGTACGAGCCGCGAACTCCATCCCGCGATACACCCATAGGGCTGTCGGAGAAGGCCCACCATGAGTACTCGAAAAAGTAAAACATGCCGACCACCGGCTCTCAACATAAAGTAAATGACTGAAATTAAAGGTGCTGACTCCAGCAATTTAAAAGCAGTACGATTGACCCTCTTGAATATACCACCGGGGTTGCCGACTGTCCTAATGACCAGCCGGGCGTATGTCTAACCGCCACAATGACCCGACAACTGCGACCACTGCTTCCCCCCAAATGGTAACCCAACACCTCAACCCCTGTTGGGAAGGGTCGTAGCACAGGAAGGTGATAATCCTACACCGCATGCTCCTATATGACATAGTACGATTGCATAGTACCTCTGCGTCCCATTCCACGGGCCACCAATGCACTCGTTTTCAAGCCGACTACGGCATCTAGTCTATTAATGCATTATGCATAATGATGTCAACATTCATCACATAAGCACATCATCATTAACATTGAGAAAATAATCACAACACACATGGCATAAGATAATGTGAGGATGGCTAAGCTACATATAATTTGCATGATGACATGGTTAATCTAGATACAATGGAATGATGCACAACAAGCCTTAAAATAAGGCCAAACGTCCTCTCCCCACTTACATGTAGTGTTCAAAGACTCACGCCTGGTACGGGTGAGATCCGGTGCTAGAAACGCGAACTTTGGTGAACCTATCATAAGTGAATGGGGTTAGCATTTCACTACTTTGGGGTCAAAAATAACAAGTTTTGATGATAAAATCACGTTTAGAATCATAAAATAAGGGTGCACGTCCGTTTTGGGTCCATTCGGACGTAAAAATCACGTTGGGAGCCTCTCAGGTGGGTCGGACAGCCCACCTGTCACGGCCCACCTGTCTTCTCAGGTGGGCGGGTTGGCCCACCGGTCGGCCCGCCGGTCCGGCCCACCAGTCCTAGCCGAGGGCCTGCCCTCTCAGGCGGGTGCCCTCAGGCGGGCCGTTTGGCCCACCGGTCTCGGTGGAAAAATGCCATTTTCTTTGAAACCTTCCCCAACCTTTGGGGAATTAAATTGAGCTTTTTCAAACTCATTTTCCACACATTCAAGGTCTCATAAGATGATTCTAACCTAGATCTAAGTTATATTTAAGGATTGGAAAGCCATCTTACCTTCTTTACTCAAGAACTGTTTTAAAACCCCAAAAATCACTTCTTAGCTCAAGAAATCACCAATGCTTCTCCAACCTTGTAAACACTTCTTCAAATCATTCAAAATCAACACATAGACCATCCATCAAACCTTAGATTCATCATTTCAAGGGGAATTTACAAGATCTCAAGGAACTCTACCCAAATTAAGGGTTTTACTTGGGTTTGGTGAAGGTTTAAGAAACATAGCCTTTGCTCACCTCTAAATGTAGATCTCGTGTTGGAGATCACTTTTTCGACGTCGGAATGGGAAGATCAAGCCTTGGCGCCGCTTAAATCCATTCCTTCCTCCTCTTCCTCTCTTTTCTTCTTCTCCGTTCTCTTTTCTCTCTCCTTTTGTCTCTCCTCTTTACTCTTTTCACCAAACACCCGAATGTCATAAATGAGAAAATGAAAACATAATGATATCTATTTATACTTTTTAAAACATCTTGTAACCTCATGGGTGGGTCACACAGGTGGGCGGATGCGCCCACCTGTGACCGCCCACCTGAGGGCTGAAAATTGGCCAACAAGTGGGATTTTGGTAAAATTCGACTCACGGCACGAATCTCACTCTTGGCATAAGATATATTATACGTATGCGCTTTAAGATACGGCTACATACCTGCTTTATTCATACATGACCTTATGATATGTGCATGTACACGGTTTGGGTACACCCGTCTCCTCTGGCACTGACTCGGACTTGTCTGGCCAGCCGGTGTTCAAGGTCACCCTTGCCATCATGGTCCATAAGGAACCCGCCTTAACCCTCTCCGGTTCGGGTCCTGCATGGTTAAACCGGTTTAACTATGTAATCAGACTGGGTTTAAGAAGTAGGGTATCACACTTATAGTCCTCCATTGCTCGGGCTTGAGCGATAGACATCCTCTCCTAAGAGGCCCTAAGCTCCTCTTCCAGTCGAGTCACTTGTTGTTAAACCACCACCCAGATCGCTTGCTCACTTTGCAAGAGGATCTTCTCCTCTTCTACCTAGGTTCGAGCGGAACCCAAGTCGGCCTTGGTGATCTTGAGAAAATCCTATAGGTCCTTCTTCTCCCCTTCCCAACTAGACTTGGCAGTCTCAGGTCCTTCTCCCCTTCCCAACTAGACTTGGCAGTCTCAAGAGCCGAGGTAACTCGAGCCTTGAGGATGGACACACTCTCATGAGTGTCCACGTGGGAGTTCTGGGCTGTCTCAGCCTCGATCTTCATCTTCCTCATCTGTTCAGAGAGAGAGAGAGAGAGAGAGGCAATCTCCTTGTCCCTTGCAGTGACAGAGAGTTGTAGCATCACCATATGCCCGATCAACTTATCCGCTTAGTCATATGCCTCCAAATCGTTCAACACAACTTACACAAGTAAAGGATTTCAACATTCAAAGAATAGATATAGAGGAAGTAACTTGAATAAAAACTCACCCGAGCGAGCATTGCTCTCCCTCTTTGGTTGAGCTTCTACATCATCATCTCCTTCATGAGCAAGCAATCCCAAGTGTAGTGGTAGGTGTGAGTCCAAAATTCTGCCATAAAGTTCTCACAAAATATCAAGCAATCCTCGAGCAAGATGATCCTCAATTGGTCCTTATAATCAATGGCCACACAGTCTCCTTTGGCCTCAATAGCCTCTACCTACTCTATCTCCTCTGCTTTGAGCGCTCGCCTCAAAGGGATGTGGCTTTACCCTTGGGTCATTCAGAGACCCCTGCTTGAAGAGAAAACTCCCTAGGAAACAAAGTCCTTCATGCCCTAGAGCCAGTATTTTGGGACAGATCCTCTCCTTGCTCCGAACCATCGTGCGGTGGAGTGCTCCAACACAGGGAGTTTCCCTTATCGCTCGACATTCTATAGACTAGGCAGCCATCCGGACGAGTTAACTAGAGTGATCAGTGGAATCATGTTGGTTGTAGGATGAGTTGTGACCTCCTTGCTTGCCACCTCCATGTCTTAAGGAACTTATGGGTCAACAATTGCCACCCTCGCATCTTGAGGGATGGCTAGGTTTGTAACCGTTGCCACCCCTATGTCCTGTGGAACAACTGGGTCGACAACAGGCACCAACCTTCTCTGTTTCCATCACCTCTCTAGGGGGTGACTGGCTGCCTTGGTTTCTTTCTCCCTCTACACCTCCGCTCGGCTTCGATTCCAAGCCTCATGAGGGCCGAAGGCCACTTGGATCATATGGTGGCTAAGTGACACTAGAGAACAAGACTTGAGTTAATACCAAGAAAAGAAGGCACTACTCTCAAAAGGGAAATCACTTGTGGTCAACCCATACCGAGCGAGAAAGTCCTCATCACCCAGCTAGGTGGTATTGATGTCATGGCTTGAATCCATCAACACCTTGAGGGTCTGTTCATCGGCATCCGTCAAGGTAGGATGGACATTCACCATGGTGATGTTCGGTTCGGTATAGACGTTGCCGATCTACAGACCTTCAATCCCCGATGCAAAGAAGAACATGTTCTTCCATCCCTTGATGGAAGAAGGGTCCCCTCCACAACTTTGGTTTTACCACACTGGCTTAGCACGTACCAACCACGATGACCACCTTGTGACTTCAAGTGAAAGTAGGCCAAGAAGAGGAATAGGACGTCGCTCGGTCTATCCCATTTACAAGGGCGTAGAACCCCATCAAGCTTGGCCAATGTTTTTGTAAAAGTTGGGAGGGGACTGGTGTCGAAGTAGTTGAACACCTCGATCAGGAAGGGGTGTACAGGGAAGCAGAGTCCACCTCTAAAGGCCTCCTCAAACAAGCAGACCTCGCCACTAACTGGCATACACAAAAAATTGTTAAGCATAGGTGCTCGGAGGATGATCGAATGAGGGATGTGAAACCGAGATCTAATCTTAAGTAAATCCTCCTCCCTCAAATGGCTATGGTAGTTCACTGACTCGAGCCCAATACCCGTTGGAATGAAGGTGGGCTGATGCCCCCTTTGGACGCCAGGTTTGTCCAAATTAGGCCTAATCCCTGATGGAAGTATGATAACCTGAACTGGCGCAACGGTGGAGCTAAATGGCTGTGGTAATTCAGTGCCTCGAGCCCAATACCCATAGGAATGAAGGTGGGTTGTTGCCCCTTTGGACACAAGGGATGTCCAAATGGCTGTGGTAGTTCAGTGCCTCAAGCCTGATACCCGTAAGAATGAAGGCAAGTTGATGCCCCTTTGGATGCTAGAGATGTCCAAATAAGGACCAATCCCTGATGGAAGTATGATAACCTGAATTGGTGCGCGACAGTGGAACGAAGTAGGAACGAAGTAGGAACGAAGGGCACAAATGTTGCCCTATTGGCTGTAGAAATAACTTCAATCTCTGACTCCAAGTCTCAGATGGAAGACATTAATGGCTGAACGAGACCAAAAATTAAAGAAAACGAAGGAAAAAAGGAGAAGTCAAGGAAGAAGAGGTTGCTAGTGAAGGAATGAAGCCCAGCAAATGGAAGAGCACGATAATGGCAGTGATGGTCCTAGAAGGGAACAAAGCACACCCACGACACACCGGTGATGGGAAAGAAGACACTATGGGAGCAAGACTCTTGAGTGCGTGGAAGAAGATGGAAATGAAGAAGATGCACAGTAAAAAGAAACTTAAAATGACGTTTTTCTCCCAAGTGTGAGTGGGGGCACTAAATGATGGACATGTCATACGATGAGTCTCGAAAGGGCATGAACTAGACCGACCAAAGCGAACTTGCTAAGGCCCCTTAGCACTAGGTTGGAGACAAAAAACCTGACATGGCAGCTCTCTATTCTTCAACTTGTCAAAGGGGGGCGTCTTTTCAATTACAAAAAGTTGTCGTCGACTCAGCACGTCCCACTGAAAGGCTTCTGTGCATTAATGGGGAGATGGACCGTAGCCTTAGCCATTCTTCAACTAATTCCCTTTTGAAAGGATCGAACTTTTTCCATTCTTACGGAAATTATCTGTTTGCAACAGAGAGATCTGACTTAGGCATTAGAGAGTCCTCTGCCGGATCAGCCCGCAACTCACTCGCTTATGTTTTCCTCTCTGTGCAGGTTTCATGACAACCTAGGACGATTTCTTGCCGCAATAGTGATAATCCTCATAAGGTATAAATTCTTAAATTTAGGTTTTTGGAATATCCAGGCTATTAACTTTCTCACTCTGTTTGTTTTATTTCTTCATTTCTTTAAACAATCCTCAAGATTTCAGTCAAATTTTTACTGTTATTACTGCCACTAGATTAGATTTGCATCTCATTGAAATAAATACTTATTAGATTTTGGCTCCTCCATCCATTTCTTGATCTGGGTTCCTTCCAGATTGAAGGAACATCATGCAAATAGGAAGATGCCCTATTTGTTTTTCTACTTATCTTATTTTTCCTTTTCTTTTCATTTCCAGACAGCCAAACATAACCTAAATAAATTCGAAAATAAGTTTTAAATAGCACGTGGTGAAACGGTCAATTAATTGGGACATTTCAGTCATTGCACCCATAAACATAAACATACACCTAACATGGCAGCCGTTGAATAATAAGTTGCTCTGTCAGAGTGCGACCAGGAGAAGGTCGACCGCTGCTAGGGTTTGTTTCCGGCGACCTGCGAGGTATTCCGGTGAGTTTTATGTCTCTCTTTCTCTCAATCGTTCTCTTTTAGGGCACGACCTTCTTCTCGGGAATCGGCCTCTCTCTTTCTCTAAGTCGTTCTCTGCTAAGGCACGACCTTCTTCTCGGGCAAGGACCTCTCTCTCTAAGTCGTTCTCTGCTAAGACACTATCTTCTTCTCGGGCAACGACCTTTTTCTCTCTCTCTCTGTGCGAGTGACGTGGGTAACTCTAGTTTGGTCTATGTGAATGCTGTGGGATTACAGGGCCTAAGTTGCCCCTTTTTCTTCTGTAATATTTTGGTTCATGATGTTGTACGTTTTGTTTAGACGCTTGAATCTGGAATGCTTTGATAGAAAATAGCTCCGTTTCCATACTGTTTATATTTGCAGATTTGCAGAATTAATGTCATCCAAACACAATTTATCAAATCTGGGTCAAAATTGGAATTGGAAAATAGTGCATCCAAATATAATTCTCTGAATTGGAGCTAGAATTTCCATTCTCAGAATCCGCCAGAATTTGCACAATTGAGAGTTAGAATTGAAACCAAACTTGCCCTGAGGCGGCCGATGGGAGAAACGTGGCAGCCAATATTGGGGGCTGCTCTAGATGGCAGGAACTGGCGAACAGAGTCGACAGATTGATGATGTCTTCAATATATAATTGTAGCAAACCTCTGAGGTTAGATCAGTCTTCCTCCCTGTTCGCAAGACGGATGATGTGCGGTGCATAGGAGCCTTTGGATCCTACGATAAAGCTTAACCATATAGCACAGACCTCTGCAATCTACGGATCAAATTGAGCAGTCAAAATTGTTATTTTCCACAGCAGCAGCGATGGACGCTATTGTTTTAGCTGCTGTAGAGGAGATATGTTCTCAGGGTAGCAATGGCGTTTCACTTCCAGATTTGTGGCCAATGCTGCAGCCCTCGCTTTCTTCTTCCGGCTTACATCTATGTGAAGTCGTTAAAAGAGCTATCTGGAATGGGATTCTTAACACCCCAGGGCTCCAATTTGGTTTCCAAGACACTTCCACCATGTCTTTTGCAGAATTTGAGAAGAAGAATATGAAGATCGTAGCTGAAGAGCATCTCAGGGATAGCTTTATAGGACTCTATGATATCAAAGCTGCTGATGCTGGCATTTCTCCACCTCAAAGGCGTGTGCTGGAGCTGCTTGCCATTGCTAGGTATGCAATTGCTTCCTCTGGAAAATCCCCTATCTTGTTTTCCCATTTTACTATCTGAAGCCACTGAACTTATGCGGTTAATATTTGAAATCCTGGTACATTTGATTGGTATGGCTATACAAAATTAAAGTTTAAACAGTGCTTTATTCTATCAATTGGATTAGTTTTTAATCATCATTTGACTCGGGTTGGAGTGCATTATGAAGTTTTTCGATGAACTGATTGCAAACAACATTGATAATGTGTTTGTTTCAAAATGATTTTTTTTTTTTTTAAATACTTTTTCTTATTGTAGAAACTGTTCTTTGTTATCAAGCAGTTTCTCTTTCTAAGCTTGCGTTTGGCTGTAAGATGTGTTAAAGTAGTCCCAACACCTTGTTCCACTAAGAAGTGGAAATGATTAGGTTTAAAATCACAGAATTTATGGTTTTTCTATCAATTTTTCTCTCTTGCTTGAAACAGTCAAAACTCACGAAATGGGTCAAAGTTTTGAAATGACTTTCGATCGATTTTTGATATTTATTCAACTAGTTGGAATCTCTTTGCCATTTAGATTGATTTTTGGTATACAATCGAATTTTCAATTGAAACAATGCATACCTATTGAGTCATATAGCATTTTGTTTCGACCTTCGTCAATATTGAAAAAATTTACAATTTTTTTCATTTTGACTGAAATCTTGGACCATGATTTCAGTAACTTGCGATAGGGAAAAAAAATGAAAGAATACAGAAGAGAAGTGATGCAAATAAATCAGCAAAAGTGGGCTTCTTTTAGTGGAAATAAACCTTGGGTTGAGTGTTATATATATATATATATATTGGACCTTTTGGTCATGAATTTTTATTGCAATAGGCCCACTTAATGGGCCTAAAATAAGGGTATTTGCAATAAATATGGATTCATTAATTATTACATGTTCTGGGGCCTAGTTGGAATTTTTAATTATTAAAATGTTTTAGTTGATCTGGATTCTGGATTTGGTTTCTATGAGTCTAGCTTGTTTCAATTGAAGTTTTTTGTTCATTATTTTATAGTATCCTACTCAGTTAAGATCACCTACAAGGCACGCTATTGGCTGGAAGAGTTTTATGTTTATTTTGAGTCTTTTATATAAGTTTGCAAGGTGCTACAGCCATGTATACAAATTTGAGTAGCGAATTTAGTCTGTTTCCATTTGGTTCTGTGGTGATTCAGTAGCCTCCCTGGAGATGATTACAGGATCCTTGGTGGTGATCCCAAGGTTAGGGTACAGGTGGTTTTTCTAATTCCAGCCCTACAAATCAAGTGGTGATTTCTTATCATATCTCTTAGTTCTTATCTTTTCTATATTAGTTTTAGTCCACTTTTAAAACCCCACACCCCCACCCAAAAAA
>NC_056558.1:9223277-9335847 GCF_013358625.1 Macadamia integrifolia | reverse complement strand
AAAAAAAAAAAAAAAAAAAAAAAAAAAAAAAGGAAAAAAAAAAAAAAAAAACAAGAAAGGAAATTCAATCGATTTCTAGAATCTTGGTTCTATAACTTCAAGTCTGAATTTTCTAGATCTAACTTATGTTGACAAGTTTCTGGTTTCCATTACCTTCCTCAGTCTATAATTTATATCTTCATATAATTCTGGTTTGAAATCTTAGAACTTGCCTATCAAATCTGCTATTTACTAACTTTCAGTTTCCTACCTATGGTAGGATACTTCAATGTCCTAGAATCCAGTCGTTGAATTTCTGTCAGACTTTGATAAGATGTTCAGCTCACTTAGTGGACCAACATATCAGAATTTCATCCATACTTGAGTTTTTTAATGGAGTCATCTGATGTTCTATCAAATCTGGTTCTGTCCCTGTACCTGCAATCCTACTGCAAGCTGATCTCACTGGTTTGAGGTTAACACTGCAGTATTTAGTATCAGAGCTATGAAAGGGTTCTGCAGTGAGTTGCTGAGTTTGTCTTTTCTTTATTGTTCGGGAGATTCCAAATTTCAGATGAAAGATGACCGTTGATCTGATTGGGCATTAATTCAATATTTGTGGACAAGTTTTTTTTCCCCCCAAGCCAGGGTGAATTGATGCAGATAAATCAGCAAAAGTGGGTTTATGGTCCAATGGTTTTTTATTGCAATAGGCCAGGGGTTAGAGGAATGAATACTGGATTTTATTAATTATTAAAGTTGTGGGGTCTATTTAGAATCTTATTCCTTGAAAGTGTTTTATTTGGATGGGTTAGGCTTCAATGAGTCCAGCCTTGTTTCAAGTTATTTTCTTCATTAGTTTATATTATACTAGTCAGTTAAGACCACCTCCCAGGTAAGGTAATTGGCTGAAGTAGTTTTAGACTTAGTTTCAGTCTTTTATATAAATTTGAAAGGGGCTACAACCTTGTAAAGTCTTGAAAATGCTTTCCCTCATTTTGTTTGCTGAAGATACTACTTCTTTCAAAGATAATTATGTGGAGAATCTTTTAGTGCTGTTGATATTCATTGTCCTTCCATTTTTTTCAATGGGCTTTTCTTTTTTGGCAATATCACTTTTGTATGAGGATAAAACTACACTGTTTTCTTTCTGATGATATTGAAAATAGTCAGTACTTTTTTTGCTTATGTCTAATACATGTTTTAGTTGTGCAGAACGAATGGAATTACACAGAGTCAACTTGCTAAGGAATTGGGCATGAAGGGAAACCAATTCTTCTACATAGTGAAGAACCTTGAATGCAGAGGGTTGATTGTGCGACAATCAACCATTGTAAGAACAAAAGAAGCCACCATAGAAGAGGAAAATGGGTCGAAAAGTACTTCTGTTGTAAATACCAATTTGATCCATTTGTATCGTTATGGAAAGCATTTGACTTCTCATCAAAGACTTGAAATCACCAAAGAAGATACATTGGACAACCTTGGGAATGCAGAGGGAAGCAATTTAATTGGAGATGGCATCACTGCTGGAGAATGTCTAAAGGAGGATGTACTCATTAAGGATTATCTACCAGCACTGAGAGCTGTTTGTGACAAACTTGAAGAAGCCGATGGCAAGGTCAATCACATGTGGAATGCTGATATCTTAGTTGTAAATTTTTTTTTTCTGCCGAGTGTGGTCCACCCTTCGTTAACTGAAACTTTTCTGGTGGTGGTACAACTCGGGATGAGTTTGGGGTAAACTCTGAACTGAATTGTTCCGGGCATGGCTGGTCTCGGACTCTGTTCAGTTCAAAATTTATCAATAACACAACCCAGTCTGGCCCACTTGCACCCCTATTTTCAGAGTCGTAATAAATTTGATTAAAGCTCGGTGCTTAATGCATTTGCCATATGTATCTTTTAAGCCCACAATAAATTGGATTTGATAAGAAAATGGGCCAGCTAACAGATCTCATATAAGCCCACAACCTTGGTAAAGCAGATTCGGTTCTCCTCTGCCAGAATGCATATCCATATATGTGGACATGGATTCGGCCATGCGTGTGCAGCCAACTTGCCTGCTGTTCTTAAGAAAAAAAAAAAAGAAAAAAAAGAAAGGGTGGAAGGAGGGTTGTTGTGGAACAAGAAGACGGAGGAGTTGGGACTAGGAAGGTGAGCTGGGGAAAAGAAGAAGGCGGAGGAGGTGGTTGCTGACAGAGAAGGGGAAGTGGGTGGAACTGTGGAAGCATATCTGTTTCTGCCATTGTCTTTTCCTTGCTGTCCATTTTCAATGCATTGACGTCTCTCTCTCACTCTGTGTCTCACCACGGGGGCCATGCTGCCTTTCAGTCTTCTTTTTCCCCTTTTTTACGTTATAGTTAATATCTTTTATGACATGTATAAATTTACTTCTATAATATTGATTGAAATAACTAATAATAAGTATAATAATATTAATATTTAAAAAATATGTAGTCCTTGAATCTTTTTTTTGGGGGGTGGGGTATTTGCCAATTGTCACCCACCCCTTCATCCTGGTAACATAGCCCTGGACCATAAGTGGCATAGGTTTTAACTTGAAAACCCAGCCATGGAAGTCAACCTAGTGCAGTTTGTCATAAGAAATTTTCACTGAAATGACTGTCGTCGACTGAAACAATCAGAATGTATTGAAATCCATAGAATCTTGCAGTCAAAACTTCTACGGTTGATCTTTTTTTGGTCCCTACTTCTTTACTGAAGTTTCAGCTAAATTTTGGTGAAATTTAAAACTGATACTTTTAGCTGTGTATAAACTTTCACGCTAGGTTGATTTTGTTCTGACATTCTATTCCAAAGGTACTTGTTGTTGCAGATATTAAGCAGGCACTTGGTTATCGAAAGACTCCAGGGCATAGAGCTTGGAGAAATGTAAGTAATATATTTGTTTCCTTTTGAGTATGTATTCATGTGCTACGTATTTCTACATATTGATTATATCCTGTGCTATATTTTGTTGCAACAGATTCGTAACAGGTTGAAAGATGCTGGCCTCGTTGAAGAATTCCATGCAGAAGTAGATAAGAAGGTGGATCATTCTTCGTTCATTCTGGGAGAAACTACATGATGTGCTGAATTTGTCTTGCTCAAATGCAAAATTGAATTGGGGTTTTCTTTTAATTAATATCGTGCATTTTTTGTTTGAATTTGTGCTCCCAAGTGCTGGTGATTTGTTGTTGCTACCCTGTTTTTGGTTTCTGTATTAAGTTGTAGATTCTGTGCAGTCTTTTGTTGCCTCTGAGTGTTGGATCTGTTATTGAAGAATAAGGGGAAAGTTGTGCTGGCATCAGATTCCATCCAATTTGGGAAATGCTTGTCCAATCTGAATCTGAATCAATTGATTCTGTTGAAATCTGCAAATGACTACACAAATTTTCCCATTTGGGAACTTGAATATGAATGGATTTGTTTCATGAATTTGGTGTTGTAAGAAGCCAGTTGAACTGGTCAGCTGCCACTAGAACCTTATGAAATTGTTCTGACACGATTGGTTACCCATCAACTGCTTGACCTGCCAGCTTGTGTCCTTTTTGGGTAAAGTGTTGGTTCGATGAGTTATATTACGTGTTAAGAGTCCAACTAGCCCAAAGAATATCAATCTGAAAGCCCAAATTAGAGTTGAGCAAATTAATCTTCGTGGGTTAACAATTGTATTCATTTTGGTTCTTGATTGTTTTACTGATATAGATAGGCACACTGGGTGCTGGATTCAACTTCCTTTTCTTTCCTCTTCTTCTTGGATGAGCGGTTCAGTTTTCTTGCCCTTCAGTGGTTTCACATTTTTATCTCTTTAGGGGTCATATCTGATGCTTCTGTAGTTTGTACCTCTGACAGGTTGTTAACTGTTTACGTTTGCTGAAGAAATTTGATCCAAAGAGTTTTCAACCGAAATCCTTTGTACATGGCTGTGATGATGTTAAGACGGAGCAATTGGCAAGATGTGGAAGGCGAGGCCAGATGACGGACCAGCTTGTAGAGCTTCCTATCGAGCATCAAATATATGATATGATTGATGCTGCTGGATCAAAGGGGCTGACTGTTACAGAGGTCTGTATTCATGTTTGTTGATTACATATGTGTATTCTTTTAAGTTTTCTTATTTCTCTCTCGTTGCCTTTTTTACTTTGTGGTTATCTTATCTAGGATTTCCTAAGTATGATGTCTTAACCTGATTGTTTTCTTTAACTCGGAACCATATTTGAGAGAGCCTCTTCTAGTCAAGGTTCAAGACGTCGGGGTTGAAACCCTGGTCGGAACCGAAATATTTTGGATTTCAACCAAAACGTGGCTGAAATCCTCTAGGTTTCGGTGGATGGTTTCGTTTGACCATTTCGGTGGTCAAAAGTTAAATGGCCATATTTTGGGCTGAAACTTCATAGAGACCCTAATTAAGCATCCCTAAACACTATGGAACATTTAGATTGTTAAAACACTCCCGCTCAAAATGTTAGCTTGGTTTTGTAGTCTATGTTGATTGTGTACGCATACTTTGCCTGTATATATCTCAAAGATAGCTTATGGTACATATAATTTAGTACTATAACATACAAAAATAAATGAAAATCAACTAAAAAAAGAATGACCTGCAGGCCGTACCTTTGGATGCTCTTTTCTTTGATACTCAAAGATATGGATTAATAGAATGATCTGCAGGCTGCAGCCTTTATATCATTTTTCTTAAGAAAATTAATTACCTACTTATACTTCCTTATATGATAATATAAGATTGGAAACTAACTTCTAATTCACTTACCTTATTCCTTGATTTATTTTCTTAAAAGTAGATTTTATAGCACATGCTTTCGGCTCTTGCACCTCCCCCATTTTGTAGGAGTAT
The DNA here is from genome assembly GCF_013358625.1 of Macadamia integrifolia. Lineage (NCBI taxonomy): Eukaryota > Viridiplantae > Streptophyta > Magnoliopsida > Proteales > Proteaceae > Macadamia > Macadamia integrifolia. Next base: position 9,331,007 of record NC_056558.1, on the reverse strand, counting down.
CCTTTTCCTATTTTTTGGTAGTATGTTGCTAAATATGATTTGACCCAATTGTTAAAAATGGACTTTGGAGCCACAATCTTTTACTTTATTTATTTTGTTCTAATACAATTGTAATATGAAGAGTCTCAGGAAAAGGGAAAGCTTATCTGAACGTTTGTTTTTTCTTGTGAGTTATGACCATAAGGACAATCTGATTGGAGAGGTATAGTATGTTGTTTAGAACCCCTCCTATTTTGGTAGACATCATGATGGGTGTCTAGAAGCCCAAGCGATTAGGGTTCAGAAACACAGTTTAAACAAGAATCGCAGTGAAGAGGTGAGGACCAGTTTTAAGAAAATTTAATAACTTGAAATCAAAGAATCAGAGATGGTCTGAAAACTGGTCAGGCAGTCTATTCAGGGTAAAACCATGAATCAATATCAGTAACTGGGGTGATTTCAGGCCAGCAAATAGACTTAACAACAGTTACGAGAGTTGAGTAGAAGTTGAACAACAATCTGAGATACAAAATCTACTAAATGAAATTGAAAATTAGGAAATAAACTTAAGAAAACCAGCGATCCTAGTAACATTAGGAATCTGATTATCTGAGATCAGAGCCAAAGTTTGAAACCATAGATAGATTCAGGGTAGAATCTGAATGTGCAATATGAAAGCAGAATTGCATTATCACTAGCAACAAGTAGCAAACTGAAAGTTTTCAGATTTATAGCATAAACATGAACTGTGATGTTAAGAACTGACCTGTTGCAGGAATTAAACAGTGGAAAAGAAGATATAAGAAGGATATGACTTGAGAATCACACCTTAGCCCTGATTAGCATCCCACCAGGCCGCAACTGCATCCCATGGCCATTAATCTGAGTAAAACCACTCTTTATTCATAATAAAATCTGTATGCCTTGGTAGCTGGTTTCAAAAGTATATAAATTCTCTAAGGAGGACTCTTACCTAGAAATTGCCTAAGCCATCTAGTAATCAAACTGGCTACTTAATTGACCAATAAAAGACTCAAACCCACTCCTAAACTGGCTCGAGAACCTCGATCTGTGTTTGGAGTCCTAAACCAACTAGGATTTGACATAATGAAAGAAAATCAAGGCATAACAGGACTAGACTTATAGATTCCTAATCCAGCCTGAAACTAGGACACAGAAACATAATCAAAACAGGAAAAGAAACTGAAAACAGAACTTTACTTAAATAGTAAGAATAGGATTCTTAGAGAAACTAGGAATTCTGAAATTCCTGAAATTACAAGTTCTTCTTCTATTGGCACTGCTGCTAGTGCCCAAATATTGCATCAAGTTGAGGACAGGGAGATGGGCTGGTACATCCCAGTTGACTTTCCTCTAGGGAGTGGTTATTGAGGCCTTTTTGTCTGATAGCCAGTATTCTTGTGATCTTCCCCATTATCTGGTTTTTAAGCTTAACTTCAATGGGAGCTTGCATGGTTATCTTGGCCTGGAAGGTTTTGATTGGGCCTTCTTCAACTATGAAGGGACTAAATTGCTGTTGTTCTCAGGTCCTATTGGCATATTGTCTCTGCTATTACAGAGCTGAAGGTTTTGATTCTGGGGTTAAAGATTGCTAGCGAAGGGGAATGAGCGACTTGTTAGTTGAAGATGCTGCTTTAGTGATCAAATGGATGGGATTGAGAGCTGTTCTGTCTAATCAGCCAAGTTTGGGGTGGACAGATCAGATGTTGTTGCAGAAGCACTCCAAGATAGAGATCAGGCAGTTTAAATTTATCTGAGTATAGATCTGAGTTCACGTAACCAGGGCATGTTTATGTTTTGATTCAAGTATGGGGTCAATTATGTAATTTTTAGATAGTGTTTAAAGTAGGTTGTGTAGTTTTGTTTAGGTGTTGAGTTGGTTTAGATTTATATATATTATTTCTTACAGACTTATAGTTAGTCCATGTGTGGCTAACAAATTGATAGTGAAGGAGTTAGTTTAGGAATCTATAGCCTTTGTCTTATTTATTTATTTATTTTTTTGGGTGAGCAAATAAATTCATTAACAAGGGGGAAGAATATACAAAGGAGAAGCGGGGTGGGGGGTGAGGGGGAGCCAAAGGGATCAAGCCCTCAAAGGAGGGGACAACGACAAGGGGCCAGAAGTCCTTGTCTTATTAGTTTAGTTCGTATCCTAGATTTAGAAAATTTTATTTTCTGTTCTATAAATATGTAACCAAGCCCCCCATACGATGGATTAAATGGATCAGGTTTTTTTTTTTGTTTTGTTAATTGCCTTGTGTGCTGGAGCTATCATCTCTCTATCTTTTCTCTCTCATCGATTTGGCAAGAGAAACTCTCCTGCTTTACCCCTCTCTTTATTATCTTCCTCTATTTTCTCTGTGCCAGGAGCTGGCAACTTTTTCTCACTCCTTCCCATCACTCCAATTTTAAAACAAAATATTGCAACTTTCTCACTTACCATCTACCATTGACTTCTCTTTCTCTCTCCTCCATTGCACATTTTTATTTGGGAATATAATTTTTCATATATAACAATTATTTTTATTAAATCGGACCATTAGGTCTGAGCTCAGATCTGGTCCAAATCTAGCTGTCAAATTGGGATCTCTTTCTCCCATCTTTAACTCACCACCTGCAGATCCATCTAACTGATCTTTATCTTCTGTACTTGGGCTCTCACTAATTGTGTAGTGCACTGTTTTCTTTTTTCTGTTTGTCCAGCCTTGTGTGTCTTTTGTTATGCTGCTGCTGTTGCTGTTGATGATGATGTTGTTGTATTCATGGTTTAAAGTATCTCCGATACGATACGATACCCCTCTGATACGTATCTTAAATTTAACTGGCTGATACGATGACCGATATCGATACTTTAATCCTTGATCTTTAACATATATTAGCATATCTCTGAAACGATACGATGCCCTCCGATACATATCTTAAATTTAGCCAACCAATACGGCGAGTCGGTGACCGATACCGATACTTTAAACTTTGGTTGTACTATTATTATGTTCCTTATTCCATTTTAATAGAAGTTTTCTGTTATCTATAGAAAAAGGGTAACAAAACAATATAATCTATACTTTCATTGCATTTAGTGAGGTTGAAGCTAAGTTTTAGAGATAGTGAAGGTGTCACTTTGGCCATGCCTTAGGGAAAGTCTGGTTGCATAGTTATTTTGAGTTCATGATGATGACACTTGGATTTTTTGTCCGATGTCTTTTGTTGTAAAGCTTTTAGAGTCAAATGGTGTATTTTCTACACTATCTTAGTTGGAACCATAATGCTATGTTCAAAAAGCAGGATACCTCAAATTTGTGTGACTACATGGACCACCCACACTGCTGAGCACATATGCTTAGCAAATATAGGGAAAAAAAAAAACAAAGGAAAATGGTTTCTGTGGAGGGGAGTGTGGACGCTGTGCCTCCACATGGGGCCAAACACCAAATGACCATCCCACCCCTCATGAAATGAAAAATGACGCCCCTGTTGATGCTTCCTCATGTGCTTTCATTTGCTCCCGCACATGGGCAGGGCCACACTTCACCACAGGAAACACTTCCCTGAAAGCAAAATACCGAAGGCACAAAGCTTTTACTGTTCTGTTGTGTTGTTGGTGGATTCTCCTTAATGGTGTACCATTGATTCTCTTTTGATGTTGGTATGAGACTACTTTTTTTATGCATGTGTTTGACATATCAATGTACCAATATTCTTTTCATTTGGTCACTGCCATGAACAGGTGTGCAAGCAGCTAGGAATTAACAGTAAGAAGAACTATACTCGACTTCTTAATATGTTCTCAAGGTTTGGAATGCACCTGAAGGCAGAGAGCCTCAACAGGGGCATGGCTTATCGAGTTTGGACATCTCAGAACAGTCCATCTAGTGCAGTCCCAAGTAAATCTGGAGTTGTCCTTGATAATGGTGAACATTCTACACCAAACATAAGGTATCTAACTTATGAGAAATCGGTTTCCGGCATTCTACAGCTTGATTCTTCTACTTCGAAAGACGAACTGGCTACAGCTGGAAAAATGAAAGGTGGGGATATTGAAAAAGAACTTTGTCATGGTTCTTGCAATAGTGAGAGTGGCCAGATGCTGATTTGTGGAAGCGGTGTGCAAAGTTTAGTTCATGACAGTGGAGATAAGATTCCTGATCCAGAAGTTGATTCAGTAGGTATGGTAACTGAATCTGATGTTGCTCCATCAGAGGCATCACCCTCCACTTCTCTAACTCCATTAAAGCTGCGATCTTGTCAGAGGTACCCATGTCTTTCGACAGCTGTTAGTACCCAAAGGGAACAAAGAATACTTGAACGCTTACAGGTCTTGTAATTTTCAATTAATTACACCATTTTGAACCATACCACTGTTTGTCCTGTGTTCCCCAATGCATTATTCATACTTGTATTATGATGTTGATTTTTTAATTTCTGTGCAGGAAGAGAATTTCATTCTAACAGTTGAGCTTCATAAGTGGCTTGAGAGTTTTGAGAAGGATAAGCCCACATTGATGGCCAGGAAGACTTTAACTCGCACTATAAACAAGCTTCAGCATGAAGGGCTCTGCAAATGCATACAAGTTATTGTCCCTGTTGTCACTAACTGTGGCCGTAGCCGTAAGACAGAGGTGGTTTTGCACCCGTCTGTTCAGAGTCTACCTCCTGAAGTCTTGGGTCAAATTCATGAAAGATTGAGAGCTTTTGACATGCAAAGCCGTGGTCAAGGCATAGCTCGACTGAAGAATGATAAATCACTGCCAGTACTGACTGGCGTCCAGAGGACACAGAGCCGTGTAGCTATAGACAACCAAGCTGCTAGATCAGAAGCCATGCGTGCTAATGGTTTTGTTCTGGCAAAAATGGTTCGTGTAAAGTTGCTGCATAACTTCCTCTGGGGCTACCTGAATGGTTCATCTGGTTGGGACAATGCTTTATCGTCTGGGAAACATGGGTATGATATGAAGAATCCTCACAGCACTTGCAAACTGTTTTCACTACAAGAAGCTATAAAGGCAATGCCACTGGAGCTATTTCTACAAGTGGTTGGGTCCACATATAAGTTTGAGAGTCTGCTTGAGAATTGCAGGGATGGTTTGTGTCTCTCTGATCTTCCATTGCACATGTACAAGTGCCTAATGAATACTCAGGCAACTGGGCGATTCTCATGGCTTGTTGATATCTTACGTCGATTGAAGGTACAGTAACTTGATTGTCGTTTTTAGTGTCAATGGGTACCAATTACCAGAAGACATGATTGATCCTGCCCCAATTACTCTGACTTCAATACTTTGGGCTAATAAATAATTGGGTCAGGTCAGGCCCCTACAGTCAAACCAGCCTTATCCTAAGGGTCGGCTAGACACACTGAGCCTGGCAGTGCAAAAAGCATTGGAAAATCTGTAATTACATATATAATGGCTGCTTTAATCTGCTATTTTTTTATTTGGCTGAAGCCCATCTTGACAATGAATTTTGGGGAAAAAAAAAAAGATTAGATGTATTGAGCTCGTTGCCCCATAAAGCAGTGCAAACTTTCAGTCTTCTGCAATCCCTTTGAGTTGGTGATTTGATTGGTTTAGAGTGGTTGCTTCTTGTAAAATATATGGTGGTAGTTATAAATGAGCGGCTGTTGGTTCAAATCTTGTCATTTCGACATAAATCCTGTATTTCTTTTAATCTCACTAATGTAATAGTTTGGTCTTTTCCACCAAAACGACCAAACCATATTGGCTTTCGATAAGCATTTTCCAAGATTTTGACCAACGCCTTTTAAGATTTAACCCATTCATTCTTTTCATTCCCACCCTATCAAAACTAAAAAAAAATCCATCTAAATTTTGAATTTCTTTTTAAAACTAGCTATCATTTACTTGTCAAACTCGGAAGCTTTATACCAAAAAATGCATGCGAACTAAAATTTCAAAAAGTACAATGTTAAAGCAACTGCATTTTTAGAGGTGGAGGACATTGTGCATAATGCAGTTGAGATGGGCATGCATGGACCCATCTGACCTGGCATGTTCAACTCATGCCACACTAGATGTAGGTCTATAATATTTTTAGGGTTCTTAAACTATTGTTTCAAGCTTTGGTGCAAGTATGCTTGTGTATGTAGGGTCACCAAAGCCATTTATTATATTTCATGATACTTATTGGGCTTGATAGCTGTTCTGGTCATGCCTAGAAAATCTTGTGGGATAAAAATTGATTATGTTGGACAGATAAATTTCAATGGGAAGGATCCAGAAGTGAAAGGCTTAGCGTTCTTCTTGTATTTCAATTATCTTATATAGTTGAGTTAACCTTTTGCTCGAGAAAAATTCCTTTGTTGGAATGACATGATGGATATTCCTAAACTTGTGGCTTTTAAGATAGAACAACCGTTTCTTCCCATTTTTTTTGCTGACATATTTCTTATTCCTTGGAAAGAAGACTATGAAACGGCAAAAGTTTCTTTCTATTGTTTGTATACTCTCACTCTTGCTTACACCTAACAACTGATTCTGTTGCTTGTAGGTGATTCGGCTAGTGACTGATGGACATGCAGAAGGAGGAGAAAGGATTCCACATGCCATTCTCTCACATGCTATGGAACTTCGACCGTACATTGAGGAACCACTGTCAATGGCCCCTGCAAGTTCAGTTTTTAGTTCTGTTGATCTCCGTCCAAGAATTAGACATGATTTTGTCTTATCAAGCAGGGAAGCTGTTGATGCATATTGGAAAACATTGGAATATTCTTATGCTGCCGCTTATCCACCGGCTGCATTGCATGCGTTTCCTGGATCAGCTGTTCAGGAGGTATGTCATATGTGTTTTGTATTTTCATTGTGAGGTAGTCTTAGATTTATGTGTAATAGTACGTCTAATGTTCTGGTGGAGAATATAAAATTATGGTGCCATGAGGTAGGGGATAGTGGTGCTGTACGGTGAACGGTGAACCTAGCTTGAGGTCCTCTTTTAGATTTTTGCTTAATATAAACTCTAACCTGCTTTTAGAACTTTTTCTATCATCCTTTTGTTTTATTGTTAATGATGGTGTCCAGACCTTTGGCCCGACTAATTCCCTGGACGCACATTTACGCCCCCACACACACGTACATTACTGACGCAATTAAACCTAGGGTGCTTATGCTGAGCAAGAAATGAATGATGTTTTAGGCTTGCATCATGGCTTGTGTACCAGAAGCAGGGAACTAATCTACGGAAAAAACAATGATGCGGATATCCTTAGTCAACTCAGAAAACACCCTAGAACACTCCATGGCTCTGCTACCAAGCTGTTTTCTTGAAAGAGAGGTGAAGCAGGAAGAAAAAGAAGAAGAATAAATAGTGATCTTGAGACTCTTTCTAGTGATTGTATCAGTATTACTCAGAAAATGGAAAGAGAGATGTACCCAAGGATTAAAGGATCGGTGTCGGTCGCCGTATTGGTCGGATAAATTTAAGATACGTATCGGCGGGTATCGTATCGTATCATATCGGAGTACTTTAAACCATCGATGTGCCCCCTAAAGGGTAAGTGAATGACAACTAATATCCCCTGGTATAAGAAGATGACAGAAGTTCCCTTCACAAGAGACTACGTCATTTGATCCGGAGAAGAGATCCTCCACACTTAAGAAGTAGTAGAAGTTAATATCGAATGTGGGAATTGAAAATAAACATGAAATAGAGGGAAAAAATGCAAATTTTCTGAAAGTTCTGTATTTTCTAATTTTCAATTTTTTCTTTTTGAAAGTTGTATTACCTTCTCTCAACGTACTGTACTTTCACCCTTCCCCTGTTAGGAACTGCAGAATTCTCTGAGAAGCTCCCATCGACAAGTCTTGTGCCCCATTCTGAACCTAGTTTATGAGATATTACAAATAACCATTTCACCCTAAATCTGACCTATATCCTCACTCCCAGTCCTTTATTTTTCATTTTGTTCCTGACCTTTATAATCTTCATATTCTGTTATCAGTTCTCTATTGTCGGTTGTGACTTGTGAATCAAAATGTAAGACATCCAACCCTCTTCCACCCCAATTAGTCTTGAGCAATTAAACCTTAATTTCTTCAATTAGGGATAGGTTTTTCAGACACACTCCCTCTATGGAGGGACCCAAAAAGGGCATCTCTAATTTGAAGGACCAAGGTCAGAGATTCCCTTAACATGGAAGGGCCGAAATGTAACTTAGCCATATGAAAAGAATCTCTCAAACACTGAGCTTCATTGTTTAAAGCACATGGCCAGAGCCCTTTGGCTGTATTTTGTTCTATATTGAACCTTTTCCTATGAATGGACAACATTAATTAACTTGAAACAGAAACAAATCCTACTATGAGTGGTCACTCTTAATTAAATTGAAACTAGTCCTATTCGACTGTAGCCATATGATAGTTTGCACTCAAGCTTAAATCAACTTCAACTAGGAATCCAAAAATAAACTCCTCAAGTTAGCTTGAGTTTAATCCTAAACCAGCTTGGACTAGAAAGTGTTAAAAGGACTTAGGAAAGGATATCCATGCTTGTGGTATTATATCTTGCCTTCATTTGCATGTTTCACACGTGGCATCCCATTTTGTCCTTGTCGACTTGACATTGGTGATCATCATTGCCATGCTCCATTGAAGATCAGGGCCACCATGCACGTAGGAATGGGAACACTATTGATGGCATTTTGAGACTAAAAGATGATTATTTTCCATCCACTGCCTATTTTTCCTTCTTTTGTTAGAAATTGTGAAAATATAACTATTTGAATGATTTAAGCATATCAGAAAAGGAGCCCTGGATCCTGGACAATTTTAGATTTTCGGTCGAACTTTCTCTGATGCCACCCTCTCCCTAAACCTCATCCTTATGCCACCCTCTTCACTGGCAGTCCTCACCATCGGGAACACACTCCGCTCCTCCCGTAGCCTTTCTCCTCCCACGACCATTCCCCTAACCTCTCCCCAGCCTTCCCCTGTTGCTACCACTCCCTCTGAACCTCCTTCCTGGTCCCACCCTTGAGTCTCTATTGTTAGTCCCTCCTCTGCTTCCAGGGATGGTCACACCTTGTTCTTCTTCCCCCGCCCTTGAAAACAACAAAAAATTGGTTTATGCCCCTTTAGGCTCTTTGACTCCGAAATGCGAAATGGATACATTGCCTCATCAGGCACTTTTTGGGTAATAGACCGCCATTCAATATTGTCAAAGCCTCCCTTCACAAGAAAGGGAGGATCAATGACCAACTCTCCGCCTTCATGTTAGACAACGGTATATTCATTTTCAAGTTATCCTTGGAAGAAGACAAGGTTACTTCTCTGGAAGGAGATTCTTGGCTAGTTGGTAAGAAGCCCATCTTCATGAGGGTCTGGGATCAGTTCACTGTCTTTAGCAAGATAGACTTCGAGTCCATCCTAGTTTGGCTGGACCTTCCTAACCTCTCTCTCCACTTTTGTGTGCCCTCAAGGGCTGGGCATTGTTGGGTCGATCATTGGCAAGCCTTTGTTCTCACCTCTCGGATATCAGAACTACAACAATGGATAGACTGGCCTTTGCGCGAATTTGCATTGAAATTTCTGCTACTGATATTCCTCCAACTTGTGCAACTATCAAAGATGAGGAAAAATACTCTTTTGAACAGCAACTATTTTGAGTGGCTCCCCCACTGTGTGCATTTTGTAAAACTTTTGGTCATCCTTCCAAGCATTGTGTGCCAGTCTCCTCGAATGAATCTTATCCCTTTGCCGATGTCGGCTCCCAAACTCTGGTTGAAGAATCAGCTTATGCGACCAGATCCCCCTCCCCTTTGATCACTCGTGGCTGGAAAAAGCTTCGTTGCTATCGAAGATAGCATAGTTTTATGGCAAACCTTTGCCCTGCTGAAGACGCCATTGTGTATGTCAGACCATCCTCCTTGGCATGGTTTAAAGTATCTCCAATACCGATACGATACCCTCCGATACGTATCTTAAATTTAACCAACCGATACGGCGATTGATGCAGATACTTTAATCCTTGATCTTTAGCATATCTTAGTATACCTCCGATACGATATGATACCCTCCGATAAGTATCTTAAATTTCGCCCATTGATACGACGACCGATATCAATACTTTAATCCTTGTCCCTGGATCCTTTGGACCGACTATCCTTAGTCGATGGACACAACAAATACTCAATCCTACTATCCCTTTCTGACTTTGAAGAAAGCGAGATTTCCTTGCAATCCAATGATTCTGGTTCAGAAGTAGAGACCTCTGCTTCGATTGCCTTGCCGAAAGTTGGTCCTCGATCATCGCCCCATGCTGATGCTCCGTGCCCTCTAAATCTCTCTTGTGACCTAACCTCTGCCCTCTTTGCTTCTGGCTTTATTTCCCCCCTCTTAGGGATGTAGACGGATAGTTGAAAATCCAAATTCAATTCGCATTCGTATTCGTTTAGAGGTATCTGTATTTAGGAAATCTCTATTCGAGAACTATCCATATCCGTCCGAAAGCTAATCAGATACAAATTCGGATATCCCAATATCCGATCAAATATTATCCGATCCGTTTAACCCTCCAATAATATATTGTATTGATTGTTGATATATATATATATATATATAAATATATATGATGTAGGGGGTTCCTAGGTGACTAGGTTTCCTAAAAGATTAACTAACTAGGTAGGGTAAACTCAAGGGGCTTAGGTTGGACAAGATAAAGGAAGCTCGGCAAACAAGATTAACATGCAAAATAAAGTGAGACTAATAAACAAAGTAGCAATGAGCAATAATAGTCTAGGAAGAAAAACACATAAACTCACTCAAGCTTCAATGGGGAACATGGGGTAGGGAACATGGCGGCAAGCAAAATTAGGTTATGACACTAGCCTATTAAGCACCAAAGATAGATAAAAGTCCCATGTTATATGCTCTAAAACCAGTCATACTTGTAATAAGAAAGTCAACAATATTTAAGGTAAAACAGTGGTGTAACTAAAGGTTAAACAATGGCTAAAAAAGGGAGGGTTTTAATGGAAGAGGGTGGAGCAACTAATAAGGGGACAATGGGGGGAATGGGGAGGTTTCAGTTCTCTACTTACTTGCAGCCAAGGTCTGAGAATAGAAGAAAACAACCCAGATTTTGAGGAAGGTGTTCAGCAGCAATCCAATGCAGCCTTATATAGCTGAGATGACCTTCAACCAGTAGTAATCAGCAGCTGCAGCAGTCATGTTAATAACCAGGAACAGGTACAATGAAAGATAGAAGAATAGAGGGGGGAGGTGAGAGAAGAGAGAACCGAGAGAGAGAGAGAGAAAGAGAGGACGAGATAGAGAGAATGAGAGAAAAAACGAGATTGAGAGAGAGAGAGAATCGTGAGAGGGGTGGGGAGGTTTGCTCATTGGCTGCTTTCAATTCAAATTCATTCTTCATTAATTTCTGATTTGGGTTACATGTTTAATTTATAATAACTAAAATTAAAAACTCCCTAATTAAAGTCAAAGAATAAAGTGAAATTAAAATCTACTAAAATCTAGACTAATAGGATTAGAAGTAAATAAGGACTCAAATAGAAAACTATTTTTCCTATCTAGAAACCACCCCAAAATAAAAAGATTACAATTATTCTCAAATAAAATAAAATCCTAGAATATTGTAATGATCTTGAACCCAAATCAGTAACTTGGAACCCAAGTTGGATCTGGGTCTTGGTCAGGGTTCTGGAGCGGGTTTGGGTTGATCCATTGGAGCGCTGCTGCATCAATATATATATATATATATTATATTTCTTTGGTAGGAATATTTTATACATCATGATTAACATTTGACCAATATTCCTACCATTTTACTTATAACTCACATGAAGTCCTTTACTTAGTTTAAAATTTTCACTTTGACAGCCTATATTCTGGTGGATGATTCTGGATTCCTCTCATCTTATTAGGGTTACTTTTTCCTTTTTTTCTTTGCTTTTTCTGTTTGTTGCTCTCCCTTCTCATGGCGTTGCAGGGGTTGAGTTTGAAGCATCGTTGGTGGCCGAGCATGGTGATCCCTGAGCGGCTCAACTTTATTCTTAATAGACACTCACGATTCGAACCCTTGTTCATTCTTAATTTCCTTGCCCACTTGTTACAGTGGATGAGAAGAATCAACCCTTTCTTGTGGTGGTTTTGACAAAGGAATCCAGATTCTAACATGGAAGTTCATTCATGGAGGTATTATGGTTATATAAGAGATTTTTCTCTCATGTCCACCTCTCTCTCTCTCTCTCTCTCTCTCTCTCTCTCTCTCTCTCTCTCTCTCTATTCCGCCTTCCCCTTCCCCACCTGCTCCATGGGATTTTAGAAAGCAACGATTTAAGCAGAGAGCAAGAGACTGGTATTCAGCATCGTTTACTAAACAAATCAAACCGGATAATATCTGGATTCTGTTTAATAAAATGAATTCGAATTGCATACCATTTTACATATCCTATCGGATATTCGGATAACAAATTTATAAAAGAATTTGAATTCCGATAGTACCCTATCCATACCGAATTCGATCTATATACATCCCTACCCCTCTCCTCTACTTTGCCCCCTTTTCACGGTAACCACCTTTCTGTCGCCATCACAACAGATGGATCCTCTTTATCTTCCACCATAGGTCCAACCTCCTCTCTCACTTAAACCAAACCAGGCCCCCTCCCGATCTGTCCTCCTATTCCTTCAACCTACCCATCTGACCTATCCACTTCTCCCCTCCTGGACAACAATCACCAGCACCATATCCGCCCCATCCCGTCATTAGCCAGCCATCACATTGCCCACATCTTTCCCGACCTGCTGACTTACATCCCGAATTTTGGTATTCTTCCAACGCCTTTGTCGGCTTCTTCCTTACCCAATGCCACCCTTGTTCACTGTAGTTCTTCACTTGCTGTCATGCTTTCTCCGCCTACGCCCACCTTGGAAGGCGCTTCATCTATACTCTAGTCTGTGCAGGCCCCTCCTCCACCCCTCTTTGCCGCTGGCCTTCCGCCAATCCCTGATGAGGTTCTCCCCCTTGCTGGCCTTCGCCAGCCTGTCTAGCTACTATCTCCTCTGATGGCCTTCTGCTAGCTCGATAGGCTCCCTAGTCCTCTGCTGGCCTTCTGCTAGCTCCAGTCTCGCCTAGTCCCTCCTTTGGACCTCTACGTACCTCTGCCCCTCTACATGTCATTGCCACCGCCAGTCGGCCGAAACACACCTTGGAAGGTGTCCCTCTTGTACTACCCTCTGCTGCTGGCCTCCTTCCATGCCCTCTTACTGTTGGTTCTTCATCTTCGGACATGGTGCCTGATTCCTCTCTCGGCAATTCTAGCTCCCCCCTTGCTAGCATTACTGCCCAGCCAATCGAGTATGACTTGGATGTCTCATCTGCTCTTCCCAAGTTTGAGAAAACTCATCTTGCACCCCCTTTTGTTGTGAGCCTCCAGCAGATTGAGCCTGTTGACTGCGGCTCCCTGTTAACACACAACCTGTTGGCTCCAGTCCCTCTTCAGCTAATCACTGTTCCCATCCTGAACAAGCCTCCTCTTAAAAATCCCTTGCTCATCATCTACCTTTTGCTTTGTCTTTTGGCCTGGCTAGAAAGTCCTCGAAGAAGTCTTCCCCAACCATCTCCTCTTAAAGAATACCAGTGCCAGCAAAGGTCCATACCAAGAGCTGTTCCATCTCGATCCCTTGCGTGCTCCTCTAAGCCTTCACTGCCACACCTGCATCCTTCACCATTACTATTTGGCTCATCTGGAATGTTTGTGGTTTGAACTCCCCGGTATGCTCCGCTCCCATATTCGGTCCTCTGTTGACATATGTTGCCTCCTGGAAATATGGGTCCTTGAGCCCAATGCTTTCTGCATTGCTAACTCCATAGCCCCTTCCTGGTCCTTCATCTCCAAGTACTTCCATTCCCCTAACGGTCGAATTTGGATCCTTTGGAATCCTCTCAAGATCCATCTCTCCTCCATCTCCTCCTCTCCTAAATACATCCATCTCTCCATCTCTGATCCCATCGGCTCTAATTCCTGCTTCTCCTTCGTCTATGGCTTCAATCGTGCCCATTAGTAGTCCCTTCTTTGGGATGAGCTCCGATCCCTCTCTCCCCTGTCTGGCTCCCTTCCTTCGGGGATTGCTGGTGACTTTAATGTCGTTAGATGTAGCCATAAAAAACAGGGAGGAGATCCAATTTATACTTTTTCTATCGATTCCTTCAATGAGTGCTTGGGACGACATCAATCTAAGTGATCTAAAATGGACGGGGAACTCTCTTACTGGGCACAACTGTCGCCAAGGATCTTCTAGAGTTGCTTGCAAGCTTGATAAAGCCTTGGTGAATGAATCTTGGCTCAACTCCTTCCCCTCCCATGCTATCTTTGATCAACCTGGCATATCGGATCATGGCCCCATCTTACTTCATGTCTGCCCTCTCATATCCTTTGGCCCCAAGTCTTTCAAATTCTTCGACATGTGGACGCTCCGTCAAGATTACCTCCATATTGTCATAGGAGCCTGGGACACCCCTGTGAGAGCCTTCTCCTCCTCTCTCCTTACCTTTGCTAGGAAGCTCCGCATTGTTAAAAATGCCCTCAAATTCTAGAACACTTCCTTCTTTGGCAATATCTCCTCCAGAGTGTCTACCTGCAAAGATAAGCTTGAGGCCATCCAGGTTAGAATCCAAGCTGACTTGCATAATCCCTCTTTTGTAGCTGAAGAATCCTCCACTTCAATTGAGCTCTCCTCCCTCCTTGCTCAAGAAGAAAGTTTTCTCTAGAAAAAATCTAGGATTAAATGGCTTCAGTTGGGTGACACCAACTCTGCTTTCTTCCATGGATCTTTAAAGGCTAAAACCAATGCTAATTCTATTCCAATCCTCACTTCTAGGGATGGTTACACCCTCCTTTCTCCTTCTGACATCGAAGCTGAAGCGGTGGATTACTCTTCCTCCCCCCAACCCCCTCCCCCTAACCTTATAAACAAATTCATCCCTGATTACCTGTTGCCCAGCCTTCAATCCATCCCCCACTGATGATGAAATCCTAGCCGCTGTCCGCTCCCACACTGCAAACAAAGCCCCTAGCCCTGATAGTTCTAGCATGAGATTCTTCTCATCCTGTTGGGACATCATCCATGCCGACCTCGTCTCTGCCATTCGTAACTTCTTCCTTAACCCTTCCTAGATCAAAAGTGTCAATCAAACTTTCCTCTGTCTCATTCCTAAAACGGATGGAGCCTCCTCCATGTCTGATTTTCATCCTATATCTCTCTGCAATCTTCTCTAGAAGTTCATTGCCAAGATTTTTACCAATCGCTTGCAATCGGTTGTTGACTCCCTTGTTAGTGCAAACCAATCCACATTCATTGTTGGGAGAAGTATTGCGGATAACATTATCTTGTGCCATGAAATTGTCAGGGGATTTGACAGAAAATCCCATTCCCCTGTTGCGCTCCTCAAAATTGACATAAAAAAATCTTTTAAAAAGCAACCCAGTGCACGAGGCTTCAGCTACTGCAAGGTCTGGTATGGGCAAGTGTGTATGTAGCCTTACCCCCTACTTCGCAGAAGAGGCTATTTCCAAGTTTTGAACCTGTGACCAACAGGTTGCAATAGTGCAACTCAACCGCTGTGCCACAGGCTCGCCCACTACATCCAAAAATCTTTTAATTCCATTAAATGGGACTTCATGTCCAATGTCCTGCTTAAAAGTCATTCTCTCCAATTTTTGTTTATTGGATCCATTCTTGTATTTCCTCCCTCACTTTTCTATCCTGGTTAATGGTACCCCGGTTTGTTTCTTCCATTCTTCTATAGGCATTCGCCAAGGGGGCCCTCTCCCCCTTTCTCTTCTCTCTTTCTCTTGAGGTTCTATCCAGGTTCATCCAATCTAAAATTGATCTGCATCTCATCTCCCCCATTCCTAAATGCAAATTTCTCTTGCTCACCCACCTAGCCTTCGCTGATGATCTTCTTGAAAGTGGATACAATCTCCATTTCCTCCATTATGTCCTCCCTCCACCTTTTTAAGAACCTCTCGGGCCTCTGAATTAACCTCCTCAACTCCCACCTCTTTCTGTTTTGTGTCTCGGAGGCCTTTAAAGCTAATTTTCTGCATTTGATTGCCTTCTCCCTTGGTTAGCTCTCTATCAAATACCTTGGATTGCCCCTCATCACTGTCAGGCTTTTTGCCCATCATTGAACTCCAGCTCTGGAAAGGCTCATCTCTTATGCTGGTCGCCTTGAGCTTGCTAGATCTGTTCTCCAATCCATGTACCTCTACCGATCAAGAATTTTTGCTCTTCCTTCTTCCACTATCAAGGCCGTTGAGTCCCTTCTCTATTCCTTCCTTTGGAAAGGAGTGGAATGCTCTAGATTTCTTCACCCCATTAGCTGGGATTCTATGTGTCTTCCCAAATCTGAAGGGGGTTTGGGTCTTAGAAGAATAAAGGATGTCAACTCCTCTGGCATTCTCAAACTTATCTGGAAAATTGCCTCCAAATAATCCACTATATGGGTCTTTTGGGTCTATTATTCTCTTCTCAGGGCTAACTCCCTTTGGACTGCCTCTCCCTCCTCCAATGCCTCTTAGGTCTGATGCAACATCCTCAAACCCGGACCCAGAGCTCTTTAGGTTATTCACTACTCCATTGGCAATGGATCCAATACCTCCCTTTGGCTTGATCTTTGGCACCCACAAGGGATTCTGCTCTCTATAGTCAGCCCCAAATCCATTTACTCCTGTAGTTTTAGCCCTATCTGCCATGGTAGCTGTCATCCTTAGAAATGGATCCTGGTCCCCTCCCATTTCTCCCCCACCCCTTGATATCTAGTCGGCCCTCCAGCCATCCTCCTGGTCACCGGGGTAGACTAGACAAAATATCCTGGACTCCTCCTTCAAGTCTATTCATCTCAGCCTTTGCTTGGAATTTCATTCGTCATAAGTGCCCTCCCTCTCTTTGGCGTAAAATCATTTGGTTCAAGGGTCACATTCCCCATCACAGTTTCACTGCTTGGCAAGCCCTATCAAACTGCCTCCAGTCTTTCCTAATCCATCGGCACATCTTGGTGCCTTCTTCCTCCTGCCACTGCTGGAATGGAATTGAGGATGCAGACCATCTCTTCTTTTCCTGCCCTTTCTCCTCCTCGATTTGGAAATCGTCCTTAAGCATTGCTGGCCCTCGCTTAGAACAACCCTTCACCTTACCAGAGATTGGATTTGGGTTTGATATGACCTTTACTGGTTCTACTATCTGTGACAATGTTGGAAAGCTCGCCTTTTGTGCCACCATAAACTATATCTGGATGGAGAGAAATCTTCGTAGATGGACTTCCAGCTCTCACTCCTTCGACAAGATTTGAAAAGCCATCTACTTTGATGTCTCCTCCAAGATAGCCTCCTTGAAGCCCTTCACCCTGTCTGGCACTCCCCACATGCTCATTGTTGTCTCCTGGGGTCTTCCGCCTACCATCCTATCACCTCCCCCTCCTTAACCTTGCCTCCCCTTCCCGGCTTGATCCATTTTCTTGGTTTTGTTGCCCTTTGATCTGGTAGCCCTCTTGGCATTGCTCCCCCTCCCCCCTCCCTAAATTTTTAGTTCTTTGCCTTTGTGGCTCCCCTCCGCCCTCTTTCCCCTTGTATATTCTTTTCCTCTAGGTAATGAATTATTTATTCATAAAAAAAAAAAGCATATCAGGAAAGGCCCTCTATGTAGTGGTAATTGTTGTATTTGAAGGATCTGTTCAAGACCTATTTATCAATCAAATATAGGTTTACTTTAATTAATGAACTGACTTGGGAAAAGTGTAGAATCTTATGGTGTGGAGCTTCTGGATGAGTGCAATAGAATAGATGGGATATACGGAAATATGGCCTAAAGGGATACATGCATTTTGAAAGTCTAGTTTTCCATATTAGTGAGTGGTATGCCAAACAATGTAAATCCCTTGGTCTAGGATGTTGAGACTGGGATACCTTACTGGCATACATACTCTCTAGCTTAGTTGGTGAAGTGTCAGGTATGTTGATTTCAAACAGTTCCTCCTGCTCTATATCCAGACACTTCTGGTGAGTGAAATAGAAACTATTTATTGTGGTGGTGATGTCCTTGAACCCACTGATGACTCTATGTAGTGCTTTAATTTAGAAGCTCTACCTTTTGTATATGTTTGGTCTAACTGCTGAAATTTCCAGACCTATTTGTAGATTTCTGTGCATTTTGCATCAAATTCTCTCTCTCTCTCTCTCTCTCTCTCTCTCTCTCTCACTTGCTCTCCTTTTATTGGTTGTTGGCAGAGTCTAAGAGATTTGTTTTGTTGCAGGTTTTCCATCCCCGGTCATGGGCTTCAGTTCGGGTAATGACTGCCGACCAGCGTGCTCAGCTGCTCAACCGCGTAGTAAATGATGATCCTAACAAAAAGCTTTCATTCAAGGAANATGATGAAATCCTAGCTGCTGTCCGCTCCCACACTGCAAACAAAGCCCCTAGCTCTGATAGTTCTAGCATGAGATTCTTCTCATCCTGTTGGGACATCATCCATGCCGGCCTCGTCTCTGCCATTCGTAACTTCTTCCTTAACCCTTCCCAGATCAAAAGTGTCAATCAAACTTTCCTCTGTCTCATTCCTAAAACGGATGGAGCCTCCTCCATGTCTGATTTTCATCCTATATCTCTCTGCAATCTTCTCTAGAAGTTCATTGCCAAGATTTTTACCAATCGCTTGCAATCGGTTGTTGACTCCCTTGTTAGTGCAAACCAATCCACATTCATTGTTGGGAGAAGTATTGCGGATAACATTATCTTGTGCCATGAAATTGTCAGGGGATTTGACAGAAAATCCCATTCCCCTGTTGCGCTCCTCAAAATTGACATAAAAAAATCTTTTAAAAAGCAACCCAGTGCACGAGGCTCCAGCTACTGCAAGGTCTGGTATGGGCAAGTGTGTATGTAGCTTTACCCCCTACTTCGCATAAGAGGCTATTTCCAAGTTTTGAACCTGTGACCAACAGGTTGCAATAGTGCAACTCAACCGCTGTGCCACAGGCTCGCCCACTACATCCAAAAATCTTTTAATTCCATTAAATGGGACTTCATGTCCAATGTCCTGCTTAAAAGTCATTCTCTCCAATTTTTGTTTATTGGATCCATTCTTGTATTTCCTCCCTCACTTTTCTATCCTGGTTAATGGTACCCCGGTTTGTTTCTTCCATTCTTCTATAGGCATTCGTCAAGGGGGCCCTCTCCCCCTTTCTCTTCTCTCTTTCTCTTGAGGTTCTATCTAGGTTCATCCAATCTAAAATTGATCTGCATCTCATCTCCCCCATTCCTAAATGCAAATTTCTCTTGCTCACCCACCTAGCCTTCGCTGATGATCTTCTTAAAAGTGGATACAGTCTCCATTTCCTCCATTATGCCTTCTCTATCAAATACCTTGGATTGCCCCTCATCACTGTCAGGCTT
Organism: Macadamia integrifolia; assembly: GCF_013358625.1. Taxonomy (NCBI): domain Eukaryota; kingdom Viridiplantae; phylum Streptophyta; class Magnoliopsida; order Proteales; family Proteaceae; genus Macadamia; species Macadamia integrifolia. The sequence continues at coordinate 9,311,577 of NC_056558.1, read as the reverse complement.
TTTTCCCATCATTGAACTCTAGCTCTGGAAAGGCTCATCTCTTATGCTGGTCGCCTTGAGCTTGCTAGATCTGTTCTCCAATCCATGTATCTCTACCGATCAAGAATTTTTGCTCTTCTTTCTTCCACTATCAAGGCCGTTGAGTCCCTTCTCTATTCCTTCCTTTGGAAAGGAGTGGAATGCTCTAGATTTCTTCACCCCATTAGCTGGGATTCTATGTGTCTTCCCAAATCTGAAGGGGGTCTGGGTCTTAGAAGAATAAAGGATGTCAACTCCTCTGGCATTCTCAAACTTATATGGAAAATTGCCTCCAAATAATCCACTATATGGGTCTTTTGGGTCTATTATTCTCTTCTCAGGGCTAACTCCCTTTGGACTGCCTCTCCCTCCTCCAATGCCTCTTAGGTCTGATGCAACATCCTCAAACCCGGACCCAGAGCTCTTTAGGTTATTCACTACTCCATTGGCAATGGATCCAATACCTCCCTTTGGCTTGATCTTTGGCACCCACAAGGGATTCTGCTCTCTATAGTCAGCCCCAAATACATTTACTCCTGTAGTTTTAGCCCTATCTGCCATGGTAGCTGTCATCCTTAGAAATGGATCCTGGTCCCCTCCCATTTCTCCCCCACCCCTTGATATCTAGTCGGCCCTCCAGCCATCCTCCTGGTCACCGGGGTAGACTGGACAAAATATCCTGGACTCCTCCTTCAGGTCTATTCATCTCAGCCTTTGCTTGGAATTTCATTCGTCATAAGTGCCCTCCCTCTCTTTGGCGTAAAATCATTTGGTTCAAGGGTCACATTCCCCATCACAGTTTCACTACTTAGCAAGCCCTATCAAACTGCCTCCAGTCTTTCCTAATCCATCGGCACATCTTGGTGCCTTCTTCCTCCTGCCACTGCTGGAATGGAATTGAGGATGCAGACCATCTCTTCTTTTCCTGCCCTTTCTCCTCCTCGATTTGGAAATCGTCCTTAAGCATTGCTGGCCCTCGCTTAGAACAGCCCTTCACCTTACCAGAGATTGGATTTGGGTTTGATATAACCTTTACTGGTTCTACTATCTGTGACAATGTCGGAAAGCTCGCCTTTTGTGCCACCATAAACTATATCTGGATGGAGAGAAATCTTCGTAGATGGACTTCCAGCTCTCACTCCTTCGACAAGATTTGAAAAGCCATCTACTTTGATGTCTCCTCCAAGATAGCCTCCTTGAAGCCCTTCACCCTGTCTGGCACTCCCCACATGCTCATTGTTGTCTCCTGGGGTCTTCCGCCTACCATCCTATCACCTCCCCCTCCTTAACCTTGCCTCCCCTTCCCGGCTTGATCCATTTTCTTGGTTTTGTTGCCCTTTGATCTGGTAGCCCTCTTGGCATTGCTCCCCCTCCCCCCTCCCTAAATTTTTAGTTCTTTGCCTTTGTGGCTCCCCTCCGCCCTCTTTCCCCTTGTATATTCTTTTCCTCTAGGTAATGAATTATTTATTCATAAAAAAAAAAGGCATATCAGGAAAGGCCCTCTATGTAGTGGTAATTGTTGTATTTGAAGGATCTGTTCAAGACCTATTTATCAATCAAATATAGGTTTACTTTAATTAATGAACTGACTTGGGAAAAGTGTAGAATCTTATGGTGTGGATCTTCTGGATGAGTGCAATAGAATAGATGGGATATACGGAAATATGGCCTAAAGGGATACATGCATTTTGAAAGTCTAGTTTTCCATATTAGTGAGTGGTATGCCAAACAATGTAAATCCCTTGGTCTAGGATGTTGAGACTGGGATACCTTACTGGCATACATACTCTCTAGCTTAGTTGGTGAAGTGTCAGGTATGTTGATTTCAAACAGTTCCTCCTGCTCTATATCCAGACACTTCTGGTGAGTGAAATAGAAACTATTTATTGTGGTGGTGATGTCCTTGAACCCACTGATGACTCTATGTAGTGCTTTAATTTAGAAGCTCTACCTTTTGTATATGTTTGGTCTAACTGCTGAAATTTCCAGACCTATTTGTAGATTTCTGTGCATTTTGCATCAAATTCTCTCTCTCTCTCTCTCTCTCTCTCTCTCTCTCTCACTTGCTCTCCTTTTATTGGTTGTTGGCAGAGTCTAAGAGATTTGTTTTGTTGCAGGTTTTCCATCCCCGGTCATGGGCTTCAGTTCGGGTAATGACTGCCGACCAGCGTGCTCAGCTGCTCAACCGCGTAGTAAATGATGATCCTAACAAAAAGCTTTCATTCAAGGAATGTGAGAAAGTTGCTAGGGATCTTAATCTCACCTTTGAACAGGTTAGTATTATGTTTAGTCTTCTTAATGAGTTTTATTTCGTTAGGAGTGAATATATATATATATATATATATACACATTTTACTGTTTCGTAGATTGTGAAGACTATAGCAATAGAAAATAGTTTTTCTGATGCATCATGATATTATTCGTGTCAGGAGTGTTCCACTTGGAGTAGGTGGTCAAATACTCTTAAACTAAGAAAATTGTTATAGTTTTTTCCAGATGGGGAAGAGTTCTGGAGTAATTTCTTTAGATGACCAAATATCTGATTTCTTCTGTGCCTGACAAGAGGGTTTGGTCTGTCATGGGTGATGGAAAGTTTTCTTCTAAATGTTTCTATATAGCTTCCATTCTTCAATCCCAGAGCAATGGGTGTTATCCCTTTAAATTGATTTGGAAAATTTCAGGCGCCTCCAAAGTATAAAGCCTTGTTTTGGGAGATAAGTCATGGAAAGGTGAAACTGGAGATAGACTTCAGAGAGTGGGCAGGAACTTCCATTCTTCCTCAGGAATATCCATTATGCATGTTGAGTGGGGAGTCTGCAGTCATATCTTAGGTCCAATGTAGTTTTGGTAGAGCCATTTGGGCCCACTTTGTAATTATCTTTGGTCAAAATTGGAACTATCTCCAAAGAGTCCGAGTCTGAGCTCTCTTGGAAAAAGGGGAGGCTTATGTGCATATTCGTCTTTTTATCTTCCATTTGGCCTATTTGGGAAAAAGAAACAGCAGAATGTTCAGAGGTTGGCAAAAGACAGCTCAGCAGATCATCTGTCTTGTTATGCATAGGACAGCAAGATGGCTATGACTTCATTGACATCTTCAATTGCTTCTCAGTTTATGACTTTTTAACAAACTTTTGGGGGGGGGGGGAATTGCTTCGTATGATGCCGATAAGGATTGCATTCAGCATTTGTGGGAACCCTACCCTGTGGCACCACTATCTCTCTGACTCTTATAAAGTTCTAAGTTTTATGTGATACAAAGCTCTAGGTTTTATAGAAAAAGTCGTGGTCCATAATCTCTTTTCAAATTCTAGTGGACTACAGCTTGGGCTGCCAGTTAGAAATATCTATTTTAGAATCTTCTTTATAAATGGGAAAGGAGAAAACGTTAAACTTTTAGCCTAACATGTTAATATTTAATTTGATTCCTCTACTAATAAATCAATCTTTTATGATAAAAATAATTCATAGTATCTTCACAAATATTTGAAATAATATATCCTTGTTACCACAAATGGTTGCATGGAAACTTGAAAGTTATGAACCCCCCTGATTAAGGTTACTTGCTCCAGTAGTTCTCTCCCTTATGCAAGATGGATTGGAATCCATTTACTATTGTGCCCAAATAGCAGGAGTCTCCAAAGTTGTGGAGCTTCCCCCCCCCCCCCCCCTCCCTTCTCTTTTTACATTCTTAAGGGTTCCACTATGTTTAGAGGACCTAAAATAGGGTTTCCCAGAAGTTTCAGGACTAATTTGGCCATTTGGGCCTCGAAACCATTAGTTGAAACCTGCAGCTGAAACCTACCAGGTTTTGGCAAGGTTTCAACTGTTTCATGAAATATTTCGGTTTTGATCCAGGTTAGAACCTGTCTCAAAAACTAAACTTCGAACCTTGGGTGAAAATAGACAGAATTGAAAAAACTTACTTGTACAGTGCCGATGAGCCAACAATGCAGTCAAAAAGTGTTACTATGCTAGTGTTTCTAGCTTTTTCTTTTTGTAGAAGTTGGGAATTCGGTCATATGTTTTAAAATTCCATTGTTGCTGCTTTGATACAGTACTGTTATGCTTTTCACTATTCTGCTTGTTCAGTATTTATTTTGTTTAAAATTATTAGTATCTCCTCCATATGGTCTCATTATTGCTAATTCAACATATATCTGAAGTTTGTTTGTTAAACTTAAATGTTTATATAGCCTTCTGAATGTTCTTCATCCACTGAAAAAATGCAGGTGCTTCGTGTCTATTCTGACAAGCAGCAACAACGTCTTAATAGATTTCAGCAATATTTGAGACACAAAGACCAAGAATTTCAACCAGCGACAGATAATCATGGATCAACCCCTCGGAAAAGAAAAAGATCTTCAAAATCAAGGTCATCAACCCAAGTAAAAACTGATGGAGTGACTGACATAGGGGGCAAGGAGATACCGCCCATATCATCTGATATTGACAGCCAATATGTGGAAGAAGAAAATCAGGTCATTACTTCTCCAGGAGCGTGTGACACTCTTATGCTAGAATGTGATGAGCAGGATAATTTCAGAACTGCTGAAGAGTTGGAGACAAATGAAGTAGAGGAGGAAGAAGAAAAGGATAATTATGATCTGATCAGAAAGTGTGCCCTTTCAAGGTTTAAACCCACACGCCAAAGAAAGTTTTCATGGACAGAAATGGCAGATAGGTAAGCAAGGGGAAAATTAAGATAGACATTGGGTAGACCTTGGGATGGTAATATCATTGTGTAAAGAAAAACATCAAAGTGGGTGGATCCACCATCAGCTTCTTCAATATTGGTGTGAGTGGTAAATTTTTTGAAAAAAATACCTGTGGAAAAGTTCTTATGACCCTTAAGTAGGTCTCTGTGGCTGATCTATCTCATTTTAAAGTGAAGCACTCCATCTCCCCCCAGCCCCTCCCAAGAAAACAGAAAAATAGCATCTGGCATGTTTAGCATACATAACCAATGCATCTTGTAAAATCTTCTTTATGGTCTACCTGACGGATACCTATGATTTTTTAATAAAAAATTACTATTATGTAAGCCAAATGTTCATCCACCGTGCTTCTGATAAATAGTACTCTCTCTTGCAGGGAGTTGGTGACCGAATATGTAAAACATCGTGCAGCTCTTGGAGCTAGATTTCATCGCACTGATTGGGCCTCACTTCCTGGCCTTCCAGCAAATCCGAGTACTTGCAGAAGAAGAATGACATTACTGAACAGTAATCTCAATTTTAGAAAAGCATTAATGAGGTTCTGTAACGTGCTTGGTGAAAGATACGCTGAACATTTGGATAAAATCCATGGGAATGAGATCCTGAATCATAGTGGCTGCAGTCAGGCAGTTCGAGATTCTTCGTCAGTGGAAGGTCTTATTCCCGCTATCTCCAAAGGTGTTGAAAATTCTCCTGAATCAGCTATGATGGCTCAAATATGGGATGATTTTGAGGACCCAAATATAAAGAAATCCCTTGATGAAGTTCTACAATTTATACCGATGGCTAAAACGGAAGCTAGAAGGAGGGGAAGATTCACAGCTGAAAGGGAGAGTACAGATGTAAATTTGGATGCCCGGACATATGTGAGTTCTCACTTTACTCAAGGCATAAACCTATGGCTAGAAATCGTAAAAGTTGGTTTAATTGCCCATATATGTGTAAAAGTTGTCACTTTATTCTAGTCATGAAGCAGTTTCTTGAAATATCACGAGCGGGTGTATTACCTACTTTCCTTGAGTCAAGATTGGGTGTGGATCGAATGATTTTCTGAGTTAGTTCTAGTGTCCTAACTCATATCTTTTTGTCTTACATAGAGTTAATGGGTTAATTCTCCAAACTTTGTACTGTTTTTACTGTTTATATTGGCGAATAGTTAAGAGGAGCCTAGGATTCAATTTTGTGCATTCTAATAGTGTACATGCAATATATCATGTTCTGCTATTTTAATTTGGATCAATACTTGATTTAGGTTGACCTTCCCATGATCTTGACCTTTCATTCTAATATGTTGGCAATTAATAATTCATCTGTTCTTACAGGATTGTCATGAAGAGCCTGAATTAATTTCATCCACCACTCTTGGTGAAGAAGTTCAGAACCATGTCGGAATTCAGAAGAAACTTTCTGGGAGGAGGTCAGGTTGTCATCACATTCCTGGTAAATTTCTCAAGCTTTTGAACGAAGGCACAAGTATTTGTAGAAAAGCATTTGAATCATTGGCAATTTCCAATGCTGCGGAGCTCCTTAAACTTGTTTTTCTGAGCACCTCTACCGCACCAGAGGTGCCAAATTTGCTGGCTGAAACTTTACGACGTTATTCTCAGCATGATCTTTTTGCAGCCTTCAGCTACCTCAGACAGAAGAAAATTATGGTAAACTCTCCTCCCCTCTCACAGTTTAGACATGAGTTTGCTCCCCATGCATGGTTAGGGGTGTATGTGTCAAACCTACTTGACCCCCAAATGGTTGGGTTATGAGGCACAATTGTTATATTAATTTAAAATGTTTCCACAATATTGTATGTTTTATTGGTCCAAAATTATAATATTGTTATTATTCTTCTTAACATTTCTGAGGCCTAGGACTTGTTTGCTGTCGTCATTAAAATGAAAAAAAATTCCAGTTTATCTCCTTTCCATGTATTAAGGGTTATCCTTTAGTTTTATGAACACAAAGCCTATTTCTTTGTATGGAGGATGTTGTTCACTGAACCATATGAAAGTTGTTTGTGGAATTGAAAATAATGTTGGCAGGGGAAATGTACATGTGGCAATGGAGAAGCTATAATTTTATGCTTCTTGGTTGTAAACCCAATGAGGGTAACTAAAGTCAAGAAATGACAACATCCAAGGCCCAATGGGCTTGAGGACAAGAAAAAATGTCGCAAATGACTTGTCCATTACATCACAAAAGCCCACCAAGCAAACAATTAAAAACTCTAGAGTCCACATGGGCTGAACAAGAGCCAAGAAGCCCAAAGCAAAGAGGAGAGGCAAACAAGGAAAATTCAGATAGGGTTCCACCAAAGCCTACCCATCGTATCTCATCACTTCAACTTCCAAGCCACCAAGACAAGAATAGGAGCTCCAACAGTAATATGGCATCCACGGCGATGAGGCTCTGGCCTTGCGGAGGGCCACGGCTAAGCAAGAAGCTGGTCTAGAGGAGGTGACAGCCGCTATGATGCGGCACCGGCCTTGCAAAGGGCATTGGTGAAGCGGCTGTCGGTTGAGCATGGCTGGCAGCCTTGCGGGCTGCAAGTCTTGCAAGTAGCTTGCCAAGAAAGCGTTTCGCTGATGGTACAAACGATTCGATCAGGGAGAAACTGGAGAACTTGTTGAATCTGCCAAGGATCTAGAAGAGAGCAGGGCTTGGCCAGCAGCACAAAGGCACACCTGAATTGTTCAGTGACTCAAGGATGAGCGACTGCAGGCCCAAAGAGCGTCGGCAGAGGGAGGAGGAGCCAACATATTGATCTGGGAGGATCTGGAGAACCTAGCCAAGGATCTAGATCAAAGCAGGTTAGAGCAGCAGTTGTCCGGCGACACAAAGCCATTCCCGATCAGAGCAGCAGCTCAAGGATGAGTGGCTGCAGGCCCAAAGAACACCGGTGGAGGGAGGAGCCCACAAGTCAATCTGGGAGAACCAGGAGAACCCCGAGAAGACCATTAAGGACCAGATAAGAGCTGCAGCAAGGCCAGCAGCACAATGTCACGCTTGATGAGCAGCGACTCAAGTCTCACCAGATCAGAGTCAAGATTGGAGAGGAAGGACAGGGGAGACAGCAAGGAGTGGATCACAACCTCCTGAATGTGTGAGAGCAAAGAAGAAGAAGAAAAAGTTGAGAGGGAGGTGACAAAGAAAAGGAAAGAGAGGAGGATGAGAGGGAGAGGGAGAGGAAGAGGATGAGAGAAGTAGAAGGAAGGATGAGAGAGAGAGGGGGGGGAGCAGCCCAGCGTGAGGCCAGGCTGCTCCAGCGGCAGCCGGATTTGGGTTCTCCTGGAGTTCTCACCAGATTAGGTCTCTCGAGGAAGAGAGGGCCCATGTTCTGTTCTTTCCCTTAGTTCAAAGGAAACTGTTGTGCACCGGTTCGTCCGAAGGTGCGGTGACAGAGCCAGAGGCTCACTGATCGCAGTATATCCTTTTTCATAGGAACAATTTAACCCATAAGATAATAACAATGTTTGTCCCTCATATCACTAGGAAGATTGGGATCTTACAAAAGGTAATGTAGAGCTAATTTACACTAGGTAAATAAGCCCCAATAAGAGAAACAACCCTCAACCAATACCAGTTCTGAATTCAAACTTAGAGATCAAATAGTTCAACAAAGCCTAAGGGAAAGGCTAAATTGAAGCTCACAAGTAGGGAAACTGTAGGACAGTCAAACCTGGTTTCAAGGGCCCTCAAAACACTGAGGAAGATACACCAACAGTGGCTGGATCAGATCTGAAGAAACAGTAATGCAGGAGTAGATTACAAGAAACTACCCCAGCAATTTATAACCCCAAACAATACAAATAGGACCAGGAAACAAAGAAATAAGACCATCAAATAAACCCCCAAGGATACAATACCCATATAGGAGCAAAACTAGCCCAAAACACAACCCGATAGGAAAGAGAAAGCCCTGCTATAGAGCTAGAGAGAGAGAGAGGTGCGGCCAGGTCTGTAGGAGTCCGATTGAGCTGCACTCTTGGGCGTAGATAGTACCTAGGGAGGGTACAAAAACCCCCCAAGTTGAGAGGATTCTGATGGCTGGTTATGAAGTTACAAGCTTTCTTGATTTTCTGACCTAGGAGAAATAATCGCATGCTTCAGGAGAGAATCAAATCTGGTTTGTAACTGGGACAGATTTGAACTTTTGAATACTCACAACAGTCGTATACTTCAACAGCAGTAACTTTAGGATAAAATAGAAAGCTTTAAACAAGAAGAAACAAAGGGAAAAGTGGGGGAGGAGCGGTTGTCTCGGCCCGGGCTTCTCACCCACAGCTATCCCGGCTGTTCTAAGCAATTGACTGCAATTATTCTTTATTCAAATATGAAATTATGAGTACATAGGCTCCTCTATTTATAAAGGTTAGAATAGCAATCAAACTACTACTAGGAGCTAGTTTCCCAATAGAACTAGACACTCCTACTTCAACTAGGAGCTAGTTTCCCAATAGGACTAGACACTTCTACTACAACTAGGAATTCAAAATTGGACTAGGAATAATAAACCTATGTGGAAAACAAAGAGTCCAAAGACAATTTAGACTCGACATACCACTTACTCAACTCGATGGGCCTATTGGCCCACTAATTAATTAAAAACAACTACTAATTATTCCCCTAGCCGATGGACCCAATTGGCCCTTATTTGTACTTAGCCATTTAGGTGGACCAAGTAGGGGTTCGGCTGGCTTCTTGGCTGGACCCTAGCCACTTAGGTGGACTAAGGATGGACCCTTTTCCTCTCATATTTCCTTCCATAATGTGGATCTACATCAGTTCCCCCTTTCTTAGAATCATTCAACTCCGATGAATGGGTAAGGGACATGTAGTGCTCATAGAGGTCTGTGTCAAGGCATTGAAAGTCATCGGCATGGATCCAAGTACAATCCTCTCGTGGTCGACCTTTCCATTTGATGAGGAAGGAGTAGTACCCTTCGCCCCCACGAACTGTGGTGAACTTGTTGTCGAGAACATCTTCGATGACATCATCTTTATGGTTTGCAAATTGAGGAAGTTTAAGGGTGTGTTCAGTGTCATCGTCATCAGAATGGTGTCCCAAATATATCGTCAGATCAGCTACATTGAAGACATTGTTGATCTTCAGAGTAGGAGGTAGATCTAGCATGTAAGCATTAGTGCCAATGCGCTTTAAGACCTTGTAGGGACCCATGTTCCGAGGATGGAGCTTGTGCATTGTACCAGGAGGAAACCTCTCGGGTGGAATTCGAACCATTACCAAATCACTAGGCTGATATTCCACGTAGCGACGATGTCGATTGGCAGTTGCTTGGTATCCATCATTGCTAACAGCGATGCGACGATGAACATCAGCATGTACCTCCGTGATGTGTCTAAGGAACTCATCGGCTTCCACACTAATACAGGCCTGAGGTGGCAAAGGTACCAAGTCAACCGGTCGTTGAGGCTGCAGTCCAAGGACAATCTCAAATGGTGTACGACCTGGGGTGCGGTTGACAGAACTATTATAGGCGAATTCAGCAATATCCAGTATAGATGGCCAAGTCTTTTCATAGTCTCGGACTAGACATCGGAGTAAGTTGCCAAGACTTCTGTTCACCACTTCGGTCTGTCCGTCTGTCTGAGGATGGAATGCAGTGGAGAACTTGAGTTTAGTATTTGTTTTCAGCCATAGAGTCTTCCAGAAGTAGCTCATGAACTTGACATCCCTATCTGAAACAATTGTCTGTGGTAGACCATGTATGCACACTATCTCTTTGAAAAAGAGTTTGGCCAAGTGACTTGCATCAAGAGTCTTCTTGCACGGAATAACGTGTGCCATCTTGGAGAAACGATCTACTACCACAAATATGGAATCATACCTTTCCCGTGTAGGTGGTAAGCTTAGGACAAAGTCCATGCTTATGTCTTGCCAAGGTGCATGTGGAACGGGCAGCGGTGTGTACAATCCTATATTCTTCTTCTCCTTTGGCAAGTTGACTAGTGCAGCATCTCTGTATCACATGTTGCACATCCTTTAAGAGTTGCGGCCAAAGTATAAGTCTTTCATCATGGAGTATGTTTTGTCCTTGCCAAAGTGTCCACCCATTCATCCTCCATGTAGCTCTCAAATCAAGTGATGTCTCAAAGAGGTGTTTGGGATGCAGAGGTGAGTGTCTTTGAAAAGATACCCATCATGTATAACAAATTTGTCATCCCATCCTCCTTGTAGGTTGTTGAATACTTCTGAAAAATCAGCATCACTAATGTACTCCTCTTTGATGTGTTCCACTCCTGCACTTTGTTTTGTACTGTGAAGGTGTTCATCATCATCACCTTTTGACTAAGTGCATCAGCCACTTGATTCTCCTTCCCAGCTTTGTACTTGAGAGTAAATATGTATCCTTGCAAGTATGAGATCCATTTAGCGTGCCGATCACTAATGGTCTTTTGTGAGTGCAAGTATTTGAGTGCTTCGTGATCCGAATAGAGCACAAACTCTTTGCCAATTAAGTAATGCCTCCAATGCTTGAGGATTTGAACAATGGCATAGAGTTCTAAATCATAAGTAGAATACCTTCTTTTTGCATCATTCAACTTTTCACTGTAGAAGGCAATTGGATGGCCCTCTTGCATAAGCACTCCTCCTATCCCAACATAGGATGCATCAGTAGCCACTTCAAACATAAGATCAAAATTGGGTAGTCGAAGCACTGGTGCTTCTATCATCTTTTGTTTGATCAAGTTGAAAGCTTTAGTGGCTGTCGGAGTCCACTTAAATGAGACTTTTTCTCCTTTTGTGCATTTTGTAATTGGGGCTACAATGGCGCTGAAATTCCGGATGAATCGTCGGTAAAATGAAGCAAGACCGTGAAAGCTACGAACTTCGGTCAAGTTCTTTGGAATAGGCCAATCAATGACACTTTTTACCTTCTCCGGATCAGCTTCTATGCCTTGTGAATACACAATAAAACCAAAGAAGATGACCTTGGGCAACATGAAGGAACATTTCTTCAAGTTGATGTATAACTTTTCTGCCTGTAGTACTCTCATGACACGTCTCAGATGCTCTAAGTGTTAATTTTGTGCTTTGCTGTATATTAGTATGTCATCAAAGTACACTACGAGAAATTTGCCGATGAAGGGTCGTAGTACATGTGTCATCACCCTCATGAAAGTGCTAGGTGCATTGGTGAGGCCAAAAGGCATAACCTTCCGCTCATACAGGCCTTCTTTTGTTTTGAAGGCTGTTTTCCATTCATCCCCTAGACGGATTCGAATTTGATGGTAGCCACTCCGTAGATCAATCTTTGAAAAGATGGAAGCTCCTGTCAACATGTCAAGCATATCATCCAAACTAGGAATAGGAAATCTGTACTTTACCGTGATTTTGTTAATGGTCCGGCTGTCAATGCACATACGCCATGATCCGTCTTTCTTTGGTGTCAATAGGGCTAGTACTGCACATGGACTCATTCTCTCAACCAAGAACCCTTTCTTTAATAAATCATCCACGTGTCTCTTGAGTTCGGCATGCTCTGTAGGACTGAGACGGTAAGTGGGTAGATTAGGGAGTACTGACCCAGGCACAAGGTCAATGGCATACTGAATATCCCTCATCGGTGGTAGTTTATCAAGCAATTCCTCTGGCACCAAATCTGAAAAATCAACAAGTAATTGTTTGATTTGTGGGGGATGTTTGACCACTATCACTGGTTCAGCAGCCTTGGTAACACGAGCTATGATTAGGCCGGTTTCTTTACCAAGGGTCAGGAATTCTCTATGGGGCAGTACGCATAGCTTCACAGTGTTCTTCTTGCTGAAATTTTCTTTGCGTGGTTGCTTCTTTTGCTCAGTGGTTGTTTTGGAAGAGGACTTAGCAACATTCTTTAAGACATGTCTCCTTAGTTGGGCAGCCCTTTAACTTATCTTTTACCTGAGGTATGTTGAGTGGGTTTAGAATGAATGGTTTGCCTTTGTGATCGAAGATGCATTGGTTCTTAGTACCTCCCACTAGCATATTGTTGTCATATAACCAAGGCCTTCCAAGTAGTACATCAATGAGGACCATGGGGATGACATCACACCATACACTTTCTTCATAATCTAAGACCTTCAATGGGACTGAACACCATTGAGTTACAGCCATGGTGTTGCTATCTAGAAGAGATACCTTGTATGGCTGTGGATGGGATTCAGTCTTAAGCTTTCCGTCAATGACAAAGGCTTGAGATACCACATTCACACAACTTCCACTGTCCACAATCACTTAAGCTTTGTGAGGTCCACTAGACATTAAGGTGCAGAAGATTTTGTGCCTCCTCCAGTCTTCACTCCTAGTTTCAGACACTAGGATTCTTGCAACCACATTGACATAAGCATGAGGATCATCATTCTCTGGTGTAAGCTCATCTTACAGTTCATCCTCCTCTCCTTCAACTGCAACATTAACAGTCCAATCGTCATCCTGAGGTTCGTGGATTTGTAAATCCGGATTGGATTCGATGGCACTGATGACAGAGTTGGATCGTCCCCGCTTAGGGCAGAATTTTGCCATGTGTCCAGTCTTTCCACAACTGTAGCATGTCATAGATCCACTCTCCCTTCCCATTGGAGCCTTCCCCTTATCCTGTGTATCTTGTGGAGCTCAGGTAGGAAATTCAGTGGGTTTGGTTAGTACATAAGGCTTTTTGTTGTCAGTTGGCTGGATGTACCTTCTGGAAGTTGTTTTGATCAGATCCTCTGCTTCTAGTGATTTGTCAAAACAAGTGCTTAAGGAGGGTATCTCGATCACACCAAGCTTCTCACGAATATCATACCTTAACCCTAGTTTGAAACGGGATATGAGCAGTTCTTCATCTTCTTTATGGGCACCTGTTCGTGAAAGCAGTTCATTAAAACGATCAATATAATCTCCTACAGTCGTAGTACCTTGCCTGAGAGTATTCAGCATGTCGTAGAGTCGACGTCGGTAGGTGGATGGTAAGAATCTATCGTTAAGGATAAATTTCAAGTCTTCCCAATTGTGAGGCATCTGACAACTGCGGATCAGCCTATTCTCTTCATTCCTCCACCAGTCCTTAGCTCCACCAGTTAACTTAGTGACAACTAATTGAACTTTCCTGTCTTCAGGCATATGGTACCACCAGAAGTAGTCATCAAAGGAAGTCACCCAGTCCTAGTAGTAGAGGGGATCGTGCCTCCCATTATACTCTTTCAATTCTAACTTGATCTTTTACGTATCGTCAGGCTGATAAAGCTGATTGTCATACTCATCATACTCATCATTCTGAGCTGGGACATTCCTTCTAGGTTGCATAGTGACTCTTCTGGGAAGATTACCAATGCAATTAACAGCAGGTTGAACATTAGTTTGGGCAACAATTGGTTGGGCGTTAGAGTGGGCAGCAGTACTCTCTTTTAGGTCAGCCAACTGTTGGTCATGTCCATCCAACCTCGTAGACAAGGCTTGGATTGCTTTCATCATATATTGAAGGGTGGGTTGGGGTTCCTCCGTCTGAGCCATAGCTCTGATACCACTTAATGCAGGAGTAGATTACAAGAAACTACCCTAACAATTTATAACCCCAAACAATACAAATAGGATTAGGAAACAAAGAAATAAGACCATCAAATAAACCCCCAATAATACAATACCCATATAGGAGCAAAACCAGCCCAAAACACAACCCGATAGGAGAGGGAAAGACCTGCTATATAGTTGGAGAGAGAGAGGTGCGGCTAGGTCTGTAGGAGTCCGATTGAGCTGAACTCTTAGGCGTAGATAGTCCTTAGGGAGGGTACAAAAACCCCCCAAGTTGAGAGGATTTTGATGGCTGGTTATGAAGTTACAAGCTTTCTTGATTTTCTGACCTAGGAGAAATAATCGCAGGCTTCAGGAGAGAGAATCAAATCTGGTTTGTAACTAGGATAGATCTGAACTTCTGAATACTCACAACAGTCGTATACTTCAACAGCAGTAACTTTAGGATAAAATAGAAAGCTTTAAACAAGAAGAAACAAAGGGAAAAGTGGGGGAGGAGCGGTTGTCTCGGCCTGGGCTTCTCACCCACAGCTATCCCGGCTGTTCTAAGCAATTGACTGCAATTATTCTTTATTCAAATATGAAATTATGAGTACATAGGCTCCTCTATTTATAGAGGGTAGAATAGCAATCAAACTACTACTAGGAGCTAGTTTCCCAATAGAACTAGACACTCCTACTTCAACTAGGAGCTAGTTTCCCAATAGGACTGGACACTCCTACTACAACTAGGAATTCAAAATTGGACTAGGAATAATAAACCTATGTGGAAAACAAAGAGTCCAAAGACAATTTAGACTCGACATACCACTTACTCAACTCGATGGGCCCAATGGCCCACTAATTAATTAAAAACAACTACTAATTATTTCCCTAGCCGATGGGCCCAATTGGCCCTTATTTGTACTTAGCCACTCAGGTGGACCAAGTAGGGGTTCGGCTGGCTTCTTGGCTGGACCTTAGCCACTTAGGTGGACTAAGGTTGGACCCTTCTTCCTCTCATATTTCCTTCCATAATGTGGATCTACATCAAACAGCCCTGTTGATTTGCTTCTAAAAAACTTGACTGCAGAAAATCGATTCTCTGGTTGTGGCTGGTTTTTCAAGCTGATCTCTTGACAAGCTTTGATCCTTGGCTGGTCTTCAGATAGGTTTAGTTTTACCTCACAAACACTCCTCTCATAGTAAACAATAACAAACACTAGAAGAACAGAAAAGAAGATAGTAAGCAAGGTAGATGTGGGTGGGATTGGCTATCTCTACCTGGGCATCTCACCCACAGCTATCTCAGCTGTTTGTCTTCCTTTCTCAGGAGAGGGAGCAAGCAAAAAACTGCAGAAACTTCATTAATTCAATTGTGATTTGTATCTACAGCAGACCCTCTTTATATAGAGGTCTGAAATTACAAAATAAGAAGCTTGACACAAAATAGAAACTAATGAAAATAGAAGCTAAATCAAAATAGCAACTAATGAAAATAGAAGCTAATTCAAAATCGAAACTAATGCAATTAAAAACTAATTCAAAATAGAAACTAATGCAATTAGCAACTAATTCAAAATAGAAACTAATGCAAAACAGAAACTACCACTAACTTCTAATTTAGGAAACAAAATAGCAGCTAATAGGACTTCCTAAATACATAACCATACTACTAAAATTAGAAACTTAAATAGAAGATTTCGAAATATAGTACTGTTTGCGTGAACAGTGTCATGTGTTCACGTGAACAGTGTTTTGACATGTTACTGTCCACGTGAACAGTGTTTTCTGGCTCTTGTTTTTTTCTTCATCTTCAAGCTTTGATCTACATCAAAAGGCTTATAAACTTTCGTCTCAATTCATATTTAGCCGCAAGCAATCTACGTTTGTGATCTTGTATATTTTTCTCGGAGACCACCAACCAAATAGGAAGCTACTCAATCTTCAACTTCAGAGCATGTTCAAGAGCTTCGATTAGTAGCAGGGATCAGGGCTAGAAGGATCCTTGGGGAAAAAAAAAAGAAAAGATAGCAAGTTTTATGCGCAGTTTTTCCTACTTCTTTCTAGTTCACAAGAATAGAAACCGTTCTTTTCTTGAGTTGCAGAAATATGCAACAGGATAAAGGAACCGATTGAGAAACTTGCATGGGGCTACTAGCTATACACTTGCTTTTTTTTTTTTTTTTTTTTTTTTTTTTTTTTTTTTTTGCAAATGTGTAGCAGCGAGGAGCCAACTGGTTGTTGGACCAACCTATGGTGTGTTGTGGCGAAGCACCGGGTTGTTGGTAAGGAGTGTGAGCGGGAAACGTTTGTATTTAAAAAATAATAATAAAATTGAACTTCTATATAATATGGGAAAATTCAATTTGCCCGCCCCCTAATGGAAAGGGTTCCTTCCTGGTACCATTTTGACCCTCATGGAGAGCTGATCTAGTCAAACTGAGTTGTTGGGTGGGGTGTGCAACTCATGGATTAGCCTAATGTCAGGTGTGTCCCAACTCAACCATTTGGTTCACCATGTATTGAACATTTAGGCTTGTAATTTTCGTTGTGAACAGAAGATGCAAAGTTGACTTTTCACCCTTATTTAATTTCCTAGGCCAGTTGAAAAAAATATATATGTATGCTGAAACTTACTAGATAAAATAATGGTGATGTGGAGAATGTATTCCCAGAATTTCAGCAGCCATGAAGCTGCCACTTGGCAGATATTTAAGGCGATGTAAGGAGCCTTCTTTTAGTGGAGCAGCAAGGGGATTATTTACATTCATAATATTTCATCATTGTTGTAAATAATCATTTATTAATTTCTTTCTAAGCAGTGACATTTTGTCTTTGCGCAGGTTGGTGGTACTAGCAGTCAACCTTTTGTACTTTCCCAGCAGTTCTTGCATAGTATTTCATCTTCTCCATTTCCAACTAACACTGGAAAGCGGGCAACTAAGTTTTGTAGTTGGCTCAATGAAAAGGAAAAAGATTTAATTGAAGAGGGAGTTAATCTGACTGAAGATCTACAGTGTGGTGATATTTTCCACTTGCTTGCTGTAGTTTCTTCAGGAGAACTACTCATTTCACCATGTTTGCCAGATGAAGGAGTAGGAGAGGCTGAGGAGAGTAAGAATCTGAAACGTAAAACTGATAAAGATGAACTATACCCTGATGAGATGGCTAAAAGGCCCAAATCTTTACAAACAAAAGATGTTGATTTTCGTCGAGAGAAAGGTTTTCCAGGTATCATGGTATCCCTGACCCGCGAGACAATTTCAAGAGAAAAAACTCTAGAGCTGTTCAAGAATGATGAGATCTGTTCAAGTCCATTTTTGTTTGATGAGAATGAAAGATCTAACTCCTCCTATGGTCTCGACACTGGTACTAGCTCATCTTTTTCTAACCATTTTGAGGCAAGCCAAAATTTTGGCGGTATTGCTCCCCTAGCTGGGGGAGTGATAGAGTCACAATGGGAAGCTATGGCTAGCTATGGTCAACACTTGATCTCATCCCTTTCTTCGTATAAAATATCAAGTTCCTTACGTCCTGAGCTTTTCAAGATAGTCCATTCCAACATTCAAAAGGCTGGAGATCAAGGGCTGAGCATTGAAGAACTTTATGAAGTCATAGACATGGATGGTATTTATTATAATTTTTTTTCTTTTTTTGTTTTTCCTCTCTCTCTCTCTCTCTCTCTCTATATATATATATATATATTGTGTGCATGTACATGGGCATGCGTATGTGTGTGTGTGTATGTGTGCAGATATGATGATATATGGGATGAAGAGGATCTCACTATGGTTGACTGTGAAGCTGAGTTCCTATTTATTTATGTGGCAATTTTATCTTTTCAGGGGAAAAAACAGCTGAACTCATTGTGGATGTGCTTCAAGTATTTGGACTTATTGTGAAGGTATAATTTTAAATTTTAATCGAATAATGTTCTTAGCTTTAAATTTTCTTATTTTCATTCAGACTTAGGTCAGCCCTGTGTGATCTTGTTATGTATTTGGCGGATCTCATATTTATAGCTTTAGTGGGCAGGGAAAGGAGCCTCTGTAGGGTATTGATGATGTAAAGCATGGATTTTTGGGGAAATTTTAGGGGAAAAATCTGAAAACAAGAAACCAAACTGTTATATGACCTATATATATGTATGTATGTATATCATGGTTTAAGATCTTGGCTAGATCTCGCCGAGATCTCGCTAATATCTTGTTTTTTCAAAAAGGCTAGACGAGATGCATGGCTAGGTATAAATTGTACAAAAACTCGACCGAGATCTCACTCAATCTTGCCTCTTGCCTCTTTATTTTTTTGAAGAAAAAATACTAAGGAGCAAGGATTTTGGCGCTTGAGGATCTCCATTCCTACACTTATTGAATCTTTTCTCATCCACCGCCATATCCTAGCTAACCCTACTTGTTGCCTCTGTCCCCTCGGCATAGTGGATATCCCTCACCTCTTCTTCTCTTGCCCTTTCTCTTCCCACATCTGTAAGGTTGTCCTTTCCAAATGTTGGAAAAATAGAAGACCCACTCTTCCTTTTGATAGGGAATGGAATTGGATTGATATGACCTTCTCCAGTTCCACCATCTATGACACTGTTGGAAAATTGGCTTTCTGTGCTACTATCAACCACCTTTGGATGGAGCGCAACATCCGTAGATGGACTCCCAAATCCCATTCTCCGGATAAGATTTGGAAAGCTATCTACTTTGATGTTAAGTCCAAAATCTCTTCCCTTCAGATCAGACCAGTCCATAAATACCCCCAGAAATTCCCACATCATTACCTCCTGGAACCTTCTGGTTGACTTCCTCCAACCCACTTGATGTCCTTCTGGGTTATGGCCCCCCCCTTTTGCTGTTGGTCATTGCTGAGGATTTTGTCTAATGTAGCCTTATGGTTTGAGTAGAAGTAGATTTGTAATTTTCTGTTTGTGTGTTGCTTGGATTTTGGCCTCGGCCTTGGCCAGCTTGTTGGCCCGGTCAGGTTTGGTCCTTTCCCCCCCCCCCCCCCCCACCTCTTTCTCCCTTGTATATTCTTTTCTCCTTGGTATTGAATTATTTATTCATCCAAAAAAAAAAGGCTTAAAGAGCAGAGAATATTACCTCCTCATCCACATTTGGAGTTACTTTCCTTCTCAAGAACCATTTTAGATAAAAAAAATCTTCTCAAACCCATTTTTTCATAGAAATATCATCAATACTTGTTGGTTTATATTGGTTTTATTTATTTAAATATTTATTTTTATGTGATGCATATAATATTGATCTATGGATTAATGGATGTATGGAGGGAAATATATTTTTCTGCTTTTAAATTATTTTTTTTTTTAGTTCAAATAAATGATGCATATAACTCTGACCTTATGTTGCTATGTGGCTTATTTTGTCATTTTAAATTTTCAATGTATGTGAATGTGACTCATTAGTTATCAATGTTAATTGTTAAACAATTAAGTAATTATCTTGATGTCTTTTAAATTCTTATGATTATGTTGTGTCATGTATTGATTGTGGAATGTGGATTGTGGAATAGAGCATACTAGCTTAAGGTCCGAAGAGTCGAAGACTACTTATATAGGGTACGAAGTCAAAGTATCGTCTTAGTTTTGATTTTTAAAAAACTGATGTTTCCATTGTGTGTATAAGGCCTAAAAATAGGGTAAAATACATAGTTTCAGGGGCTACAAAGACCATATGGCCACTGAGACCAACCACTGAGTCAACTGGGAAAATTACATGATCTCAGATCTTGGTGAGATCTCGCCAGATCTCTCTTTTTGGGATTAGCAAAATGGGGGTGATAGCGAGATCTTAAACCTTGATGTATATTCTTATAAGTAGGAAAGGATGTTAAGGAAAATAAAATAGAGAAATAAATAAATTATTTCTCTTACTCTGTCTTTGTTCTTATTATCTGAAAACTGACATAGGTCTGTCCAAGGAATAATGGTTCTTCTTTGATTGATCTGCTGCACTGATTTTTATCCATTTCTGAATCTTCTTTGGCCATACCATCCTCATATTTTCCAGTTTTCCTACTGAATGTTTGGTTTTACTGTGAACATTCCGAAGATTTAGTGATGCAGTTGGGTGATGGATTATTTAGTTACCTTTTGAGTTTGATTTATTTCCTTTTTAAAGTTAACAATTCACGTTAGCCTGGGAGTCAAGTTTTATTGATTTGGATTTTATTTCTAATTTGGATTAGTTTCCATTAATTGTTGTGTTTTGCCCTTTATATTGGCCATGTAAGACAATGAAATTCTTAGATTTGAAGTTTTGAGAATTGAATGAATGGTTCTTGGTCGGAAACCATGGCTGTCATGAGCTATAAATCCCCTTTACTTCCCTGATCTTCTCTCTTTTCTATTCTTCTTTATTTCTCCTTCTCCTTCTCTCCCTGCTATTCTGTTCTTCTTCTACCTAACCCTGCAATACTGAAACCCAAGTTTGAGAGAAAGAGTTCATCGATCTCCCATACCTTCCATCTCTTCATCTTCATATATTGGGC
Source organism: Macadamia integrifolia (assembly GCF_013358625.1). NCBI lineage: Eukaryota > Viridiplantae > Streptophyta > Magnoliopsida > Proteales > Proteaceae > Macadamia > Macadamia integrifolia. Next base: position 9,290,844 of record NC_056558.1, on the reverse strand, counting down.
GTATATAGTCACACCATAATCAACCCTAGCCCTAGAGTTTCAGGCCTTGAGTCTTCACCTGTTGTGAGAAACCGACTCAAAAGCAAATCTGGTTCTGCAACTTGCACCAGGTTTGATTGCGGCAGCGTAGTTCAAGTTTCAGCTCCTCCATTCGAAGATTGGTTGCTTGGATTCAACACAGTTGGGGAAAGTGATCCTGTTCCCAGATTTTTATGAGGGTTGGAACCTTGGTTAGGCAGCTGGATTGATTTCAGGGCTTTTTTCTTCCGCCTTTGGTATTCTGTTTATTGTGAAGAAGAGGGCTGGTTCTCTAAATTTACAAGGACAGTTAATTCTAATTATATAAAACCCCCCTGTTGCTGAACTTTAGTTCTGTTTATATCCACTCCTCTTCAATTTCCAGAATAGCCCATCCTTTTTAAAGTTAACTCCAGTTGACCCACTACTTAGTCCCTTCACTTTTAAGGGTTTGAATTGTTCCTGAATTTACAAAATTGCCATTCACCCATTAATTTGAGCTATCTATCACTCTTGTGGGCCTATAAGCAATCTGATTCCTATTTGGAACCCAAATCCACATTACCTAGCTTACAAAATTTAGGTTTCAGTAATTGACAATGGTTCCCCGGTTAAGGGTTTCCAGATCTTAGATATTTACTTCACCTTTAAGTTGGTCCTTGCTGAAGTTCTGGCACAGTAGTTGTAATCCTAGGGGCTGTATGGTGGTGGTTTTTATTTTATAAGAAGAATTGTTACTAGACATTTTCCTGACATTTTTAATATTTCTGACAATCTGAAATTCTGGACCAGGAAAGATTCTTAGAAGTTTCATTCTGGCCATGCTTGGTAGCTTAAATCTTGATTTCAACAATGTTTAATCAATGAACTTGTCGGAGTAGCAAGCTTCACAAGTCAAACGTTCTGGAGATTCTCAAGTTATGCTGCATAAAAGCGATGCTTAAGCTTGTTTTTCTAATACTGCAGTGCTCTTAACGCAGGTCAATGCTTATGATTGTGTTCATGTTGTTGATGCTTTATATTGTTCCAAGTATTTGTTAACCCCAGCAACATGTCTATATCATGGTCTTATAACAACTCAGCCCATGACATCTCCAAGAATTGGTGGCAAGGCCTATTTTGCCCACCTGTCGGAAAATCATGAAAATGCTGCTAGCACTTCACAGGAAGAAACAGTTGTCAACCTCAACAATGTGCATACAGTTACTATTCTTAATCTGCCTGAAGAGGTTTCTCTGTCCTCCAAAGAACTTCAATCTAGCAATGAGTTTCAAGATCATATGAATGTTGAAATTGTTCCCATGGGGCAGGCTTCTGAGAATGATTTCTTTAAATACGTGAGTTCTGGTGATTCATACAGGCCAATATTACCATGGATAAATGGAGATGGTACCACAAACATGATTGTATACAGGGGACTAACACGCCGTATTCTTGGAACAGTAATGCAAAATCCTGGGATTTTGGAGGTACGCAATGACCAACAATATTTTATTTCACTTGAGAGTTACAGTAGTTCTTTTAAATTTTTATGTATATTCAGATGTGGTTCTTCCATGTGTGGTGGATGCAAGTATTAAAGTATCGGTATCGGTCGCCATATTGATCGGCCAAAATTAAGATACGTATCAGAGGGTATCGTATCGTATCGGAGATACGCTAAGATACTCTAAAGATACGTACATAAATGGATAGAAAACACTTTTTATACAATAAAGAGTCCTTTTATGAGTCAAATTAGGAATTTTAGAAGGTCTATATATGTAATACATCCCCCATCAATTATAGATGATTTGAGTAAATAGGAGATTTTTTTTTTTTTTTAAGAGCTTGGTGTTGTTGAGCAGTGCATATGGGATCGCTATCCCTAACCTAATTTCTTCTCTACTCTTCAGTTCTCTTCCTCTCTTCTTCCTCCCAATTAGATCGATCTCATCTCTCTTCCCTTCCCTCATATCAATCTGATTTCTTCCATTACCAACACAGTTGCTTCCTTAATCTCAGATCTGATCACATATTCAATTATTGTGCCTTCTTGCATCTGAGATTATTAATCTGGATTTTTAGATTGCATTAGGGAGGGAGAGAGTTGCCTTTCTTAAGGCACTTCTTAGACTTTAAGAAACCACAAGGAGGTACGTTCTCTAGGTCTAACACAACCATAAATCTACCTTATCCATGTTCCCTAAATCTTTTTTGTTCCAAAGCATAGTCTAGAAACTCCCAAGAGATGGTCATAAACTTTTTCAAACTCATTTTTCGTTGCTCAAGCCTTGCATAATTCACACCTTTATATTCCAAATTTTTGAACTCTCTATGGCAATCGGAACTCATTCAAACTTTTTCTTTGCACCACAACAGTACTTTGAGCATGAGCTACCATCTCATCATTAAACATTGTCAATGTCTATGAGTGGAAATCAACAACAATTTTGTTTTTGTTGGTCCACAGATTTAAGACTGAGGGGCAAGGGCTCCTTTCCTTCTTAAAGATTAGGGATAAGGGCAAGGATCGTCACATTTATACTTTACTAATGACACCTCTCACAAGTATTCATTTAAAACATCTTTTTTGAGAAGTTCCAACCCTTCTGAGAAAAATATTCCCTATAGAAACCATCAGGACAAGGGGATTTTGTCATTTCCTATCTCAAACAAAGTCTTTCACTTCCTCTTTTTTTAACTCCCTATCAAGCCCTCAACAGTGGAGGTAGGTGAGGGAGGTGACTGGAAATGGTTTCTGAATTATCCACCAAGGACTAGTGATTTTAGACAACCAGTTCTTAGCTTGAAAGATCCAGGAAATTTTAGAAACTTTTAAAGGGTTTATCACTGTAAAGCTTTTGAATATGATAGCTAAGCCTAACCCCTTTTATATAAAATACTCAATGAACTCTGAATAATTTAAAAAAAAAAAAAAAAAAAAACACTGAAACTTTGGTTCTGTGGAACATTTCCTGACCAGCAACCCTGTGACCACCTGGAGAGAGAACACCATAGGAAGAATAATTTGGCTAATCACCGACTATTTAGAATCTTCCTAGATTCGATGTTGGAAGAAGATTGAATATTTGAATGGAATCAATCAGACATCAGAATGGAGATGTAAAGCGACCTCAATTGAATGTGATATTATCATCCAGTTTCCCAGTGCACAGGCTGTCAAAATTGCCACCAGCCCCTAGGTTACTAAGCTCTGCATCTCACCCTACTGCTGCAGGATCAGAAAGGCCAGCCCAAGCATTGTAGGGGAAATGGGTATCATGGTTTCAAAAGCAAATGGACAGAAGTCTACTAGAAACAGGATATAACAAACCATGAAAACAGTGATTATGCTAGAGTTTGTTATTCATTAAATTATCAGATCTATACAGCTCATGTCATTTTTGGTTCATCTAACTATCCAAGTCAGCGTATTTCATCGCCCAATTTGGATATGATACTTTAATACCCAGCTCATCCATGGAATTCTGCTTCATCTGCAACTGTCTATTCTACTTCCAATTTGTGTTATGGAGGCTCAGATCCATAACTCTATGGTCGTTTTGGTTTATTCTGCTTCACTTGCAATTCCCAGTTGCACTGTTACTTCCACCCTCTTTAAGAAGCAGAGTTTCCCGTTCTTTGTTGTTTCCTTCTCACAGTTTTTTCCTTACCAACTATTAACCCCACTTTCAGGTATTACCAAACCTGTTAGTTCTACCCTCTTCAAGTGGCAGATCAGTTTTTCTTTTGTTTTGTTCTTCACAGTATAAAAAGGCTTATTTGATCTGTGATGGAGTTAGGAATTAGGGTCCTAATTAGTTTAGAGTTAGCTTGAGTTGTTGGATTTTCTAGTTGGGAGAAGGTTTTATGGGGAGGCCACCTTTTTGTGCCACATGACAGGTCAGATGGGATTTAAATTGTGTGGACAGGCAGGGTCCCCTGCTCAAGTGTCAAGGTTCATCCCAAACAGAGTTGACCAAGTGGCAGAAGAAATCATTGAAAATCCATTGCTACTGAGAGAATGCACACCGATGCTAGGGCAACCCAAAGGGTGAATGCCAGCACATGGGAGGGTGTTTAATTGAATTTGAGTCTGAATTTTGATTCACATCCAATCTAGAATACCTTGATATCTACTGTTAGGATCACTACATCATCCTTCTATGTAGCACAACTAAGGTGGGAGCCAGTAGATATCCTATGGACGTGTCCATCCATAAAAGTAGTATTTACTTTTCTAGTTTGTGTTCTATATAAGGGATATCTGGTACCCTGTCAAACTACCACTCAGTTCTGTATTCAATTTTAATAAACTGTTGCATTGTTGCTTCTATAATACTAAGAGAACTGTCATTCCATGTGGGCTCATGTCCAACCACTTGAATATCAAACCATAATTTAGACCCCGGCTGGCTGGAGGCATGTTTGTTCAGTCTGAAGCAAATCAAAGCAAAGTGGTTTCAGTTCTCAAATCAGATTAAACCCTTTTGTAATATCAATACTGAAAATTAGCTTTCGAAAATAATTGGATCCGGCTAAAATAGTAGTTTTCTGGTAGAAGTCGGTGTATGTGTCTTGGTTTCTTGTCTGATGAACTCTGCTTGCAGTCCACCTTTTTTTTTTATTTTTCTCTCCTGTCCTATTTTCCACTAATGTTCTTTCATTGTTGTGATAGGATGATCTCATCAACCGCATTGACGTTTTGAATCCCCAGGTATATTTTTTCAATACACTGAAATGAGATCATGAAACTGGTTACCTACATTGCTTGCATTTGTCTCATGTTGATAATGGATGGGGAGGAGAAGCATAAGGTTCCATATTTCACCCTGCATCATATAGTGCTACTCAAACTTGATGCAACATTATCATTAAATCATTTGGCTCTGTTAACCATTGATCATGTGAGACTGAACAGTCATTGGAGTTGTCTTCCTGGGAAAAGGGCTCACACCTTGTTTTTCTACTTTTATATTGATTTCCATTAGCAAAAGCTAAAATTAAATGAGGGTAAAGATTTTTTTTTTGGGTAAAGGATCAATTTATTGAATAGAAATCCAGTTACAAGCCATGGTATCCGCTTCACATAGCTGGATTAACCAGGAAGTAGATTGAGGCCAAAGTCCTACACCTGACGGACTTGCCTCTCCTAGCAAGGGTATTGGCGACGCCATTAACAACCCTTGGAATGTGAGTGAAGTCGCAATCAATAGGCGAGGAACATATCAGCCTGATGTCCTCAATTACTGTAGCCACCTCCAGAGGTGCCAACCTTGAAGGGGAAGAGAGGATGTTGATAACTTCCAGAATATCCGATTTAATGTTGCCTTTAGAGATTGCACATAGGATAGCAGAGCAGATAGCCTTTGCTTCACCAACTAGGCTTGAGGACATAGAGGATGACTCTGAAGCAGTCAGCAGAAGAGCACCACAATGATCTCTAATGACATACCCCACGGTCATCGCCTTTGTGAAAGGCAGCATCTGAATTAAGTCTTACAAAACCTTGCGATGGGGGGGACCAGAAATGTTAAGAAGAAGTGCCATCCTCGATAGGCTGGCAGCCAGCCATATGTTGCTGTGGTTGGGGTGCTGATGTTACAGAACTCATGGTAAAATCCTTCCACCATTTGAATAACCTCTTTTGGAGTCCTTCCATCCTTCTTGAAGATAAGCTCATTTCTGGCTAACCACAATGACTAGCAAGTAAAAGACCATAAGCTGAAACTCCTTACCCCAATTTTGTCATGATTGTTGAGGTTTCTCCACTGTTGTATCCAGGAGTGGATAAGGAGGCTGTCATCTGCTGGAACTTTATGAAAAAGTGCTGAACCAAACCATACGGCTTTGGAGAATGGACAGTGGAGGATGATGTGGTCGATTGTCTCAAGGTCAGCTCCACATCGAGGGCAAGAAGGATCAAGGGGCACCTGTCGGATCCTGAGGTTCTCAGCTGTGGCTAAGCCATTGGAACACATCTGCCACATAAAGGACCTAATCTTCAGGAGAGTGCGACACTTGCACAGAAAATTCGATACGTCACTCTGGATACATCTCCTTATAGAGCTGCGTGATGAAGAGGGTCCTTGAGCTTCCTGTTCATCAAAGTGATTAGTGAGGATGTGATATGCAGATTTGATAGAGAATTCTCCCTTTTTTGAGGCTCCCCACATTTGACGGTCAATTCCTGGAATAGTTCCCAGCTTGATTTTCTGGATCTCTTTATTATCAGTTGGGTGGAACCATTGTTGAAGCAAATCTGATTTCCAGCATCGGTTTTCAGAGTCTATAATATCAAAGACGCAAGTGAGAGGGCATTCTGGAAGTGCCTCATGACTTGGTTTAAAATGTCATGAACCATACCCAGATACAAGTAAGGGTACAGCCCTCGCGGGCAATGATCAAACGATCCAAAACATTCACAAAAAAAATCAGACATATGAGAACTCATAACAATTCAATAAAACAACTCAAAGATAAAATATCCCAAATCATACCTACTGGTGGCAATCTAAGGTGTGATCCCAAAATTAAAATAAAACACGTTGTCAGAGTTTACATGAAACGGCATCCTACTATAATCATCTATTAAAGTAAAAAGACTAATAGAAAACTTTAGGTCGCCCTCAAACTCCGCTCTAAGCATATCTTCACCTCAATTATCTGTGATGTTAAAATAATGGATTAAGCTCAATAGCTCAATAAGAGAAAATAGTAAGAGCACATCACTGGGCAAACGATCAAATAAAAACAACGGTTAAAACAAACAGTTTTAGTTTCTCAAACCACACTTTCAATAAAACACGATCATTTAAAAATATCCTTTTTTTTTAATCACACTTAAGCCAGCACTGAGGGAAATAGGCTGCCACCGCCCATATTCCGAGAGAGAAAACACAACCTCCTTACAAATCACACAATCACCCTATCGTCACCCCCTTTATGACTATAATTTTCCATGGCTCAACAGAACACACTGCCTCTCGGGTGGCAATTAATGTCCACAGTACGGAGCAGTCTATTTGCCCTCACACACACTATCTCTTTTCACACTTTTACAAATCACCTTTCATCAAATATCACTTTCTTTAAAACACAAACATAGGTAAAATCTCCACGTAAAAATCAACATCAATATACATTACGCTAATAGTCACATATTAATCACTCCCATAATCTCATGTCGCACAAACACAATTCAAAAGGTATAAGTCAGCATATATCAACGATACAAGCACACCAAACATCACATCATTCAATCAAACCACGCCTGTGGTGTAATCCCACTATAATCCACTTACCTCCGCTTGCAAAAGTGTTACCTCCCCTTTGAGTCCCAAGAGTCCCAAGAAAAAGAATAATAATACCCTATAATAAATCTGAAATTAATAATACCCTATAATAAATCTTGGGTCCCAAAAAGAATAATATAATTGGTCCCAAGAGAAAAACAGCAAAACCAAAACTTGAACTAAGGATAAAGCTTCACTACCTGGAGTAAGCAGCAAAAAGAGAAGTAGGCACCAAGATCCCCTTCCTCTTTTCTTCTATCTTTCTTCTTTCTCTCACGATTCTACTTTCTTCCCTTCTTTCTTTCTTTTTATAGCCCACCCCCCTTTCTCCACGTCTCTCTCTCTCTCTCTCTCTCTTCCCCCTTTCTCTACATCTCTCTCTCTTTTCTCCCACTTTCACGTCTCTCACTCCTCTCTCTTTTCTCCCTCTCCTTCACTCCCACAGTTCTCTTCTATTCCCTCTCTTTCTCTCTCTCCTACACTCCCATGGCTCTCTAGAAGGGTGGGTTCCACAACAATTTAAAAGAAAAGAATATTTTAAAAATAAAAGAAAAGAATGTTTTAAAAATAAAAGAAAAGAATGTTTTAAAAATAAAAGAAAATAATGTTTTAAAAATAAAAGAAAAGAAATCAAATAAAGAAAACTCCCATACTTACTACTAATCAGATTTGAACCTAGGACCTTCGCTTGATTAATGTCTCAACCTAACCACTATGTTAGCACATTAAGTTATTAAATGAAATTTAACTTTAAATATTTAAGCAAGTTTAGAAAATAACACAAAAGATATATAATCTAAGGGTTCCAAAATTTGGGGCATTACATAAAATGTGGTAGGGAAGAAATTCATTGGCTGTCCCATATCCTTGCTTGATACCCAGTTCCAATGATCCAAATTAAACCTTTCATAAGAACCGATCTACCATATGTGATACTTCTCCAAGCCCAAGATGGCCTATTTCCGGCCCTAGCTGAAAGGAAGGAAGTGTCTTTGGGAAGTAAATAGCTTTCAATTGCTTTGTGCACCAAGAATTAGGATCCGACCACAATCTCCAGGCCACCTTAGCAAGAAGAGCTTGGTTTTGAAACTTCGGGTGCTTAAGGCCCAACCCCCCTCTAGATTTGGACTTGCACAACCTATTCCATGATATCCACTGAATTTTATTATCATTCTCAGACTGCCCCCAAAAGAAACATGCTGATGCTTTCCTAACAAACTCATGGTGAGATTGAGGGAGCTTGAAATGAGAGGTAACATATCCGGAGAGGGAAAATGCCATAGACTTTAACATGATCTCCTTTCCAGCATGCGTAAGTAGTTTTTCTTCCCAGCATTGAATCCTTTTGTGTGTTTTATCCTTAATCTCCTTGAAAATATTGGATTTGTTGGCTCCAAACCCCAAGGGAAGACCAAGATACTTTTTAGGTCCACCCCTATACTTGACATTAAGGATGCGTGAGAACCATCTCCTGATGCGGGGTGCAATCTTAGGATTGAAGGTGAGAATTGACTTTTATCAGTTTATTTGCCTTGCAATAGATATCAAGGCACCCTTTAAGGTTGCGGACTTGTTGGAGCTGAATTTCTGAAAAGAGAACACAGTCATCGGCAAATAGTAAATGGGAGATGGGGGGGCTCTGTTTCTGATTTTAACTCCTTGGATCATGTCAGTTGAGACAGCAGGAGAAAGGAAGGAGCATAAGGCTTGGGAACACAGGGAGAAGATGGTCGGTGAGAGTGGTTTGCCCTGGCAAATGCCTCTTGTTGGGGAAATGTCTTTACAAATAACACCGTTGATAAGGAGGTTGGAATTAACCGACTCATTCCAGACATCACCATTTGCACCCAATAGTAAAAAAATCCCAACCGAAGAAGCACCTACTCTATAAAATCCCATTCAAGCCTATCATAGGCTTTCCTGATGTCATGTTTCATGGCCAGAAATCTCTTTTTACCTCTCTTCTTGGATCTAATATAGTGGTACATCTCATGGGCAAGGAAGACATTATCTGAAATTGATCTCTCGGGAATGAAGGCCGATTGTCGAGGATCAATAGTGCTCAGAAGGATCTCCTTTAGTCTAGACGCCATGATCTTTGAGATTATTTTCCGATGCCACCCGACACAAACTAATCGGCATGTAATCTTCCACAAATGATGGATTTCTTTATTTTGGGATTAAGCATATAAGATTCTTGTTGCATTGAGGGAGAGTTCTAGATTGAAAGAACTCTGTAACAAAGCCAAACAAATCCATATGAATTAGATCCCAACAGTGTTGGAAAAATAAGGGAAGAAGTCCATCAAAACCTGGGGATTTTTTAGGCTTCATCTCAAATAGGGCTCTCTTCATTTCTTCTAGAGATGGGCATCTGCATAAATCAGAATTCATGTCCTCGGTGATGTTTGGGGAGATGCTAATGTGGACTAGGGTAGGTGAACGAACCAAGTCTCAACTATAGGAACTTTTAATCAAAGAACAACCAATAATAAAGGCATAACAGTAGTACAGATTAAATCTGAATAAGACTAGATCTGGAATTCAAGTCTGCCGAGTCCAGAAATCAGGTCTTGAACACTTTGAACAAGAAAAGAAGTATGATATAATAAAGTAAAAGAGGACCTTGGATGGTTGAGAGAAGAAGAACACACTTGTATCAGATACTCCTGGGCTTTCCACTGCAAGGAGTCGAATGGATCAAACACCACTCCCTTCCACTGTGATCAAACACACAGTAGTCCCACCAGAGACATAGCAGCAAGCTTCTTTTTTTCATTCATAAATTGTGGGCATTGTTGGAGCCCTTCTCCTTTATTTATAATAATGATGGGGTGATTACAAGAAATAGAAACTACCTCTAGTTTCCAAAACTGAAATAGGAAACTAAATAAACACAAAACCTCTAGTTACTAAAATTAAAAATAAAAACTAGGAAATAAGAAATTAGAAACTAAGTACTGTAATTAGAAACTAATTAGGTACTGAAATTAGAAACTAAATAATCCCATCAAAACCTAATGAAAAAATTAAACTAACTAATAATCACGTACTCAATCTTAGAGCTCCTCTTTTAGACCCATAAAAGTGGTCCAATACACTCCAAACCACATGGACTGAAGGCCCAACACATATACAACCCAACCCTAGGCTTATTCCTAATAAAATAAGTCTTTTTTGGTGATTAATCTACATCAACTCTCCCCTTCTTGAAAAAATTCGTCCTCAAATTTTGCAATGATGAGGGGGAAACAACATGTGAGTAGCAACTTTAACCATCCTCAAACAAAATTCTGGTACTTGTAAACTTGTGGAATGTAGTCTTCAAGGCGTGGAGCTTTCTCTTCAAAGAACCATGATGGCATAACAAACTCTGTATGTTCGACCTGTGAATTGATACCAACTGTGAATGTTGTATGCATAGAGTCATCAACATTGGTAACCTTTTCATCAAGGATTGTACGAACAAGCTCTTCTTTTTCATCATGAATCTCAAAGACTTGTGGAGTGCTTTCACCCATTACCCCATCTTCCACGGCTTCAATCTTGTCAACTATGCTCTCTTCAAAGTAGAATTCTTTAGTGGAGTCTTCTATCTCTTGACCTTCTGTCTTTGAAGCTTCAAGAACTATCTCTTCAATGTGAACCTTAATTTCAAGTTCTTTTGGTTTGAATAGAGGTATCTTCACTTCACCTAGAGGTGTTACAGGTGCTATTAATGATTCTGGGACACCAACACGTCGTTGCATTCTAGCGAATACTTCATTCGTTCGCACCATTTCTTGATGCAGTTGTATCACCATCTCCATTATAGAAACAAGGGAAGTCTTCATCTCAACAAGAGGGTTGTTCTCAGACATGCTTTGATACCATTTAATGTAGACTAGGGTAGGTGAACCAACCAAGTCTCAACTGCATGAACTTTTAATCAAAGAACAACCAATAATAAAGGCATAACAGTAGTACAGATTAAATCTGAATAAGACCAGATCTGGAATTCAAGTCTGCCGAGTCCAGAAATCAGGTCTTGAACACTTTCAATAGCAAAGAAGAATGATATAATAAAGTAGAAGAGGACCTTGGATGGTTGAGAGAAGAAGAAGAAGAACACACTTGTATCAGATCCTCCTCGGCTTTCCACCGCAAGGAGTCAAATGGATCAAACACCGCTCCCTTCCACTGTGATCAAACACACAGCAGTCCCAACAAAGACATAACAGCAAGCTTCTTTTTTTCATTCATAAATCGTGGGCATTGTGGGAGTCCTTCTCCTTTATTTATTATAATGATGGGGTGATTACAAGAAATACCAACTACCTTTAGTTTCCAAAACTGAAATAGGAAACTAAATAAAACAAAAATTCTACTTACTAAAATTAAAAATATAAACTAGGAAATAAGAAATTAGAAACTAACTAGGTACTGAAATTAGAACTAAATAACCCCATCAAAGCCCAACTAAAAAGAAACTAATGAATAAAGGAAACTAACTAGTAATCCCGTACTCAATCTTAGAAATCCTTTTTTAGACCTATAAAAGTGGCATAATACACTCCCAATCACATGGACTGAAGGCCCAACACATATACAACCCAACCCTAGGCTTATTCCTAATAAAACAAGCCTTTTTTGGTGATTAATCTGCATCAGATGCAATTCAGAACTTGCTGTAGAGAATCTTGATCAGCTCCTTCTGTAGCCTAGGATTGTTGAAAAAAAGGACAACCGTTGCTTAACATCTGGATTGAGAAGAGGTCCAACTACCATCTGATTTTTTAATTTTGAGGTCCCTGGCCATGAGCCATTGAATATGAGATTTTTGTTTCCAGAAATCCTCCTTTTTCAGCAATTCTTCAGCAATTTTGGTGGATATTTTAGACATGTCCTCTTGAGAAAAGGAGGAAGTGGGAAGGCCCATCAGATGATCCAGTTCTACTTTGAGAGATTGGATGTTGTACTGCAGATTTCGGAAAACTTCCCCATTCCATTTCCTAAAAATAGGGCAACAGTTCCTCTGTTTCGAGTACAGCTTCTGTGATGCAGATCCAACATCCTTAGTGGTCCAGACCTTCTGTGCAGCATTCCTGTAGTCGTCGTGCCTAATCCACATTGCTTTAAAACGAAATGGTCGAGGACCCTCAGTGAGAGCTCCTTCAGTGTCAACTAGAAGAAGGAGGTGATTAGAACCAACAGTCGGGTTTGCACTAACACAGCAGAGTCTCCATAGTGGGTTTGCCATGTGTGATTGGCAAAGGCCCTAACCAGGCTTATGCGAATATTCGCCGATCCTTTTCTCTTGTTATTCCAAGTATATACAGGACCATTTGAAGCCGGGTCTATATATGGCACAATCATTGATTAGGTTTCTGAAAGAAAGCATATCCCTATCATCAGAGCAATTCCCCCCTTCTTTTCCTTCCAAGACAGAATGGAGTTAAAATCTCCAATGCAAAGCCATTTCCCAGCTCTGTTTATTGTGACGAACCGTAGCTTGTTCCAAACCTCTTGTCGTTTAGCTTTGCTCGGGTCTCCATAAACACAGGTGAGAAGAATAATAGTAGAGTCTTGAGTTTGAATCTCAGCATCTATAATATTCCGGTCAGCTTAAAGAATCTTGACCTGTAAATGGTTTTTCCACAGAAGCCCTAGGCCCCCAGATAGATGATTGGAGTCAACACCACAGAACGAATCCATGTTTACCTTCCTACAGATTTGCTGCAATTTACGGGTAGAGCATTTGGTCTCCATGAGGAAGAGAACATTAGGCTTATCTTTCCTAGAGAGGTTCTGCAGGGAACGAATTGTCAAGGCCTCTCCCAAGCCTTGACAGTTCCAGCTTAAGGTTTTCATGACTCCCCATGGTGTTGTTCCCCAGCCACCACAGGGTGATCCGATAAAAAAATGCTGAATTTGGGCATTTGAGTCTTCACAGCCTGGGTTTGGCAGCTTAATTGGAGTCAAAATTTTGTAGATATGAGTAAATTTTTGGCTATGTTTGGTTGCAAGGGATATTTAAGGGGAAGGGAAGTGAAGTTGTCATACTTAAAAAGGAAACTTTTATAATCATTATTCCATGTGATCCCATGTGATTGTATAAATTACTCCATTTTTTACCATATTTATTAATGACACATTTTACATGTAATTTTTATTTTACATATTAGCAAATGGTTTTGGATGCAAAGTAAAGTAATTTTTAATAACCAAATATGGAATAATTTGAAATTAATGATATAGTCACATGGGGTAATGATTACAAACATTTCTTTTCTTAAGTATGAAAATTTCCCTTCCCTTCTCTATAATTCCCCTTTCAACCAAATGGAGCCTAATGGAAATGCTGAAATCTTTGTCTACACTCTTAGTAAGTTTCCGCCTGTGTGGCCACTAGCCACATGACAATATAAAGCTTTGGAAAAAATATAGTTGAACAGTCTAGTTTGGGTCCCGTAGTTTTACCGCTATAATACATATTCTAGTGACCTGTAACTATATATTCAATTTTGGATTGGAGAGAAATTTTCCATGCCACCTAAATAAATGGACCGTAAAGTTTCTTCACAAGGTATTGTAAATAACATTTATCCAGTGGAAATCTGTTTACATTTTCATTTAGTTCTTTTAAGTTTGTTTTTCTTCTTATTTTCATAGACCATTCAGCACAAGAAGTAAAAAAAATATCATTAAAAAAGTCACAAAATATGAAACCATATACTGAAAAAGTTAGTGGTTTACAGTTGTGCAACATAAAAGCAAAAAGATAGGCAAAAGGTTTTCTAAACTAGCAGATCTAGAGGTATCTCTAGACTCATGACCTACTTTTTCCATGTTGAAGGGTGATGTCACAATATGCTAGACTTAGAATTTCTGGTGATTCAGTTTTTGAAAGATACACAAATTTATGCTATTTATATATGAAACAGACATGGATGTAAGAACAAATTTTGCTTCTAAAAATTGTGCTTAAGAACTACTGGATGGTACGAAAGTCATCAGTTCTGCCCTGTGGGTTTTCCCAGAAAAGTAAAAATGGTTCTGCACTATGGAAGACACTTCCATGTCCACATTGAGAAAGCTATATGCTAATACCATACCACCAAATGTTGGCAATGCCAAGAGTCATCCCCATCGCATGACCACAAATTTACCAATTCATTTTTTAAGTTGCTGGAATGCCTCTCACACAGTCCATAGCAAGTAAGCATAAATTAGAAAGGGGAAAAAAAAATGAATAGTGTTCACTTTATTGCTTCCTGCTACTAGTCTTTCTGACATAAGTTATGCACATGCATTTTATGAACTTCATCCAGAGCTGTAGAAGACTGTTGGAATTGATGGTTCTGGACAACCATCTTATTGTGAGGAAGATGTATGAAAGCACTTCTGCCCCACCGGGCATACTGCAGGGTCTTCTCAAGGAAAGCTTCAAGAAGTCTGAATCCATATGTCGTGGCCACTACTTCGCTAATCCAATGAGTACATTCTTGCTATAATAGCAAGGTATCTTAAATGTCTTTCTTTCTTTTGGGATGCATTAGTGGATTATTATGCCTGGCACTGAAGGATACTGCTTTGATTTCTTCATTATGTAAACTAACCATGTCTTTTTGCGAATGATACTAGCTGCAACCATGTAAATATATACTCTTCAATGATCATTTATTGATCAAAAGAAAAAATAAAAATTGAATTTCTGTGCTTGGGGGAGTCCAGCCCACTGAGGGTTTTGTATTGCCTATTTCATCTTCCTGCAGTGCTTCACTCTTAGTGTTACCAGATCATACAAATTAAGATCCAATCAATGTTTCCTGGTTGCTTCTTTTCTTCTCAACTATTAGCACCATTGCTAGTTTTGTATGCACAATTTCAATGCTTAGCAACTCTGCACCTGGTCTAACTGTTTTATGATTAAGAAATGGTTGGGGCTTCGTATAATAATTCCTCCCATGAAAGGATTACTGAAGAATAAGTGCTTCATAGTTAATATCCTCTGAAAGGATGTCCTTGTAGCCAGTTGCATCAGTTGATACTTGATAATTCAAGTGGCAAAAATCACCATACCTTTCCAACCATTGAGAATTTACTTCTGGGAATGTGCCTTTCCATGTAGCTGTTGGTTAGGGCAGTTGTCTCTTTAACATCTAGGATGGTGACCAACACGTTTGAACACTCCGTCTCACTCTCAGAAACGCCGCTTGAAAACCGGTAATTGTTCAGATCATTATGGCACAGATCATCTAAATTGGACGGTTTGATTGCAGGAGGTGAGGTTATTATGTATAGTATTTTAGGTATTATGTGGTACATTATACTAGATTTGTCGCACATCCACTATGTCTATATGATGGCACATTAAACCGATATGTTATTCTAGTTGGGGCTGGGTTACCAGTGGCATTACATTTCAACAAAAGCACCAGATCATTAGAATGTCAGAGACAAAAATGGGAAAAAAATAGAGAATTATAAACATAAAAAAATAGAGGAATAGCGCTCCAAGGCCACGAGCTGATCAAAAAAGATATTGCAGATTGTTAGATTTCCCTCTTGTAGAGGAATAAGAAAAAAAATGTTATGTTAGATTACCGTACTCTTTTAGGGAAATGTTCTATTTCTTGTTCATAGATACAAAAGCTAAATGTTCTAAGAAAAGAGCCACTTCGGTGGTAGGTTTGAGCAAAAAAATTGTTAGGGGAATGAGGTGGTAGACCTTCGAAAAATAGGAGCGAGGCTCCAACAATGTGGTGGTTTTGTCCAAGAAAAGATAGTTGAGCTCCTTTGAATTGCTCAAAACTTTTTCAATGTTTCATCCTTCCTTCCTCCCTTGCTTGCTTTGATCCAAAAAGAAAAGGCTCGCTGCCTGTTTCAATTTTAGGGAAGCAAAAGGTAGTAGGCATAGTATGTTGAGGGATCACCTTGGCTTGTGATACGTCTCAATTCATTTTTACCCGCAGGTACAAGTATAGGGAAGGGGTTAGGAGTAACATTATTAAATAATACTTTATTTCTATATATCCATATTAAATAATATATAATAATAATAATAAAATTAGTAAAGAAGTTGCTTAGCTCATTAACATGGAGTGGGCTAGAATTAAAAAGTTACATGATCAAAGAATTAAACGATAGATCAATAATGTTTTCTGTTCTTAAACCCAATAAGTTAGTAGCTCATAATCTCTTTGTGAAATCAAAAGATGAAAAGATGTGTCAGATGGACTCAGAATGCTTGTAGCAGAATCGACAGGTGGAGTTAGCATCATCCACTTTCCCAGTATGTCCTTCGTAGGGATTCCTTCAAGAGCAAGTCTCCTAAAGAAGATTTTAAATTTTGGGTGTAACTCGAGTTTCTAGAAGAATCGCCACCAATGTGAGAGGGATAAGCCAGAGCACCTCTTTGACAGTCCAATAGTGTTAGCAATTACACCACATTTTAGAAATTTTGTAGCCATTTTTGTTGTTAAAACCCCTGTTTTGGATCAGAGTTTGAGTTAACAAGAATTTTCAAGATATCATTTACTGAAGTTAAAGGGAGGACAGAGGATAAGAGACTAGAGTTCCAATCGGTCCCTATAATGAAATCGCTTACCAGGGTTACAATGGATCCCATGGGAATCAGTATTGCACCCATTGCCAATCTTACGAATAATCATTTTATTAAGGGTGGTTAATTACTTACAATTATGTTCCATGTGATAGAGCCATTTTTCCTTAAAGTTTTGCTATGGAAAATAGACTTGTTAAGGAAATATTTATTAGTTAATATTTGGACCCAGAGAGAGTTTTCTTCAGTAATTAGGCGCCTTCCCAGGTTTAAGAGAAGAGATTTATTCTGAGTCTCAGAATCCCGTATTCCAAGACCATCCATATATGTTGGGATATAAGTCCCTTTCCATCCAATAAGGTGAGATTTCCTTTTATCACGATCGTCTGCATTCCAGAATCTTGAGTAAATAAAGTCAAGGTTCTTGCAAGTAACTTTGGGGAAAGCAAGATAAGGCATCAAATAAGAAGGAATTGAAGAAAGAGCAGACTGGATAAGCACAGACCGACATGTATAAGAGAGAAGTTTAGATTTCCAAATGGGGAACTCTTTATTAACCTTGTGGACTATGTAAGTGAAACAGGTACTTGCTTTGGGATGAAAAAGATGAGTACCAAGGTAGGAAACATTCTGATCCATCTCTTTAATGTTGAGGGTGTTACGAATAGCGGTCTTGCAAGAATTATTTACATTAAAACTAAAAGCGAGACTAATTTTTTGTTAAAATTAACAATGAGCCCAGATAAGTCAGAAAATATATGAAGTGTGCATTTAATAGTGGAGATATCATTTGCAGTGGCCCGACAGAAAATAAATGTGTCATCAGCGAAAAGAAATGTGAAATCTTAGGGGTTCTACGAGCAACTTTGATACCTTTAAAAATATTCAAATCCATGTATGTGGTTAAGAGGCATGATAAACCTTCCATAGCCACAATAAAAAAGAAAAGGCTAAGCGGGCATTCCGCTGGTTTAAATCAAAAGCGGGCCCTTTGCCTTTAAGTTTAATAGAAGATAAAAGAGCTAATAAGACTGCTTATCATATCTCCCCATTTATCCCCAAACCCAAGGAAGTTAAAAATACCTCTAAGAAAATCCCATTCCAATTTTTCGTAGGCTTTAGCCATGTATATACTTGTTAGATAAAATACATATTGTTTAACTAGACTAATAAAGGCAACCATGGATTTAGTTATCAGTATCGGTATCAGTGCAATACCAATCCCAGATCGGTTGGATCGGTCAATTTAATACTTTCTTTTCATATAAAAAGAAAAGGTATTTCTTATGATCTTACCCCTGTTCTGATATTGATACTTGATCCCTAATTGTTCAAGCATTGGGATTAGTTTTAACCGATACTAACACGATACAGATGATCCGATACCAATCCGTAAAACCATGGATGCAACTTTCAATATATGACAAATGGAATTGGTAGCCTAGTGGTGAAAATGCCCTCAATCCATCACCGCTCGAGTCGGCTGGTTGTGGATTCGAGTCTTGGCATGCCCCACTATCGTCTATTGGTCCTGCGGAAGCATTACTTGCCGTACGGGGGCTTGTCATGGGGGCTATGATCACTACCACGGAGCACCCTTTTTCCATTACAACAACAAAAAAAAAAAAAAAAAAAAAACTTTCAATATATGAAATTTGTTTGGATGCAACTTTCAATAAATGAACTATGTCTGGGTGTGCAACATACGTTACCGCTCTCTTGAGTCTTATCTCTCTCATCTCCCAATGAAATGGCATATCCACCCCTCTGTTGTGGGAGGAGATAGCCTTAGGGAGTGCTAGCGTACACTTCGTTCTCAAAAAGAAACTACTTCCCTACAATTTAATATTAATTAAATCACTCTATTAAAGTGAAATTGAATAATAACTAAATCACTTAACAAGATTGAGAGAGATAAAATGAGTCCCATCAACCATGTAAATAGTAACTATATCAATCTGTTTCCTGATTACGGATCATTTGAGAAATTATCACCCTAATTAGAAAAGTATCATATATATCACTTCATATTAGTATCACCCAATTTGGAAACAATCCTTATCACTTTTGGGCAAGGAAGCCTACCAATCTAGCGCCACACTCAGAAACAGCTGAGCATGAAAATACCCAACGCACATGGGTGCAATTGGTTCTTTCCACACCCAACTGTGCAGGCGTGGGAACACTAGAGTGGCAATGTTATTTTCTCCATCACTTGCATTAACAAACAAGCTATATTTTAATTAAATTACTACTTAACTATCTTCTTCAAACTAAGTGTACTTCTCAATCCCAAAAATCAAAGAATATATAAACACTTCCACTCTCTCTCTCACTCTCTCCACAATACCTATTTGAAATTTGAAAAATTACTTTTTAATTTTTATTAGAAGTTAAGGAGAAAGAACCCTACCAGGTGGCAACACTAGTGTGGGCCCAATGGGAGGGTGCGAGGGAGCATCTTTAACATACAAAATGGGAGGGGGCTGTGTGGCCTTTTCATGCCCAGTTGTCTGGGCGTACGTAACACCAGAATGGCAGAGTTCTTTATCCCTTTAAATTATTAATTACTTTAGTGGATATTATAAATGAAAAATATATTTAGTTGTTGACATTTACTCTTTCCGTCACCTAACAAATGCCCACATGTGCATTTTAAGTATGAATTATATATCCGGGAGTATGATCTATGCATCCGTGCGAGGGCCAATGAGAGCGCACATAGAAGCATCAATAGTGTAGGCATTTCTGCCTTTGATGGAAGCTGGTCAATCGTTTCTCTCTCTTTATGTCTAGGTACAATCCCTACTCCTGGACAATCATTTTTCCAATATATGTGTCTATGGGGGGGGGGGGGGGAGAGAGACTGGGGAGGGGTAAATTTCACTCCCCAAACTTAGGTAAAGGTATGGTGCTAACCCCTCAAGGACTGTTGTCTGGTAACGTCTCTCTCTCCCTCTCTTAAAAATTCAGTGGAAGACTTAATTTAAAAAGGGCACATAATTTTCTTTTTCCTTTCATAAATAAACCATCCTCACTGGTAGGAATAATATGAACACTGGGTCCAACGTCTAGTGGCATCTATTTATGAAAAAATATATTAATGTCCAAGTTAATACATTTTGGGACTTCCTTATCTCAAATTACATAACATACCCAAGGACTTCCACTTCCAATAAAATACATGCTAATCAAAAAAAGGAGACTAATGCAAGACTAGTATGAGTCCAAATGTCTCTGTTGATTGGGAGTTGTCACCTAGATTTATCAGGTTTATGAAACTAAAAGAAAAAGAAACGACTTCATCCGAACTGTCTAACCACAGATTAATGTCTTTGTCAGTTTGTGGTTCGAGAAAGGGTTTGGCACCTTAGCCCACCCAATAAAAACTGGACTTCAACCTTAAGTAAGCACACATAATGGAATGATTAGGTTTGATCATGCACTATGACTATCACACTAAAAAAGAAAACATGGCTTAAGTACATAAAAAGTGAAGTATCAAATCCACATACCCGTATCTTTTTTCTTTTTTATCTTTTTTGCTAACGATGGGTATCCAAGCCTTCGGCCTGACTAGTCCCGAAAGCCCATATTCACCCCACAACGGCATGGACCAAGTCATACCGGGGTTGAATGAGAACCATTCAACTTTCACTGAAAGCAGTAAAGAGCACTAAACACCCCGGCGTGAGTGGCCCAAGATGTGCCTAGTAGGAGTCGAACTTAGGATGTCCGAGTTTACGACTTGTACTAAGTTCGTTGCTCACCAACTGCACTACCCCCTTAGGTTAATCCACATACCTGTATCAGTTGCTCTGCACGGTTATTATACTGGATGTAAAGCAGACATAGTGATATAACATGGAATATGCATGACAAAACTTAGAATCTAACATTCAACATGTTGGGGATATTGTATAAAGCAAAATGAAGGAAGAAAAGATCAATCGACATCTTCAATCATGCTGCATGGTTAGTGTACAAAATGTAAAGCAGACATGCTAGATGGTAGAAAATCAAGACAAAGGCCAGTCCTAGCATTTATCTCATGGAAAATGATGAAACTATCCCAAACATAGCCTTTTGGATACGGGTATCGGGATCATGGGGTCATATTGTACAAGCAACATATATATCATACATAGAAATTCACGTATGGAATGCATACGTATTCATCAACAAGACAATAATTATGTTTCATCCATCAAATATAAAATTTATTAAATTTTGATAAGGAGTGAAATGCAAAGTATATTGAAAAAGATGACATAAGTGCGAGAAAACAGTCAGGGAAATAGGATAAAAAAACATAAAATTCTAGAAAAACAGGTTTGAAAGAAGGCATCCAGATTGTCAAGTTTGAAGAAGAAAAGTTTTGCCAAAAAAAAAAACTATTGGAAATGAATTTAAATGGTCTACAATGCGAGAATCCATTATCGAGAATCTCAAGCTGTAGGTAGAACAAATAAATCTAGAAAAATAGTAAAATAATCATGAAAATTTCCAGAAAAATTAAAACAAGTAGAAGAGGTCCTAATCTACAACTTTGAAGGAGGGAGTTTCACAAAATAAGGTACGAAAATCCATTCAGTTTACACAGATCCTCCCAAAAGGCAACTCTATCAGTCACATTGAGTGGCGCATAGATACGCAATGCACACTTAATAGTGAAGTAGTAAGCATGACAGTGAAAGTAGTCGAGCTTAAGCAGAATGAAAATCCTCTGTTTTTCTCATCCCTGTTTTTCCTTGTTTTGCTACCTGCTGAACACGACACGTGGACAACTTTAAGATCAACGGTCAAGGTTGGGTGAGGATTATTATATCCGGTGCGTTGGTCTTAAAATTGTCCACGTGTCGTGTTCTGCAGGTAGCAAAACAAGGAAAAACAGGGATGAGAAAAACAAAGGATTTTTTTCCGCTTAAGCGTGGTAAACAGAATCACAACAGAAAAGACTTAGAATAATTTCCAAAGATGATTAAACGGGGAGAAAAATATTACCTGAGAAGAATAATGGCATAAAATGAGCTATGTTACAACTTAAAATAGGTAATACTAATCAATTAGTGTTTGCTCTCTCATTCCTAGTCTAAGAGGAAGTAAATAAGATGGTAATTGCTAACTTCCTAAAGTGAATTCCATAAGAAGCTAACCTATTAAGTAGATAACCGCCAAATGATTAGATTTCTCTATATGATATATGAAAATGAGAATTACATGTAGCCCTATAGATGAAGGACAACAAAGAAGTGTCTTACAAATTGTAAGTCACTTGATAGATGCGAAAGAGGAGAGGGAGAGAGAGAGGAGAGAGAGAGAGAGAGAGAGAGAGAGAGAGAGATGTTTAATTAAGCTAAAACTTACCTAGAGAAAATTTCAAAAACTCGTATTAGCAGAATTCAAATAGTGCATGCCCTCTAACATCCCAATCATGGACTCTAAAATCTCTCTCCTCATTAAAATCCAACCCTGTTGGATGATTCAATTTTCCACCCCTTGTTGGTGGAGGCCTGCTCTTTAGTGTCATAGCGGTCCCTTTCCCTACAGTAAGTAACAATGCAGATGCATTATATATAGTTTGACCAACCCTTGCCTTCATATGGACTACAATGCTTTAAAAAAGGTATAAACTCTATGACTTGCTAATGTGCAAGCACTTCCTTTATAAACAAAATATTGTTAGATATATTTGCATTCGATGTGTGCCCATTAGACCCAATTTAATGAAATTAAATTAATTAATTATAATTTTATATTATGTGCAAGATGTAATTGATCTTTTATTCATAGTTGTCCATTTGTATCATTCACAACTATGGAAAGATTTGGGCACTTAGTTTTAGAATTTTCATATTTTATATTTTCTAAATAGGGATTGGCATGAAAATATAGATGTGAACACTTATATGTGTTGAACACTGATTCATTTAGATTTCTGAATGATTCACCGCTAATTGTGTTTGAAAACTAAAAAAAAAATCTGGCAGCTTCTTTTTCTCATACCTGGGAGAATTTACTATTGTGTCTGTAGTGTGCTAGTGGTTGATGTCTACCGACATGACTGACTACACATTGGCCGCTCGACGTACATAATATAAATATCAATGGAGGTGGCATTCATTAAGGTTTCCACAGTCTATTTAGGGAGAACATCCAAGTGAGAGTTTTCAAATTGTAATTAGTTGAAATCCAAGATCGGTAGTTGTTTGTAAACAGTTTGTAGAAGTTTTTTTTATTATGATTATTATTTTATTGAATAAATATTATTTAGAAAGTGTTTCAAATGTTTTAGGTCTAGCCACTAGTCTTAACACTTATGTATTGACGGACTATGGATTAGGTTTTATAGCGGCGATTTTTTATTGTGCGCAAGTCTATTGTGGATGTTAGTAGTGTGGGAGAGAAAGTGAAACAATACTTTTTACCACAAGACATGTTCAAGTTACACCAATTTTAGTGTCATTCTTAGATGCTAATAAGGACGACTTAAAGGCCATAGTTTAGGATCACACCACTTGGGTTGATCCGTTAAATTGTAATCTCCATACTTAGCATTCTTATAAAATAGAAGATATAGCTGAAACCCTAATTAGTATAAGCATAACATACTATTGTCTCTACACTTGAGAGAAAGCGAGAGAGAGACTCTACATCTTCAAGCTTCAGATTCAACTATTAAAGAAGGTGCATTCCACAAAGATTATCATTGAGTGTTGCATTCCTTTGTGAAACACACCATCAATGTGTTCTAGGTAACCACAAATCCTCAATTATTAGTTTTAATGGATGTGTTCATTGAGATCTTTTGTTGAATTTTTTTTTATTGTGATGAATGCTACGCCGGTTTGCTTCCGCCAAGACCTTTAAGTGGTATAGAGCTGGTACTTCAATGAACATATTAATATGATAACCGTTTTGACAAATTAAAATTCTAGCTTTAGGATTTTGAGTCTCTCCTTCTTCTTTTCCTCCTCTAATTCTCTTCCTTTATACTTTTTCTACTTTTTCTATTTTAGAAGAAGAAAGAAACTGCTCATGGTGTATACTGTTGTTGGACAAATTTAATTCTATATCCGAATCTGAAAGACAAAATTTGATGTTTCGAACTCATCACCGTATATGAATCAATTTTCAATTCAAATTAAGACGTGATTCTCACCAATCAATAGCTAGGATTTTTAGTTATTGACCAAGCAAAATGAAAGAAGCCTCCCCCCTTTAGAGCAAAACCACACCTTAGTGAAAAGACCATCAATGTGAGCTGGGTGTTAATTAAGGATATTGATTCAGTACCAATACCATATATTGATACCGAAACCATACCCTATTACCATACTAAAACTGTATCAAAAGAGATTTGGTACAATAAGGGTATAGCGAAATGGTATTTTCTCAATACAGTACAATATCGATATTTTAGACAAAACTGTTTGGTATGTACCAAACTGTACTGAAATATCAAAATCATACCAAATACGATAAATCATACCAAAATACTGAATTATCGAATTACCAAATATGCATACATAGCAAAAACACTGCACCAAAATCATATTTATACTGAATAATTGTATTAATATTGAGTATAAATCATACTGAAACTATACTAAGACAGGACAGTATCAATGTTGAGATGTAGGCATTTTCTTGGTACAATATAAAAGCCTTGGGATGCTCCAGTCCAGATGAGTGATCTTATATAGATGGATGAAGCTAGAATGGCTAAGGACAAACCTAAATGACCATTGATGAGTTGGTAAGGAAAGACATGCAAAGGCTAGGTCTTGATCCTAGTATAACATCAAACAAAGTTGTTTGAAGGGTAAATATCTATGTAGCTGATCATTTGTTGGTAGGATGTTCCGGAGGAGTTGCGTTGCTTTATTTATTTTCTTTCTCTTTTTCTTATTTTTTTGTCTTTCCCTCTCTTAGATCCATGTAGCTGATCCCATTTACTTAGGAAAATGATGAGTTGTTATTGTCATTTGTTGTACGGTTTCGATATTGACTCGCCTACTGTACTATACCTAATATTGTACAATTGACTCCCTTAGTATTTATGTATATAATAGCTGCATCAATGTGATGCAATTGGACGACTGAGAAACTCAGATTGATTTGATTTCTTTATTTATTTCTTTCCTTTTAAGTTAGTTTGGAGTCAATTTTTATTTGAATAGATTTTCGTTTCTAATTTAGATTAGTTACCATTTTCAATTAGTTTCCAATTTATTGTTGCTTTTTTCCCCTCTCAGTGGTCATATAAGACAATGGAGTTTCTTAAATTTGGAATTGAATAGTTGAATGAAGTTTTGGATTGGAACCATGGCTGTCAGGCATGCTTTTCTTCTTCTCTGATATTCTCTCTCTTATTTTCTTCTCTTTTTTTTTTTCTATTCCTTTCTTATTTTCTGTTGTTTATTTTCCTTACCTGAGAAAACTTTGTTCTTCCAACCGGAGTTTTTGAGATTGATCTCTTTTGATCCTCATGGAATCACTTGGAGGTTTTAAGGGTTCAATCTCCTCATATAAATGACTCACCTTGCTTAGTTTTGAAACTATACATGACCTCTAGTGGAATTTCCAACAGAGATTCAAATATGGTTCCCCTGTTACCGCCAGATTTGAGTTGTATGGACAACAAAACTCGTCTTGCTTGCTGTTTGAGGTGCCTATCTATCCGATTCAAGAGACCTTAGGGTTGACAGTCTTCATCTAAAAGTTCAAGCCAAATAAAGGCCAATCGAAGAAACTCCATTGATCTGAAGCTTCTCCTTTTTCGTTGGCTTGGTTCATGGCTGAAGGTTAAAGATGACTCTTTAATCGTAAGTGAGGGTTAACCCCTTTTTATAACTTTCCCATATTACTCATCTTTTTCTTCTCTTTTTTTTTTTATGTTTATTCTCCACTATCCTTTATCATGTTTACCATTCATAATTTGTCCCTTCACAATAATTCACCTTTCCCTTCATATCCCACCACTTTCTTAAACTACCCCTCACCCTTTTATGATTCCATTTACTTACAAGTATGCCACCTTATTATTATAAAACTCAAGTTATTTACTATTTCACTATTATTTCTTTGATTTGAGTTATCTAATTTGGACAAGCCCTTAAGCAATCCGAATCCAATTTTGGAACCCAAATTCGCATCAAGTGGTATTAAAGCGAGTGTTTTAGCCACAACAAGTTCTGCTCACATAACCAACCTTGAGCTCTACAAGTTGTATAAAGAATCACATGAAAATCAATAGAAGAGTGTGGCCGAGTATGACAAGTTCATGGAAGAGACTCAAAGTGCTTTCACTGAGATTCTTGCCATTATGAAAAGGTCCAATAAGTAAGCTGAAGAAGAATCATCTACACCACCTCCTCAGTTTCAAACCTTACAGATCGAAGATATACATCACATGCAGCAACCTAATCCAGTTGTACTTTTAGGATGTTACACCATAATTTTCTAATAATGATTATGGCATCAAAATTGAGGTTCTATAGTTCAGTGTTAAAAATGGACTTGAAGAATTTCTTTATTGGTATACCAAAGTTGAAAGGAGTTTTGCTTATAGATCATTTTCGAATGAGAAGAACTGTGAACTCATCTTCACCAAGTTTATTGGATACGCATGTTCATGGTGAGTTAATATACTGCATTCCAGATTTGTCAAGCACCTTGGACCCATTACCAATTGGGAGTTCATGAAGCAAATTCTGACTGAGAAGTTTGTTCCTCCGAATTTTGAGAAGGTGATGTTTCATAAATTGTTCCAATTTTTAATAAGGCAACAAGGATGTGGATACCTACATGATTGACTTCCACAAACTATCTTTAGGATATAGACCAGCAATGGATTAAGTACTAAGATCCGAACCAAGTAAACTAACACTAATTTCAGATTTGTTGATGCAGCAATAACTTATACCAAGACAACTGAAGAGAAGTCCAGTTATTGAAAGAGTATGATCAAAACTCCTTTAGTTTATAGGCCTCCAGCACATATGGAGGAAAAGAAGTCTGAATTTGGCAGAGTAAAAGAAAAGAAGTTAGAAGCTAGCAAAGGTAGTGATTGGGTGAAAAGCATCATATGCCATAATTGTGACAAGAATGGTCACTATGCCAACAAATGCCCCCGAATAAGACTCATCACGTGAATGTATTAGAGAAGCAGCCGACAACATGGTTTTAAGTATCTCCGATACCAATACGATACCCTCCGATACGTATCTTAAATTTAGTCGGACGATACGATACACACCGATACGATACATTGAATTTTTTAAATCATTTCGTATCGATATATATCCTACAATACATACCGATATGCACCAATACACCACTAATACACATTGATACGATACGACATGCCTCGATATGACTCTATGAAAAATATAAAATTGAGGTAAAATGTACGTTTCGGTATGTATTGGTAAGTATCGGTGAGTATCGGTATGTATCGATCGGTACGTATCGGTATATATCAGCACGTATCGGTGAGTATCGATATATATATATATCAGTACGTATCGGTGAGGATCGATACGTATCGGCGCTACGGTCATATAATGGCCAATATGGGTAATTTTTCAGAAAAAAATGATTTTTTGAAGGGTTTTTGTTCCAAAGTTGCTGTCAGCCATATTTTTCTCTAACTAAAGTGGAAATCAAGGTTGGGAATAAGGATTTTACATTTATGGGACAACTACAGACCTTGAATTCTTAGTACGATACCCTCAATTTAGTGTTTATGCATAATACATGTTATCAATAACTTTTTTTAACAAATTCTTTATGCAAAAGTGTTTAAAAAAATGTTTCCTATCCATTTATGTGTGTATCTTTAGCGTATCTTAGTGTATCTCCGATACGATACGATATCCTTCGATTCGTATCTTAATTTTGGCCGACCGATACGGCGATCGATACCGATACTTTAATCCTTGACAGGTGTTGATCGCTGACTCGTACGACTAGGTGATTATAACAGATCCATTCTTATATTGTATTAGTGGATCGCTACGAAAGAAAAGATAAAACAGTAAAAATGATTTTTTAAACTGAAATCAAGGGTAATTCTGTCCGATCCAGGTCGATAGATTTTATGTTCTTATACCATGCCCACGACCCAGTACACTAACCAATAAATCTTTTTTTATTATTTTTATAAACCATCTGAGACTTTCTCACCGATTGATCCTTTATTCAAGAGAAGACTTGATGAAAAGATAAGGTCTTCCCTTTGCGTGAGAACTGGGAGAGAATTCATTATGCAAAACGCATCATGTCTCCCTTGACTCTGTGGCTTGGAATTGACACCCTTAGTCTGGATTGTGCAGCAAGAGTGGTGTGGGAGTTAAGGATAGAGGTTGCTAGGAGAGGGGTAATATTCAAAATATATAATGTTTGGGGTAGGAATATCATGAAAAAAAAAAAAAAAAAAGATATATGAAAATAGGGAAAAAGGTTAGGCATGCCTCCAAGATGCCTAACATGTGTTATCATCTTTCCTTTCCCTTTGGATAAGAACCCTTTGTCTTTCTGTGTCCAACCTTATAATTAATGTATACCGTTAGCTTTCTGGAATAAGGAATATCCAACCCCTCTCCCATAAAAATATATTAAGGAATCCAATTGCATCCGCTTGAATCAATCAGATCGGAAGGCATTTATAACAAGTAATTTCCCAGCCACCAACACCTAACCCCATTGAGAGGGGGAATTGATTTTTAAAGGACCTCTGAAGAGTCACTTACTCCATTGGAAAAACATCACTAATTTAGCATTTCACACTTCGCTAATTGCATTTGCTTGAATCGGTTAGATCCAATTGGTATTGTTCTTGACCAATTCCAATTCTTGGCCGGTATTGTATTAGATAGAATCAGTTGCCTGATCATACGAGTCAGCGGCCAACACCTGTCTCACGTTCTGTCATTATAAGGATAAAGAATGGTATATCTGAGAAAAAAAGGACAGGTATTGGTCGCTGACTCGTACGACCAGGTGATTACAACAGATTTCTCGTATTGTATTAATGGATCGCTACGAAAGAAAAGATAAAAAAGTAAAAATAATTTTTTAAACTAAAACCAAGGGTAATTCTGTCCAATCCAGGTCGATAGATTTTATGTTCTTAAACAATGCCCACGACCCAGTACACTAACCATGAAATCTTTTTTTTATTTTTATAAACTATCTGATACTTTCTCACCGATTGATCCTTTATTCAAGAGAAGACTTGATGAAAGGATAAGGTCCCTTTGCGTGAGAACTGGGAGAGAATTCATTATGCAAAACGCATCATTTCTCCCCTGACTCTGTGGACTTGCAACATATGTAGCTGTCTATATATATCTTTCAAGCTTCTGCAAGTCGATACAAGACCTGCACAATGGATCATCAGCAAGAAGAAGTGAGGTTAAGAGTGTTTTGTTTTATCTTCACTCATGCCATCCTCCTCTGTTTCATGGGGTCACACCTCTCATCTGCCAACTCCAACCTCGGAAACCACTCGGATCTCCTGGCTTTACTAGCATTCAAGGATGGAATAACTCAAGACCCACTTCACATCATGAAATCCTGGAACCACACTCTCCATTTCTGTAAGTGGACCGGAGTAACATGCAACCCTGCAAACCAAAGAGTTACTCTTCTCAACTTAGATTCTCAAAGGTTAGTTGGATCTTTATCTCCTTCCATTGGAAATCTTACTTTCCTTTCTGCTATCAACCTGCAAAATAATAGCTTCCATGGCGAGATTCCTCAAGAAATCGGTCGTTTGACACGCTTACAAGATATCAGTATGGCATTCAATTTCATAGGAGGCAATATTCCTTCCAATCTCTCTCACTGCATGAACCTCAGAACCCTTAATTTATCTCACAACAACATCTCAGGGTACATCCCAGACCAACTTAGTTCACTCTCCAAGATACATTCTTTTGGCCTCGCAGTTAACTCTCTTACGGGAAGCATCCCACCGTGGATAGGGAATTTTTCATCTCTATTCACTTTCTCTCTTTTACGTAATAGTTTCCAAGGAACCATACCGGATGAACTTGGACGGCTATGTTGCTTAGGAAAATTTCAAGTTTCCGGTAATGAACTCTCTGGTGAAATCCCTTCATCCCTTTACAATATCTCCTCCATTTATTTCATCTCTGTCGCAGTAAACAGTTTGCAAGGAAGCTTTCCAATCGACGTAGGCCTCAATCTCCCTAACCTTCAGATATTTTATGTGGATCTAAACAATTTTACAGGATCCATTCCTATGTCCTTGTCAAATGCTACTGGGCTTGAGGAGATTGATTTAGGCGGAAACGGTATGACTGGTCCTGTACCTGTGAATCTAGGGAGCTTAAAACGTTTAATTAAACTTAATTTACAGAACAATTCCCTCGGAAGTGGGCAATCCAGTGATCTGGACTTCCTCATCTTCTTGAATAATTGTACAAATCTGCAAGCGCTCAGTCTAGCTGGCAATCATCTTGGAGGTGAACTGCGAGATTCCATAGGCAATCTCTCGTCTCTGCTTACAGAACTTCTTTTGGGTTCAAACCTGATTCATGGAAGCATTCCTGCGGGTATTGGTAACCTTGCCAGCCTGACAGTACTTGGCATGGAGGAGAACTTGTTCAGTGGCAGTATCCCTGCTACCTTGGGGAAGCTTAAGAAATTACAGAAATTTTCTTTGGCTTACAACAGATTGTCAGGTCTAATTCCTTCCTCACTAGGCAACTTGACCCAATTGAGTAATCTCTACATGATGGAGAATAACTTAGAAGGAAACGTACCTGCCAGTCTTGGAAATTGTCAAAATTTGCTAGAATTGGACTTCTCTTCTAATAAACTAAATGGTACCATACCAAAAGAAGTTATAGGTATTCCTTCCTTTTCTATTTCATTTGTTGTGGGAAGTAATTCTTTGACTGGTTCATTACCATTAGAAGTGGGTAACTTGAAAAATCTCGGGGTGTTGGTAATCTCTGAGAACAATTTTTCAGGTGAAATACCAAACACACTTGGCAGTTGTACTAGCTTGGAACACCTATATATGGCCGGTAACTCCTTTCAAGGATCATTGCCTCTTTCCTTTGAGAATTTAAGAGCACTACAAGAAGTGGATCTTTCACGCAATAAGCTATCCAGGGTGATTCCGGAGTATCTTGTGAATTTTTCATCCTTGGAGAGACTCAATCTCTCTTTTAATGATTTTGAGGGTGAAGTACCAAAACAGGGGATCTTTGCAAATGCAAGTGCAATTTCAGTCATTGGAAACAATGGTCTCTGTGGTGGTATACCAGAACTACAATTACCTAGATGCTTCAAAGAAGCCGTTCACAAAGGAGGGAAGGCATCTGTATCAAGTATGAAAATCATCATTTTTGTTGTGATTTTGACAATTGTTGTTGTCATTTCATGTTCTGTTGGTATCTTCTTTTGGATGAGAAGTCCAAGGAAGAGAGATTTTGTTGAATCTTCTAATAACGATTGGCAATTACGTCTCTCTTACTTGGAGCTATTTAGATCAACTAATGGATTTTCAGTGGACAATTTGGTTGGTATTGGTACCTTTGGTTCTGTCTATAAAGCTGTTTTACAAGAAAGTGAAGAAGTAGTTGCTGTGAAAGTATTCAACCTTCAACAACGAGGAGCTTCTAAAAGTTTTGCAGCTGAATGCGAGACCTTGAAAAACATTCGGCATCGTAATCTTGTCAAGATATTGACAGCCTGCTCAAGTATTGATTTTGAAGGGAATGAATTCAATGCTTTAGTTTATGAGTTCATGCCCAATGGGAGCTTAGACGAATGGTTGCATCCAAGAATTGGTCAAATCAAGGGTTTGAACCTTATTCAAAGGTTAAACATAGCCATTGATGTAGCTGCTGCCATTGAATATCTTCATTTTGATTGTGAAACACCTATCATTCATTGCGATCTAAAGCCAAGCAATGTGCTTCTTGACAAAGATATGACTGGCCATGTTGGTGATTTTGGACTAGCACGATTTCTTTCTGAAAGATCCAACAATCAAAGCACATCAACTGGGATAAAAGGATCAATTGGGTACATTCCTCTAGGTATGGGTTTCGTCTTATTAACTTCCATATATATGCAATTTCTTTTGGTATATATATATATATATATATATATATAATGTGATATGTGGTCACTCTTCGATCGCTAAAAGATTTATATGATGTAATATGATGAAGTAGATTGCTAATGAATTGTAGAGTACGGTATGGGTGTCCAAGTGTCCGTACTTGGTGATGCATTCAGCTATGGGGTCATATTACTGGAGATGTTTATAGGAAAAAGTCCCATTGATGACATGTTTAAAGATGGTCGAAGTCTCCATGAATATGTTGCAGCCGCGTGGCCTGAACAACTGACGGAGATTGCAGATCCTTTATTGTTCTTGGAAGAAGAGGAGATCAGAAATAACAGAGAAGAATCACCGATTGTCCATGAAAGGAATAGAAGTGGCATTAATGCTGGAGAACAAATCAGAGAAAGCTTACTTCTTATAATTCAAATTGGCCTCTCATGTTCTAACCCATCACCGAGAGCTCGGATGACTATGAAGGATGTTGGAAACAAATTGCATGTTGTTAGAGATTCAATTCTTCAAAAATCAAAATAGGAGCAAATTGGGACATTAACGCAACTGAGATTCAAAATAAAATCCATTACAATGTTGTAGTGTGCCTAGTTTAAAGCAAGAATAGATATCTTGCTCTCTCTTGTGATCTTCCTCTCATTACTCCTCCCCCCAACCCCCCCCCCAAAAAAAAAAAAACATATTTTTCTTTTGTTTCTTCCCTTCCCCTCTTGTTTTGTTGTATCCCCCTTTGGGAGATTTTTTTGTCCCCCCCCCCCCCCTTTCTTGGGGTTATAATGTATCCCCCTTTGGTATTGTTTGTTTTTAGTTGCTTAAGTTGGGGCTTCTTCTCTTATTTGCCTTTGTGGCTTGTGGTTGTGTTTTCTCTTCTATTTTAATATATTATATATTCATTCAAATAAAAACGCAAGGAAAAAAAAAGAGGAAGATGAAGATAAATGAAAGTAGGGAAAAAGGTTGGACATACCACCAGGGTGCCCAACATGCGTCATCCTCGTTCTCTCCTTTTGGAAAGA
The DNA here is from genome assembly GCF_013358625.1 of Macadamia integrifolia. Lineage (NCBI taxonomy): Eukaryota > Viridiplantae > Streptophyta > Magnoliopsida > Proteales > Proteaceae > Macadamia > Macadamia integrifolia. Next base: position 9,257,862 of record NC_056558.1, on the reverse strand, counting down.
CCCCCTTGTCCTTCTGTGTCCAGCCCTATGATTGGTGTATACCACTAACTTACTGAGAACTAACAATGTACGGCATATCCAACCCTCTCTAATGAAAATATATTGACAAATGAAAAAAATAATAAAAGTAGGGAAGTTATAGTTTTATTTTTTATTATTAGTATTATTTTTTTTAGAAACTTAAGAATAAATTTGGGAGTATTCTAAAAATTCAGAGAGAAAAATCAGCCCATTTATTGCATATCAATATTATTAATAGAAGTGAATGAACCACCTATATTTGTCACATGAGAAATATTGTGGATGCACGATACCAATTACGTTTTAAAATCCAGAATAAAATTATTCGGATCTGTTTATTCCAATCTTGGCTAGTTTAACTCGGCCGATCACTATACATAAAGGGAAAAATAAAGCTACCTACTTCCATGTCTCATGCCTAGACATATGCTAGTGTGAAAAGACCACGTCCCCTCCCCCCCGACGCTTCTGTGAGCCCTCTTATTGGCATGCGTGCTGATGTGAACCTACACCAATAGTGCAGTGTTCTTTCTCCCAAATTAGGGTTCGGGCATTTATGGGTTGATTTTAACCTTTTTCTCATTGATCTTGATCTATTGTGATCCATTTAGATCATAATCAACCAGGTCTGATCTAGATCCCGATTTCAAGGTTTTTAAACCCTGATACCAATGTAGGGAGAGTGTCTTTTTTTTAATTGGTAAGAATGCTACCCACCTGTGTGGCCACTGCACCAGCGTGCAGACAAATAGGAGGCCACGCGAAGGCATCTTCAGAGCATGGGGTAGGGGCAACGCAGTCTTTTCGTGCTCACATGTGTCGAGCGTAGAGGCATGCAAGCAGGTAGCATTCTTTCTCCCTACTCTTAACTTTGAATAGGAAAGCATTTATGGTAGCTAGGGGTGTCAATTTTAGGCCCAGCCCGACAAACCCAATCAAGCCCACCCGTTTAAAGCCCGATCAAGACCAACCCAATTAATAAACATATCTGGCTCAAGCTCTGCCCATTTATAATTTGTCATCCCGGGCACGGTGCAAGCCCGACAAGCGCCGACTCGTCCCAACCTACTAGCCCAATAGTTTATATGATATACGTGTATTTTTTTTTTTTTGGTAGAATAAGGTATATATTGATATTTAGGGAATTTACTATCACTCCCCTGCACCTACCCTATGTTTATTAAAACTCCCCTACCTTTTAATTTTTTTCTAATATCCTCCTGCTTTTGGATTTTATATCTCTTTCTCCCATGTTCTTTTTAAATACCCAGATTACCTCTCCTTTTCAACTGTACTTTATTAAAAAAATTTCAAATTGATCGGTTAAAAAATGACACTATGGAAGGATGGCACAAAAGAAGGACATGGTTCAAGTAGCTAGTATTGGATTATCCAAATTAATTCATTCGTATCAATATTGGTTGAGAACAATATAGATCCAATACTTTTATTATTTCTTTAATCCCTAAAACCATGTGTAGAAATCCAAATTGGAATATAACATTGAGATTGTTACCGATCTAAATTAGTATCGGTTTAGACTGATACCAATCCAATACCGGTCAAAAATAGAGATTACTAAACTCTTGATGATGGATGAAACAAAAGCAAAAAAAATTAATATATAAACAATATCATGGACGAGACAAAATAATAATAATAAAAATAACAAAAATTATAATAATAATAATAATAATAATAAACAATGTATTTAAGTGACTGAATACTAATGCATTTAAAGAAAATAAAATAATAATAATAATAATCATATTGGAGCCTAGGATTTTGGGTTTCAGCCAATAAGGCAACATGTGAACCAAGTAATAATGGAAGGACAAGCCATTTGGTTGTTTTCTTGGATTAGTAAAAGCATTTTTGAACCAATGAATTTAAAAAAAGTTTAATAGGTTGCGGGTGAATATTTAAAAAGAACAAGGAAGAAAGAGATGTAAAAGTCCAAAAACAGGGGAGTATCAGAAAAAAAGTAAAAGGTAGGAAAATTCTAGTAAATATAGGCCAAGTGTAGGGGAGTTCTGGTTAATTCCCTTTTTTTATTTTTTCTTTATCAATTATTGAATGTAATTAAGTATGTGGATTGAGTCGAATGGGCTAGATGATTCCTTGTTTGATATGGCAGCTAATGCTAAAACAAGGAATTTAAAAGCCCTTCAAAATCACAAGAAGCTATGGGTTGAAAAATCTCAAATCAAGTGGATGTCTCAAGGTGACAGGAATTCTCAATTTTTTTTTACCTTTCGATCAAGATATAGAGAGCTAAAATCTCTATTAGAATGCTAAAGAAAAAGCATGGATTGGTCATAACAGAGAGGATGGATGTAGAGTCTTATAAAGTTTTTCATAAAGCAATTCCTGTTGTTGAGCACCAGGAATTATTAGACAGCATCCCTCAGGTGATTGATCAAGTGGACTTTATGGGGTTGAATTCCCTATCAGGGTTAGATGAAATTAAAAGTACGGTGTGGGAGCTTGATTCGGACAATTTTCTAGGTCCAGATGGGTTCTCAAGGGAATTTTTTAGAAAATGCTAGGAGATCATTGTAGTAGATTTTTGTAATACAGAGCGAGCCTTCTTTACATCAGATATTCTTCCAAAAGGAATCAATAATAATTTCTTAGCTCTTATCCCGAAGAGGGACGGGGCATCAACTTTAGAAAAATTCAAGCTTCTTTGTATGGGAATTTTAGGAAATTGATTTCCAAAATATTGGGTATTAGAATTTCACTTATTTTGCCTAGGCTAATCCTTGAGGAGCAATGAGCATTTCAGAAGAGGAAGGCAATCCATTCAAATATTAGTTTGGCTTCAAAATTAGTAAATTTAATGCACTCCTCCACCAGGGGAGGGGGGATGGAGTTAAAAATTGACATACAAAAAAAAAACTTATGATACTATATCTTGGAATTTTTTGCTTTAAGTCTTAAGGAAGTTTAGATTCTCAGAGGAATGGATTAAATGGATTCATCAGATTATGGTCACAACTAGAATTTCTATCTTGTTTAATGTAGGTCCTATTGGATTTGTCAGAGTTGAGAGGTTGCACTAGGGGGAACCATTATCGCCCATCATATTTATTCTGGCGGAAGAGGTGTTGTGTGGAGGTCTTAACAAATTTATTCAGGAGAAGAAAATTAATGCCTTGCCAAGTGCAAGGGGAGCAACTGTTCCTAGACACCTCTTATTTGCCAATGGAATATTCATATTTATGAATGCATCCATAAGGTATATTAAGAATTTATCTAAGTTTCTAAAAAAATACCAATAATTTTCAAATCAAAAAGTTTAATTGGGAGAAAAGTAAACTATTTCAAAGAAAATTAATCTATCAAGGAAACAAGACATTGAAACAAATCTGGGGATCTTTATTTGTAAGTTTCCCACAAGGCACCTGGTGATAGAGATTTTCAAAGGGAGAGTAAAGAAGCCCCCCCCCCCTTGCTTGCTATAATGGATAAGATCAAGGGACAACTAGCTGGATGGAAAGGGAAGCTGCTATTTATGATGGGTAGAGCAAAGCTAGTTAAATCAGTTATCGCGGGTATGGTAACTCATAGTCTTACATTTTATTGGTGGCCTGCATCCCTGTTGAAAATCATGGAGAAGTGAATGCAGAATTTCCTTTTGCATAGGTGATGCTGACTCCTCTAAGTTGGCTACGGTTAGGGAGCAGGTGTGTAAGCTAAAAGAGGAAGGGGGTTGGGTATAAGGTAGTTATTGCATTACGTTAATAAAGCTCTTCTTTGTAAGCGGGTGTCGTAGATGAAACAGGAAGACTCTATGATGAGCAGATTCTTCAAATCTCAGTTTTTGAATGCCAATAATGTGCTTAGAAACTAATGGATATAAATCTTCATCTATCTAGCCAAGTATCCATCACATGTGGTCTTATGTTCATCAAAATGAGAGGTGGATAGTTAGAAACGGGAAAGCCTTAATTTTTGAAAGGATAAATGAATTAATAGGATCTCTAATTCAAGAGGTATCTAGTTTGGATGAAGAATTCTTTCAGGAACCTAAGAAGGTAGTGGAGTTTATCTTGAATGGTCAATGGAATCTCCCCAGAGTTCAATCAACGTTCATGAGGAATATTCTTACTCAGGCTCCGTTTGTTTCAGCCTGAAAAATTTTCCATGTAAAATTTTAAGGTAAAATAAGATTTTCCATCGTTTTTTTTTTTTTTTAAGTTAAAAAATTTACATTGTGGAAAATTTTTCCAGACACCCCTTTTTTTTGGGAAAATATGAGGACAAATTTTTCGTTAGATTTATAGGTAAAATTCTTCAAGTATTGAGATTTGCTCAAAAGTCAAAACACACTCAATTGATCGAAAGTCGAAACACACTTGATGGTCTTTCTTCCTCAACAACCAAAGTTCACATGGAAGCCGTGGAGCAATTCGGCATCGATACTACCTCCATTTCACGATTATTTCTCTCTCTCTCTCTCTCTCTCTCTCTCTCTCTCTCTCTCTCTCTCTCTCTCTCTATCTATCTATCTATCTATCTATCTAGCAGAGGAATCTCTCTCCAAATCTTCTCTCAAAGTTGTTTTATGGATTCGCTTCGTTTGCGATGACTGTTCTGATATTAAGATCCCTATGTTTTGCTGTGATTTCGTTGGGAGATCGATTATGTCCTAATACTATCACTATGTTTTTTGGTGATTTCATTGGGAGATTGATTCCGAAGGCATGGGTCTGCAGGAGAATAAAGTAGTCATAATCATAGCTTCTGATCATAGAGGCTTTGCACATCAACACCATCTAAACATCAAAAAATTAGGGCTTCTTCTTCTTTGACTCTCTCTCTCTCTCTCTCTCTCTCTCTCTCTCTCTCTCTCTCTCTCTCTCTCTCTCCCCACTTCCACATCTAAGCCATGAAATAGGGAAAGGTAGGGTTATTTATTCCCCATAGTTCCTGTATTGGTTTTGGGTTGTGGAACAATTGCAAATGTATATCTGGACTTGGAAGTTCGTTGCCTGTACATAGAAAACCATTCGAGTTAGATCTATACTTTTAACTCTGCACTTCTTAATCTTCTTTTTCTTATTTTCTTCTTTGTCCGCTTCTTGCAATTCCTTGATTGTAGGTTCAAGAGAAAGCAAAGTTAAGTAAATTTGTGGATGTTAGATTGATGAGCACATTTATGTGTGAAATCTAGGGTAGTAAAACATGCATTTTACATTTTTAGAATGGAGCTACCTTGGGTTTTACTCTCTTTTTGCAGGTTTTATATTTTCAAGGCCTTAAGGACTATCGGGCGCTATATCTCCAACTTTACACGTAAAGAGTCATGTTTCTTTTCATGGTTACGAAGAGGACGAAATTCTGAGCAAGATGGATATGTTCAATTAAAAGTACACATCCGTTTGGTCACCCGTACAAGTGATTATTCTTTTCAGGTCAGAAAAAGAATAATGGATTAGAACTGAACCGAGATGCAGAACCAGCCCGTTTTCAATTGTCCCAGAGGTACAAGGAATATTCTAAATGCTAACAAGGATCGATGAACCACACCCTTAAGTGATTGAAGATTCTTTTTTGGTAACAACTACCTAGCATAGTTGGTGAGTTGTGGTGTGCAAAATCCCTATCTTATTAGGAGGTCTCAAGTTCAAACCTCTTGGTTGCTATTTTTTTGTAGAGTTTTTTTTTTTTTTGAATATTTTCTCTCTCCTACTCATCACTCAAAGGAGGTCGGCCAAAGGGTTTCTTATGCAAGAGGAGAGAGAAATAAGAAAATAAAAGAAAAATCGTCCAAGAGGCTGCCCACATTTGAAGTAGAGAGAGAGAAAAAAAAATAAATAAAAAGGAAAAAGGAAGCAAAATCGTTGGAGATTCCCTACTTCCTATAATTCTCTCTCTTCTCTCTCCTCCACATCACCACAAAATCGTCCAAGGGGATCCACCCTTGGATGTCCTCTTCTCTCTTCTATTCCCTATAAAAGGGAGTCCACAAAATCCTAGAGGGTGGTCCCTCTCTTCCTCTCTACTTCTCTCTTCTAGGTTTATGCTTTAAACACTTTTGTAAGTTCTTTTTATTCAATTAATGCAAGCTCTTTTGTTTTAGATTCAGTCTCTTATTTTTATTGTTTAAGCAATTGAAGTTGTAATTTTCAAGTTCTAGTTCTAGGCTTAGTTCTAGGTAACAAGTTATGGAGCATGTCTTTCAAGTTCAATTTTTCTTTTCAGATTTGTTTTCTCTAGTACTAGAAATTTCAAATTTGGTTTATTCCAGATCTGGTTTTCAGTACTTGTAGTATCTCAAATCGATCAAATTTCCAATTCAAGGGTTGAAGTTCAAGTAAGCAGGCTCCTTCAGTAGTCTTCTCACCCCCCCCCTCTCGTTCTCTCTTCTGACTACCCTTTCTTTCTTAATTTAGGATTTTAATTTCAGTCGTTACATTATTGTTTTCCCTTTCCCCCAAGGTTCATGGCTAGTGTATGTGTTGGCTTTTTCCCTCCTAGCTATAGAACCATCATTTTATTGTTTTTATTTTAATCCCCCTCCTAGCCATAGAACCATCATTTCATTGTCTTTATTTTATTTGTCTCTCTTTCCCTAAAGGCAAGTAGAGTAACCCTTGTAAGAGTGATTCTTTGGTCAAGTAGGGAAGCTCATATTATAATGCAACGCTCGAGCTAAGTAGAGAAACCTACTTGTGAGCCTCTTTCTTGCTTTATCCCCTTTCTTTTCTTTTATTTTTATTTCAGCATTTTTTTCCTTCATTGCTTTTTAATTGCGTGGGCTCTTTATTTTCAATTATTTATTTATTTAATTTTAATTTCGTGGCTTACGTATTTAAATTCTTAGATGATGCATGGTTAGGACTTATTTTAGATACATATGTTTAGGACGGTAGTTAGAATTAGATCACAACCATTAATCGGTTCACTTTAAAAGAAGCAAAAAATAAAGTGGCTGCTCTCCCTGTGTTTGACCTGTAGCTACACTGATCCGTACGCTTGCGGTTACATTTTAAATCCTAACATAGATGTTTGATGTTTTTCCTCTTAAGGCATTATACTTTTAAGAATATCTTTTACTCTGCATTTTACTTCTAGAAAACAAACACTAGAAAATATGTCAATGTATGAAAATTTACTTGTACAATTTTTCCATGTAAAAATTTACCTCTAAGCCTTAGGTAAATTCGATTAAAATTTATTTCTTATGGAAGATCAATACATTTGCAGTCAAACAATTACAAGGGCCTTCACTACTAGGTCTGCTTGGGATGATATCAGGGCTAGGAACCCAAAGGTCCCTTGGGCCTCATTAGTTTGGGATAGTTATCTCCAACCTCATCAAGCGACTTTGGGATGGAGACTAATGCATGAGAAGTTACCGATGGATGATACGATCTGCAATAAAGGTGTTCTGTCGACTTCAAAATGTGATTTATGTGGAGCAGTTACTGAACCAGTTGTGCATATTTTTCTTGAGTGCATGTTCACGATGGAGGTGTGGAGAAAATTTATGGATTGTTATGGCATTTCATGGATGTAGCATAGTTCATTGTTAGATTGTGGAAACAGAAGTTGCGCACTTTGTCAATGAAGCCACCATAGGCAGCAAGCATGTTGCTTACAACAGATTTTATTTAGAGAGAAAGAAATGCGAGTCGCTTCGAAGGAAAGTAGAGATTGGGATTGCAGACATATCTCACTTTGTGCAAGGACCTTAGGGAGGCATAGCTGAACTTGACAGGGATGGTAAGATCTACAGCGTATCTTATATGTTATAGAAGATTGGGTTTGCCAGTAATTCCGAAACGACCGCATCCAATGCTCGAAATATTTTGGTGCAAGCAAAGAGATGACTGGGTGAAATTAAATATTGATGGTAGCTCGATGGGTAATCCAGGAAGATCGGGAAGTGGAGGTGTTGTTCGGGTTAATCAAGGTAAAGTGCTTATATAATTCAGGTGTTTCCTAGGCATTACAATTAATTTTACAACAAAATGCAAGGCAGTGATGGAGGTATGGTGTTGGGATCTCATCTTTATGGATCGAATCAGATTCAGAGGCAGTGGTTTCTATGAGGCAAGCTAATAATATACCATGGTTAGCGTTGCAAGATTTGCTCTACTTGCAACATTTCCTGAATTCGATTACCTAGAAAATTATGCATTGCCATAGAGAGGCAAATCATATTATCGATTTTTTAGCAAAAATGGGGGCAAAAAAGGGCATTTCGGCGCCAATAGTTGACTTCCCAAGATATTTGGTTAATGACTTATTCTACCTGTCCTAGAATTAAAAATTTTGTTTGACGATTGAGTTTGCTGCTGATGGCAACGTTGAAGGTGAGATTTCTCAATCAGTCATGTGTATTTGTGGGCTAGGAATTTCCTCGCACCATTTTCTTGTATTTATGTATTTCCTCATTTTTTAATAAAAATATGATATTTTTGCTAAAAATAATAATAATAATAATAATAATAATAATAATAATAATAGGAAGAAGAAGAAGCAGAAGAAGAAGAATGCAATTAAGTGTAAAGTGTTTTCTAAACTTTTTGATGATTTAATAAATATATTAAATTTTCTAAAGTCTAAGACAATCAAAGTCCGTTTAAGGCTTTAATTGTGCATTAGCCCGTTTAAGGGCCAATTATGGTCTGATAAGTAGAACAACAGCTAAAGCCCCAAACCCGATTGAGCCTGACTCATTCCTTAAATAGGCAGGTCACGGTGCAAGTCAAAAGGCTAACCATGCCTGACCGAAACCGACCGGTTGACACCCCTAATAGTAGGTACCTTCCCAACACCCCTTGAGAGTGGGAATTGATCTTAAAATGGCTAATTTCCAATATATAAGGATCAAGAAACTCAAGTACTACAACCCCCACCTCTTCTGATTCTTTATTTCATGGTTATAGGGATGGGTTTTTCCTTTAGAGAATCCAATTGCATCCGCTTGAATCAGTCAGATTGGAAAGCATTTAATTTATAACATGTAATTTCCCAACTTCCAACCACCAAGACTTAACTCCTTTGAGAGGGGGAATTGATTTCAAAGGCTTAATCACTATCAGTTTTGTTTAACTGTGATCAAAGTAGTTTATAATCTAGGGTTTGTTTGGCAATGTTTTTGTTCAAAGTAAGTACTTTATAGTCATTTTCTTTTTGTGGGGTGGAGTTTTCTGTCTGACAATGTACTTTCCTCCGTGTCTATTTCCCTCCTCCCAAACCCAGCGTATCATTTGAAGGGATTCCCTAAAGAATCACTTACTCCATTGGAGAAACATCAATCTTCGCTAAAAATGATTCGAATCTAGACATGACTTTAGAACATCGAGTCACACATCCAAGATGTCAAGTTGCCTTGCAAGTGCACATGTGAGACAATAACTTCATTTCCAACATTAGGCACAAGTTTCAAGAAAAAGTATGGTCCACATACACTTCGTCCATAGCTCCATTACCAGAAGAAACAAATCAAGGAGTAGCATTTCACTCCTATCGTTCAAGCTTCTGCAAGTCGATACAATACAAGACCTGCACAAGGGACCATCAACAAGAAGAAGTGAGGTTAAGAGTGTTTTGGTTAATCTTCACTCATGCCATCCTCCTCTGTTTCATGGAGTCGCACCTCTCATCTGCCACCTCCAACCTTGGAAATCACTCTGATCTCCTGGCCTTACTTGCCTTCGAAGATGGAATAACTCAAGACCAACTTCACATCATGAAATCTTGGAACCACTCTCTCCATTTCTGTAAGTGGACAGGAGTCACATGCAACCCCCCTGCAAACCAAAGAATCACACTTCTCAACTTGGAATCTCAAAGGTTAGCTGGACCTTTATCTCCTTACATTGGAAATCTTACTTTCCTTTCTGCTATCTACCTGCAAAATAACAGCTTCTATGGCGAGATTCCTCAAGAAATCGGTTGTTTGACAAGCTTACAAGATCTCAATCTGGCGTCCAATTCCATAGAAGGCAAAATTCCTTCCAATCTTACTAACTGCATGGACCTCAGAACCCTTAATTTATCTTCCAACAACATCTCAGGGTACATCTCAGACCAACTTAGTTCACTCTCCAAGATACAATATCTTGGTCTCGGATTTAACTTTCTTACAAGAAGCATTCCACTGTGGCTAGGGAATTTTTCATCTCTACTCACTCTCTCTCTCTTTTACGAAATAGTTTCCAAGGAAGCTTACCTGATGACCTTGGACGGCTATGTTGCTTAGGAAAATTTCAAGTTTATGGTAATGATCTCTCTGGTGAAGTTCCATAATTGCTTTACAATATCTCCTCCATTTATTTCTTCTCTGTCTCACTAAACCGTTGCAGGGTAGACTTCCAATCGACATAGGCCTCACTCTCCCTAACCTTTAGAAATTTGGTGGGGGTGTAAACAATTTTACCGGATCCATTCCTATGTCCTTGTCAAATGCTTCTGGGCTTGAGATATTTGATTTAGGCTCAAACCATATTACTGGTCCTGTGCCTGGGAATCTAGCGAGCTTAAAGGGTTTAAGTCCGCTTAATTTTAATAAAAATCATCTCGGAAGTAGGCACTCCAGTGATCTGAACTTCCTCCCCTTTTTAAATAATTGTACAAATCTGCAAATCTTGGGTTTAGCTGTCAATCGTTTAGGAGGCCAATTGCCTGATTCCATATCCAATCTCTCAACTCAGCTCAGCATATTCTTCATGGGTTCAAACCTGATTCGTGGAAGCATTCCTGAGGGGATTGGTAACCTTGTTAGTCTGACATTACTTGATTTGGGAGACAACTTGTTCAAGGGTAGTATCCCTGTTGCCATGGGGAAGCTTAAGAAATTGGAGAGATTGGCTATGAATTATAATAGATTGTCAGGTCTAATTCCTTCCTCCCTAGGCATCTTGACCCAATTGACTGAAGTCTTCACGGAAGAGAATAACTTGGAAGGAAACATACCTTCCAGTCTTGGACATTGTCAAAATGATTTGGAATTGGACTTCTTCTAATAAACTAAATGGTATCCGTTAGAACAAACACCAAAAACATGAATAATAAAGAGACAATAGATCCGTACGACACAGAGATTTAACGAGGTTCACACACCAGGGTGATATGCTACGTCCTCGGGCGAAGAAGAAGATGATTCACTATGCAGAAGAGAGATTTACACCCTAGCACCGGCGAGGAAAAACTCACCCTGAAACCCTAGCTGCGTGAAAACCCTAGAATACAATGACTTTCTCAACAAGCAACAGTACATTATATATACTCCAAAAACGTGGGTCGACCCATCGGGTCGCAGTCGATCCGGTCGAACCATACAGATCTCTACTTCCATCACAGATCTCAGAAAATTTCTCATTCGGGTGGCCACCAAAATATGTCGGATCGGGTCAATCTTCAAAATGGGTCAGGAATTCGAGACAAACTTAACAGTATCATACCAAAAGAAGTAATGGTTATTCCTTCCCTTTCTATTTCATTTGCAGTGGCACGCAACTCTTTGACTGGTTCATTACCATTAGAAGTGGGTATCTTGAAAAATCTCGCAGAGTTGGATGTCTTTGAGAACAATTTTTCAGGTGAAATACCAAACAAACTTAGCAATTGTCTTAGGTTGGAAAACCTATACATGGCTGGTAATTCCTTCCAAGGTTCATTTCCTCTATCCATTTAGAATTTAAGAGCACTAAAAGAAGTGGATATTTCACGCAATAAGTTATCCGGGGTGATTCCACAATATCTTGGGAATTTTTCATCCTTGGAGAAACTCAATCTCTCTTTCAATGATTTTGTCGGTGAAGTACCAAAACAGGGGATCTTTGCAAATGCAAGTGCAATTTCAGTCATTGGAAACAAGGGTCTTTGTGGTGGTATACCAGAACTACAATTACCTATATGCTCTACAAAAACCCCTCATAAAGGAGGGAAGGTTTCTGCATTAAGCATGAAGATCATAATTTCTGTTGTGGTTTTGATGATTGTTGTTGTCATCTCAAGTTTCATCGGCTTCTTCTTTTTGTGAGATGCCCAAGGAAGAGAGCTTTTGATGAATCTTCTTATGACGATTGGCAATTACGTCTTTCTTACTTGGAGCTATTTAGATCAACTAATGGATTCACAATGGATAATTTGGTTGGTATTGGTAGTTTTGGTTCTGTGTATAAAGCTGTTTTACAAGAAAGTACTGAAGAAGTAGTTGCTGTGAAGGTATTCAACCTTCAACAACAAGGAGGTTCTAAAAGTTTTGCAACTGAATGCAAGACCTTGAAAAACATTCAGCTTCATAATCTTGGCAAGATATTGACAGCCTGCTCAAGTATTGATTTTGAAAGGAATGAATTCAATGCTCTAGTTTATGAGTTCATGCCCAATGGGATCTTAGACGAATGGTTGCATCCAAGAGTTGGTCAGATCAAGGGTCTAAACCTTATTCGAAGATTAAACATAGCCATCGATGTAGCTGTTGCCATTGAATATCGTCATTTTGACTGTGAACACCTATCATTCATTGTGATCTTAAGCCAAGTAATGCGCTTCTTGACAAAGACATGACTGCCCATGTTGGTGATTTTGGACTAGCACGATTTCTTTCTGAAAGATCCAACAATCAAAGCATATCAATTGGAATAAAAGGATCAATTGGGTATGTTCCTCCAGTTATGGGTTTCATCTCATTTATATATAGTACTTTCTTAAGTTTTATTATCCTCCGTATGTTGCTTCTTTTAGTACTATATATAATGTGATATGTGATCACTAAAAGATTATATGATGTAATCTAATGAAGTAGATTGATAATGAATTGTAGAGTACGGTATGGGTGTCCAAGTGTCCATACTTGGTGAACTATGGGGCCATATTACTGGAGATGTTTACAGGCAAAAGTCCCACTAATAACATGTTTAAAGATGGTCGAAGTCTCCATGAGTTTGTTGGAGTAGCGTGGCCTGAACGACTAACAAAGATTGTAGATCCTCTATTATTTGTCCTTGGAAGAAGAGGAGATCAGGAATGACAGACATGAATCACCAATTGGCCACGAAGGGAGTAGAAGTGGAATTAATGCTAGAGAAAAAAATCAAAGAAAGCTTAGTTCTAATAATTCAAATCGGCCTTTCATGTTCTGCCCCATCACCGAGAACTCAAATGACTATGAAAGATGTTGGAAACAAATTGCATGCTATTAGAGATTCAATTCTTCGAAAATCAAAATAAGAGCAAATCTAGGACATTATCACAATTGATATTCAAAATAAAATCCTTCACAATTGTGTAATGTGCCCAGTCTAAAGTAGAAATAGATAAATTGCCCTCTCTTGGGATCTTTCTTTTATTGCTCCTCCTCCCCTCTTTTTTTGTTATATCCCCCTTTTGGAGATTGGGTTATCCCCCTCTCCCCCCCCCCAAAAAAAAAGGGTTGTGATGTATCCCCCTTTGGTACTGTTTGTTTTTTGCCTGACTTAGGGTTTCTTCACTTGGATTAACTTTGTAGCTTGTGTTTTGGTTCGTTTTTGTGCTAATGTCTCATCTAGGGTGAATTACATCTGAGGTGTGAAATCTTTGCTAAAATTACATTTAGGGATTCCTCCTGTTTTAAAATTGATGTTCCGGGTTCCTTGTGACCTTAGTCCAACACCAGACAAAATATGTTTTCAACTTTACCCGGCCATCAATCACTTCCTCCTCCCCCCCCCCCAAGCTACAATAGTTGTGATGGTTTCTGGCCACAATTGGATTCAATATCACCACATCTATTTGTACACAAATAGATTTTTGGCCAATACCATGTGATCCGCAATGGCAGCGGAGGAGTGTCTCCTTGGATGGTCCAAGGACTCAGAATTTTTGGCTAAGTTGAAATGGCCCACACCCTTATTAAGCTTTCCTGCCATGTTCAGATCCTGTGAACTGAACAATGAATTCATTTTAACTATTGGATCTTTTTATTTGCTATGTCCATCTTTGCCTCATTTTTTTGGTATTCCTCTTCAAGCACATTTAATGGAACAATTTTAAAGAGGATCCGTTTAAAGTTAAATAGGTCTATAGCCCCGTTAAGGCCCGATTAAGGCCCGTTTATGGGAGCTCGATTAAAGCCCGAGACCGATCAGCCCGATTATTAACCGTATCATGTCCCCTAAAGCTAGGCCCATTTACTTAAACGGGCGTTTACGGTGCAAGGCTTCCAAGTGGTCAAGCCCGATTAGGCCTGAGTGAGACCTGCCAACCCGACCGATTGACACCCCTAAGTACAGTGGGGGTTGAGAAGGGGTGTTGTAGAAAGAGATGGGTGTGGTTATGGAAAGGGAGAGAGCTAGGCCCGGGTTGTGAGACCGGATTAGGTTCTTGTACGAGAACAATCTCGTACATTCTTGGTTCTTGGATTTGGAGTCCATTAAATACAGAGAGAGAAAATGTAGAATCCAAATCCATAGACTAGGAATGTACGAGATTGTTCTCGTATGTGAACTTGATTTAAATTCCCGGGTTGTGAAGCGAGAGTGGGGCGGGAGTTGAGCATAGAGGCCATTTGGAGAGAGGTAGTATTGAAAATATATTATGTTTGGTAGGGGTGTCAATCCCAAGCTCCCATCGGTTGGACTGACTAGGCTCGACCGTTTTAAAGACCGGCCCAACCTGCATCGATTATAAACGTGTCAAGCCTAAGCCCAGCCCATTTATAAACGGGTTGTACTAGGTGCAAGGGGTAATCCGATGGGCCTCCCGAATGGCCTAGCCTGTTTACAAGCCCGACTATAATCAACACGTTTTGCCCAATCGTTTATATGTATATTTTGATTATTCTGGGATAGAATATGATATATATTGATATTTTTTAACAATTATTGAATATAATTAAGTGTAATATCTTTTTAGAATTGTTGATGATTTAAAAAAAAAAATAGATTAAAGTATCTTAAATCTAAGAAAAATAAAGATTGTTTAAGGCTTTATTGGTACATTACTCCATTTAAGGCTCGATTATAGCCCGATTATTCGGACTAGGAGAAGCCCGATTAAAGCTCAGAATCTGATAGGAGATGAACCGAAACCAATTCATTCCTTAAATAGGTAGGTCATGGTCCGAGGGCATATGCCCTCCAAACCCAGCTAGGCCTGACCAAGACCGACCCAACCCGACCAATTGTCACCCCTAATGTTTGGGGTAGGATTAGGCTTAGAAGAAACTACAAACATCACTTTTAAAATATGAAGAACCTCAAATGTATCTTATCAAACATTGGGAACCTCAAATGTAATTTATTCTATTATCTATTCATCTAATAAAACAAGAAAAAGGAGGAAAATGAAGATATATGAAAATAGGAAAAAATGTTAGGTATGCCACCAAGGTGCCTTGCATGCATTATCATCTCTCTTCCCTTCTTGGATAAGACCCCAATGTTCTTCTGTGTCCAACCTTAGGATTAATGTATTTCACCAAAAAAAAAAAAAAAAAACCCTTTGATTAATGTATACCATTAGGAGTTAACTTACTGGAATAAGGCATATCCAACCCTTTCCATAAAAATATATTGAGGAATCCAGTTGTATCCGTTTAACCAGTCAAATCGGAAAGTCTAAATCAAAAAAAAAAAAAAAAATTAGTCAAATCGGAAAGCATTTGTAGCAAGTGATTTCCCAACTCCCAATAAAGGGCCAATCAACATCAGTTTGAAACGATTCCCTAACGAGTCACTTACTTCATTGGAAAAACATCACTAATTTAACATTTCACCCTGCGCCAAAAATTATTCGAACCTAGACATGACTTTAAAACATCGCGTCACACATCCAAGGTATCAAGTTACCAGTGCACATGTAAGATAATAAAGCTTCATTTTCAACATTAGGCATAAGTTTCGGAAAAAAAATGCACCACATACACTTCATCCATAGCTCCATCACCAGACTGAAACAAATTTGGCAACAGAGGATCAACTTTCCCAATCCTCCTGAGCTTCTTCAGCGCTTGTTGGAATCCCATTTACCTATCGCACTCCCACCATGCTTGGATCAGACTTTCTCACACATAAGTCACGGCGCTAAGACATCTCACCCATTCTTCATTCAAGGCACGAGCTTAGACTCATTGAAAGTAGATGGTCTTCAAGGATGTGTACAGGATTTAGTCACCCTCGACCATGGCTTGACGAATCGGATTGCATTTGACCAATCAGTATTGGCCTTGACCAATTCTAATTCTTTATCGGTATCGTATTGATGAATTGCTATGGACAAAGGATAAAATGATAAAAAAAATATTTTTCAAATTGAAATCAAAGGTATTTCTATCTGATCAAAGCAATTACGGATGATATTGACTGATTGATCCCAACCCCCATTTTGTGTTCTTAAACCATGCCACGACCCAATACACTAGCTTAGGGGTGTCAATCGGCCGGACCAGACAGGTCTCAGTTGGGCTTAAGCGAGCTTGATCACTTGGAAGCCTTGCACTATGAACGTCCGTTTAAGTAAACGGGCCTAGCTTTGGCATGGTACGGTTTATAATTGGGTCGGTCGATGTCGGGCTTTAATCGGGATTCCTTAAACTGGTCTTAACCGGGCCTTAACCGAGCTACGAACTTAAGTCTAAACGGGCTTTAAACATGCCTATCCTAAATTCATTTCTCGAGTTGGTTGAATGTGCAAAAATATATGAAGAAAATCTTTAATAAAAAGAGAAACGATATGAAATTATGGTTATTCTTACATAGAAAAAGAAGAGATTATGACCTTTACAACTTACAAAATAAAACTTAATTAAATCAAATCCCATTACAAAGCAAAGGGTAAGAAAGCTTAATTTGTTTCTTATTAGTAGTGGAAAAATAGAAATTTTATATAGTACTAAAGGGGGTCGGGTTAGGTCGGGATACAACGAGTCAGTTCAAGCCGGACATATAAACATGACGGTTCGGTCGGGCGCCCGATGGGCTAACTACTTGCACCGTGAATGCCCGTTTAACAAGCCCAACACATTTATTAAACTGACTTGTCCTAGTCAAACCATAAATGTGTCGGACACAGTCAGATCTACCGGTGCGGGTTCAGAATTGGCACCCCAACACTAGCTAACATATTTTTTTTTTTTTTGGTGATAAACTGCCTTCAACTTTCTCACCGCTCGATCCTTTAATCAAGAGAAGACTAGTTGAAAGGTTACAGTGTTCAAGGATATGCCTACGTAATTATATAGGTGGTTTTGGATTGTTTCCACAATTCTAAACCTCCAAAGCAAAATTTCTCCTCCCTTGCCTGGGAACTGGGAGAGAATTCATATATGATTGGTGTTTGCTCTAAGACTTGTTAGAAAGGATTTACCTACACTGAAGAGGGGGATTTGTTTGGTGCTGGATTGTTTTCACAATTCTAAAGCCAAACTTCTTTTACGTCTGGGAACGGGAGACACTTCATTATGCAAATTAAATCCATCACGTTTCCCTTGACTCTCTGGACTTGCAACATATGTAGCTGTATATATATCTTTCAAGCTTCTGCAAGTCGATATACAAGAGCTGCTCAATAACGGATCATCAGCCAGAAAAAGTGAGGTTAAGACTCGATTAATCTTCACTCATGCCATCATCCTTTGTTTCATGGAGTCACGCCTTTCATCTTCCACCTCCATCCTTGGAAACCACTCGGATCTTCTGGCCTTACTTGCCTTCAAAGATGGAATAACTCAAGACCCACTTCACATCATGAAATCCTGGAACCACACTCTCCATTTCTGTAAGTGGACCGGAGTCATATGCAACCCTGCAAACCAAAGAGTTACTCTTCTCAACTTAGATTCTCAAAGGTTAGTTGGATCTTTATCTCCTTCCATTGGAAATCTTACTTTCCTTTCTGCTATCAACCTGCAAAATAATAGCTTCCATGGCGAGATTCCTCAAGAAATCGGTCGTTTGACATACTTACAAGATATCAGTATGGGGTTCAATTCCATAGGAGGCAATCTTCCTTCCAATCTCTCTCACTGCACTAATCTTAGAACCCTTAATTTATCTTACAACAACATCTCAGGGCACATCCCAGACCAACTTAGTTCACTCTCCAAGATACATTATTTTGGCCTCGCAGTTAACTCTCTTAAGGGAAGCATCCCACCATGGATAGGGAATTTTTCATCTCTATTCACTCTCTCTCTTGGACGAAATAGTTTCCAAGGAAGCATACCTGATGACCTAGGACGGCTATGTCGCTTAGGAAAATTTCAAGTTTCTGGTAATGATCTCTCTGGTGAAATCCCTTCATCCCTTTACAATATCTCCTCCATTTATTTCTTCTCTGTCTCAGTAAACCGTTTGCAGGGTAGCTTTCCAATCGACGTAGGCCTCAATCTCCCTAACCTTCAGATATTTTATGTGGATCTAAACAATTTTACAGGATCCATTCCTATGTCCTTGTCAAATGCTACTGAGCTTGAGGAGATTGATTTCGGCGGAAACGGTATGACTGGTCCTGTACCTATGAATCTAGGGAGCTTAAAGCATTTAATTAAACTTAGTTTTCAGAACAATTCCCTCGGAAGTGGGCAATCCAGTGATCTGAACTTCCTCATCTTCTTGAATAATTGTACAAATCTCCAAGCGCTCAGTCTAGCTGGCAATCTTCTCGGAGGTGAACTACGAGATTCCATAGGCAATCTCTCGTCTCTGATTACAGAATTGGTTTTGGGTTCAAACCTGATTCATGGAAGCATTCCTGCGGGTATTGGTAACCTTGCCAGCCTGACACTACTTGGCATGGAGGCGAACTTGTTCAGTGGTAGTATCCCTGCTACCTTGGGGAAGCTTAAGAAATTACAGAAATTGTATTTGAACGACAACAGATTGTCAGGTCTAATTCCTTCCTCACTAGGTAACTTGACCCAATTGATTGGAGTCTTCATGGAGAAGAATAACTTGGAAGGAAACATACCTGCCAGTCTTGGAAATTGTCAAAATTTGCTAGAATTGGACTTCTCTTATAATAAACTAAATGGCACTATTCCAAAAGAAGTTTAGGTATTCCTTCCCTTTCTATTTCATTTGTTGTGGGAAGTAATTCTTTGACTAGTTCATTACCATTAGAAGTGGGTAACTTGAAAAATCTCGGGGTGTTGGTAATCTCTGAGAACAATTTTTCAGGTGAAATACCAAACACACTTGGCAGTTGTACTAGCTTGGAACACCTATATATGGCCGGTAACTCCTTTCAAGGATCATTGCCTCTTTCCTTTGAGAATTTAAGAGCACTACAAGAAGTGGATCTTTCACGCAATAAGTTATCCGGGGTGATTCCTGAGTATCTTGGGAATTTTTCATCCTTGGAGAGACTCAATCTCTCTTTCAATGATTTTGAGGGTGAAGTACCAAAACAGGGTATCTTTGCAAATGCAAGTGCAATTTCAGTCATTGGAAACAAGGGTCTCTGTGGTGGTACACCAGAACTACAATTAGCTAGATGCTTCACAGAAGCCATTCACAAAGGAGGGAAGGCATCTGTATCAAGTATCAAAACCATCGTTTTTGTTGTGATTTTGACAGTTGTTGTTGTCATTTCATGTTCTGTCGGTATCTTCTTTTGGATGAGACGTCCAAGGAAGAGAGATTTTGTTGAATCTTCGCACAATAAATGGCACTTACGTCTCTCTTACTTGGAGCTATTTAGATCAACTAATGGATTTTCAGTGGATAATTTGGTTGGTTTTGGTAGTTTTGGTTCTGTGTATAAAGCTTTTTTGCAAGAAAGTGAAGAAGTAGTTGCTGTGAAAGTGTTCAACCTTCAGCAACGAGGAGCTTCTAAAAGTTTTGCAACTGAATGCGAGACCTTGAAAAACATTCGGCATCGTAATCTTGTCAAAATATTGACAGCCTGCTCAAGTATTGATTTTGAAGGGAATGAATTCAATGCTTTAGTTTATGAGTTCATGCCCAATGGGAGCTTAGAGGAATGGTTGCATCCAAGAATTGGTCAGATCAAGGGTCTGAACCTTATTCAAAGGTTAAACATAGCCATTGATGTGGCTGCTGCCATTGAATATCTTCATTTTGATTGCGAAACTCCTATCATTCATTGCGATCTAAAGCCAAGTAATGTGCTTCTTGACAAAGATATGACTGCCCATGTTGGTGATTTTGGACTAGCACGATTTCTTTCTGAAAGATCCAACGATCAAAGCACATCAACTGGGATAAAAGGATCAGTTGGGTACGTTCCTCCTGGTATGGGTTTCATCTTATTAACTTCCATATGTTGTTTCTTTTGGTATATATATAATGTGATACGTGGTCACTCTTTGATCACTAAAAGATTTATATGATGTAATCTGATGAAGTAGATTGCTAATGAATTGTAGAGTACGGTATGGATGTCCAAGTGTCCGTACTTGGTGATGCATTCAGCTATGGGGTCATATTACTGGAGATGTTTACAGGAAAAAGTCCCATTGATAACATGTTTAAAGATGGTCGAAGTCTCCATGAATATGTTGCAGCCGCGTGGCCTGAACGACTGATGGAGATTGCAGATCCTTTATTGTTCTTGGAAGAAGAAGAAGAGATCAGAAATAACAGAGAAGAATCACCGATTGTCCATGAAAGGAGTAGAAGTGGCATTAATGCTAGAGAACAAATCAGAGAAAGCTTGCTTCTTATAATTCAAATCGGCCTCTCATGTTCTAACCCATCACCGAGAGATCGGATGACTATGAAGGATGTTGGAAACAAATTGCATGTTGTTAGAGATTTAATTCTTTGAAAAACAAAATAGGAGCAAATTGGGACATTAACACAGCTGAGATTCAAAGTAAAATCTATCACAATGTTGTAGTGTGCCCAGTTTAAAGCAAGAATAGGTATCTTGCTTTCTCTTAGGATCTTCCTCTCATTACTCCTCCTCCTCCCCCCCCCCCCCCGGGGAACAATCTTTTTCTTTTCTTTCTCCCCTCCCCTCTTGTTTTGTTGTATCCCCTTTTGGGAGATCATTTTGTCCCCCCCCCCCTCTTCTTGGGGTTATAATGTATTCCCCTTTGGATTGTTTGTTTTTAGTTGCTTGACTTAGGGCTTCTCTCTTATTTGCCTTTGTGGCTTGTGTTGTTTTTCTTTCTATTTCAAAAATTAAAGTATTTCGTAAAAACGAAAGGACAAAAAAAAAAAAAGTAGAAGATGAAGATATAAGAAAGTAGGGAAAAAGGTTGGGCACGCCACCAGGGTGCCCAACATGCATCATCCTCTTTCTCCCTTTTTGGAAAAGACCCCCTTGTCCTTCTTTGTCCAGCCCTATGATTGGTGTATAACACTAACTTACTGAGAACTAACAATGTACGGCATATCCAATCCTCTCTAATGAAAATATATTGACAAATGAAAGAAAGAATAAAAGTAGGGAAGTTATAGTATTTTTTTTTTTTTTTTAGAAACTTAAGAATAAATTTGAGAGTATTCTAAAAATCAGCCCATTTATTGCATATCAATATTGTAAATAGAAGTGGATGAACCACCTAAATTTGTCACATGAGAAATATTATTGATGCACAATACCAATTACGTTTTAAAATCCAGAATAAAATTATTCAGATCTATCGATCCCAATCTTGGCCAGTTTAACTCGGTCGATCCTATACTTAAAGGGAAAACTAAAGCTACCTGCTTCCATGTCTCATGCCTAGACATATGCTAGTGCAAAAAGACCACGTCACCCCCCCCTGACGCTTCTGTGAGCCCTCTTATTGGCATGTGTGCTGATGTGCGCCTACACCAATAGTGTAGTGTTCTTTCTCCCAAATTAGGGTTTGGGCATTTATGGGTTGATTATAACTTTTTCTCACTGATCTTGATGTATTGTGATCCATTTAGATCATAATCAATCGGGTCTGATCTAGATCCCGATTTCAAGGTTTTTAAACCCTGATACCAATGTAGAGAGAGTGTCTATTTTTAATGGGTAAGAATGCTACCCACTTGTGTGGCCACTGCACCAGCGTGCAGACAAAAAGGAGGCCACGCAAAGGCATCTTCAGAGCATGGGGCAAGGGCAACGCAGTCTTTTCGTGCTCACATGTGTTTAGACATAGAGGCACGCAAGCAGGTAGTATTCTTTTTTCCTACTCTTAACTTTGAATTGGAAAGCATTTATGATCGCTAGGGGTGTCCGGCCCAACAAACCCAATCGAGCCCGCCCCTTTAAAGCCTGATCAAGACCAACCCAATTAATAAACATGTCTGGCTCAAGCTCTGCCCATTTATAATCTGTCTTTCCTAGGCACGGTGCTAGCCTGACAAGCGCTCAACTAGTCCCAACCTACTAGCCCAATCGTTTATATGGTATACGTGTATTTTTATTTATTTTTTGGTAGAATAAGGTATATATTGATATTTGGGGAATTTACTATCACTCCCCTGCACCTACCATATATTTATTAAAACTCCCCTACCTTTAATTTTTTCTAATATCCCCCTGCTTTTGGACTTTTATAACTGTTTCTCCCATGTTCTTTTTAAATACCCAGATTACCCCTCCTTTTCAACTGTACTTTATTAAAAAAAGTTCAAATTGATTAGTTAAAAAATGACACCATGGAAGGATGGCAAAACAGAAGGACATGGTTCAAGTAGCTAGTATTGGATTGTCCAAGTTAAGTTATTCTTATCAATATTGCTTGAGAACAATATAGATCCAATACTTTTATTATGTTTTTAATCCCAAAAACCATGTTTAGAAATCCTAATGGGAATATAACATTGAGATTTTTACCGATCTGAATTAGTATCGGTTTAGACTGATACCAATCCAATACCGGTAAAAAAAAAGAGATTACTAAACTGATGATGATGGATGAAACAAAAGAAAAAAAATTAATATATAAACAATATCATGGATGAGACAAAATAATAATAATAATAATTATTATTATTATTATTATTATTATTATTATTATTATAATAAATGTCTTTAAGTGACTCAATACTAATGCATTTAAAGGAAATTCAAAAAATAATAATAATAATAATAATAATAACGATATTGGAGCCTAGGATTTTGGGTTTCAGCCAATAAGGCAACATTTAAACCAAATAATAATGGAAGGACAAGCCCTTTGGCTGTTTTCTTGGATTAGTAAAAGAATTTTTGAACCAATAAATTTAAAAAATTTTTAATAGGTTACAGGTGAATATTTAAAAAGAACAAGGGAGAAAGAGATGTAAAAGTCCAAAAACAGGGGAGTATCAGAAAAAAGGTAAAAGGTAGGAAAATTCTAGAAAATATAGGCCAAGTGTAGGGGAGTTATGGTAAATTCCCTTTTTTTTTTTTTTTATCAATTATTGAATGTAATTAAGTATGTGGATTGAGTCAAATGGGTTAGATGATTCCTTGTTTGATATAGCAGCTAATGCTAAAACAAGGAATTTAAAAGCCCTTCAAAATCACAAGAAGCTATGGGTTGAAAAATCTCGTATCAAATGGATGTCTCAAGGTGATAGGAATTCACAATTTTTTTTATCTTTCGATCAAGATACTGAGAGCTAAAAGCTCTATTAGAATGTTAAAGTAAGAGCATGGATTGGTCATAACAAAGAGGATGGATATCAAGCCTTATGAAAGTTTTTCATAAGGCAACTCCCGTTGTTGAGCACCAGGAATTATTAGACTGCATCCCTCAGGTGATTGATCAGGTGGACTTTATCGGGTTGAATTCTTTATCAGGGTTAGACGAAATTAAAAGAGCGGTGTGGGATCTTGATCCGGACAGTTCTCTGGGTCCAGATGGGTTCTCAAGGGAATTTTTTAGAAAATGCTAGGAGATCATTGTAGTAGATTTGTGTAATGCAGTGCGAGACTTCTTTAGATATTCTTCCAAAAGGAATCAATAATAATTTCTTAGCTTTTATCTCGAAGAGGGACGGGGCATCAACTTTAGAAAAATTCAAGCCTCGTTGTATGGGAATTTTAGTCAATTGATTTCCAAAATATTGGGTATTAGAATTTCACTTATTTTGCCTAGGCTAATCCTTGAGGAGCAATGGGCATTCCAGAAGAGGAAGGCTATCCATTTAAATATTAGTCTAGCTTCAAAATGAGTAAATTTAATGCTCTCCTCCACCAGGGGAGGGGGAATGGAGTTGAAAATTGACATACAAAAAAAAACCTATGATACTATATCTTGGAATTTTTTGCTTTAAGTCTTAAGGAAGTTTAGATTCTCAGAGGAATGGATTAAATGGATTCATCAGATTATGGTCACAACTAGAATTTCTATCTTGTTTAATGTAGGTCCTATTGGATTTGTCAGAGTTGAGAGGTTGCGCTAGGGGGAACCATTATCGCCCATCATATCCATTTTGGTGGAAGAGGTGTAGTGTGGAGGTCTTAACAAACTTATTTAGGAGAAGAAAATTAATGCCTTGCCAAGTACAAGGGGAGCAAATGTTCTTAGACACCTCTTATTTGCCAATGGCATATTCATATTTATGAATGCATCCATAAGGTATATTAGGAATTTATCTGAGTTTCTAAAAAAATACCAATAATTTTCAAATCAAAAAGTTTAATTGGGAGAAAAGTAAACTATTTCTAGAGAAGATTAATCTATCAAGGAAACAAGACATTGAAACAAATCTTGGGATCTTTATTTGTAAGTTTCCCACGTGGAACCTGGGGATAGAGATTTTCCAAGGGAGAGTAAAAAAGGCCCCCCTTGCTTGCTATAATGGATAAGATCAAGGGGCAACTAGATGGATAGAAAGGGAAGCTGCTATTTATGGTGGGTCAAGCGAAGCTGGTTAAATCAGTTATCACGGGTATGGCAACTCATAGTTTTACATTTTATTGGTGGCCTGCATCCTTGTTGAAAATCATGGAGAAGTGAATGATGAATTTCTTATGGATAGGTGATGCTGACTCCTCTAAGTTGGCTATGGTTAAATGGGAGCAGGTGTGTAAGCTAAAGGGGAAGGGGTTGGGTATAAGGTAGTTGTTGTGTTGCGTTGATAAAGCTCTTCTTTGTAAGTGGGTGTCATAGATGAAACATGAAGACTCTATGATGAGCAGATTCTTCAAATCTCAGTTTTTGAATGCCAATAATGTGCTTAGAAATTAATGGATATAAATCTTCATCTATCTAGCCAAGTATCCATCACATGTGGTCTTACGTTCATCAAAATGAGAAGTGGATAGTTAGAAACGGGCAAGCCTTAATTTTTTGAAGGAAAGATGAATTAATAGGAGCTCTAATTCAAGAGGTATCTAGTTTGGATGAAGAATTCTTTCAGGAACCTAAGAAGGCAGTGGACTTTATCTTGAACGGTCAATGGAATCTCCCCAGAGTTCAATTGATGTTCATGAGTAATATTCTTACTTAGGCTCCGTTTGTTTCGGCCTGAAAATTTTTCCATGTAAAATTTTACGGTAAAATAAGATTTTCCGTTGTTTGTTTTTTAAGTTGAAAATTTTACACTCTGGAAAATTTTACCAGACACCCCTTTTTTTTCGAAAAATATGAGGACAAATTTTTCGTCAGATTTATAGGTAAAATTTTTCAAGTATTGAGATTTGCTCAAAAGTCAAAACACACTCAATTGATCGAAAGTTGAAACACACTTGATGGTCCTTCGTCCTCAACAACCTAAGCTCACATGGAAGCCATGGAGCAATTCGGCATCGATACTACCTCCATTTCACGATTATTTCTCTCTCTCTCTCTCTCTCTCTCTCTCTCTCTCTAGCAGAGGAATCTCTCTCCAAATCTTTTCTCAAAGTTGTTTTATGGATTCTCTTCATTTCCGATGACTGTTTTGATATTGAGATCCCTATGTTATTCTGTGATTTCGTTGGGAGATCGATTATGTTCTAATACGATCACTGTGTTTTTTGGTGATTTCATTGGGAGATTGATTCCGAAGGCATGGGTCTGTAGGAGAATAAAGCACTCATAATCGTAGCTTCTGATTACAGAGGCTCTGTACATCAACACCATCTTAGCATAAAAAAATTAGGGCTTCTTCTTCTTTGTCTCTCTCTCTCTCTCTCTCTCTCTCTCTCTCTCTCTCTCTCTCTCTCTCTCTCTCTCTCTCTCTCTCTCTCTCCCTACCCACATCTAAGCCAGGAAATGGGGAAAGCTAGGGTTATTTATTCCCCATAGTTCCTATATTAGTTTTGGGTTGTGGAACAATTGAAAATGTATATCTGGACTTGGAAGTTCGTTGCATGTACATAGAAAACCATTCGAGTTAGATCTATACTTTTAACATGGTTTTCTACACTTCTTAATCTTCTTTTCCTTATTTTCTTCTTTGTCATTATAGTTCAAGAGAAAGCAAAGTTCAGTAAATTTGTGGATGTTAGATTGATGAGCACATTTATGTGTGTAATCTAGGGTAGTAAAACATGCATTATACATATTTAGAATGGAGCTACCTTGGGTTTTACTCTCTTTTTACAGGTTTTATATTTTCAAGGCCTTAAAGGTTATCAAGCGTTATATCTCCAATTTTATTCAAAAAGAGGTCCTGTTTCTTTTCATGGTTGTGAAGAAGATGAAATTCTGAGCAAGATGGACGTGTTCAATTAATAGTACACATCCGTTTGGTCACCAGTACAAATGATTATTCTTTTCGGGCTAAAAAAAGAATAATGGATCAAAACTGAACCGAGATGTAGAACTAGCCCGTTTGCAGTTGTCCCAGAGGTACAAAGAATATTCTAAATGCCAACAAGGATCAATGAACCACACCCTTAAGTGATTGAAGATTCATTTTTGGTAACAACAACTACCTACCGTAGTTGGTGAGTTGTGGTGTGCAAATCCCTTCCTTATTAGGGGGTCTCAAGTTCAAACCACTTGGTTGCTACTTTTTCGTGGAGGTTTTTTTCTTTTTTTTTAAATATTTTCTCTCTCCTACTCATCACTCAAAGGTGGTCAGCTAAAGGGTTTCTTACCCAAGAGGAGAGAGAAATAAGGAAATAAAAGAGAAAAATAAAAAAGGGAGAAAAAATAGGAAAGGAAAAAAATAAAAGAAAAATCGTCCAAGAGGCTGCCTACATTTGAAGAAGAGAGAGAGAAAATAAATTAAAAAAAAAAAAGAAGGAAAAAATCGTTGGAGATTCCCTACTTCCTACGATTCTCTCTCTTCTCTCTTCTCTCTTCTCCACCTCACCACAAAATCGTCCAAGGGGATCCACCCTTAGACGTCCTCCTCTCTCTCCTATTCTCTATAAAAGGGAGTCCACAAAACCCTAAAGGGTGGTTCCTCTCTTCCTCTCTACTTCTCTCTTCTTAGGTTTTTTTAGTTGCTCTTTCTCTCTTTCTCTAGCTCTAGTTCTAGGTTTTGCTTCAAACACTTTTGTAAGTTCTTTTTATTCAATTAATGCAAGTACTTTTGTTTTTGATTCAGTCTCTCATTTTTATTGTTTAAGCAATTGAAGTTGCAATTTTCAAGTTCTAGTTGATAAGAACAAGCTATGGAGCATGTCTTTCAAGTTTAATTTTTTTCTTCAGATTTGTTTTCTCTAGTACTAGAAATTTTAGATTTGGTTTATTCCAGATCTGGTTTTTAGTACTGGTAGTATCTCAAATCGATCAAGTTTTCAGTTCAAGGGTTGAAGTTCAAATAAGTAGGCTCCTTTAGTAGTCTTCTCACCCCCCCCCTCTCATTCTTTCTTCTGACTACTCTTTCTTTCTTAATTTAGGATTTTAATTTCAGTCGTTAGATTATTGCTTTCCCTTTCCCCCAAGGTTCATGGCTAGTGTATATATTGGCTTTACCCCTCCTAGCCATAGAACCATCATTTTATTATTTTTATTCTAATTTCCCTCCTAGCCATAGAACCATCATTTTATTGTTTTTATTTTAATTGTCTCCATTTCCCTAAAGCCAAGTAGAGTAAGCCTTGTAAGAGTGACTCTTTGGTCAAGTAGGAAAGCTCATATTATGATGCATCCCTCGAGCTAAGTAGAGAAACCTACTTGTGAGTCTCTCTCTAGCTTTATCCCCTTTCTTTTCCTTTATTTTTATTTCAGCATTTTTTTCCTTCATTGTATTTTAATTGCGTGGGTTCTTTATTTTCAGTTATTTATTTATTTAATTTTAATTGTGTGGCTTGTGTATTTAAATTCTTAGATGATGAATGGTTAGGATATTATTTTAGATACATATGTTTAAGACGGTAGTTGGAATTAGATCACAATCATTAAGTGATTCACTTTCGCATTATTAAAAGAAGAAAAAAATAAAGTGGCTGCTCTCCCTGTGTTCGACCCGTAGCTACACTAATCTGTATGCTTGCGGTTACATTTTAAATCCTAACATAGATGTTTGATGTTTTTCCTCTTAAGGCATTATACTTTTAAGAATATCTTTTACTCCGCATTTTACTTCTTGAAAACAAACACTAGAAAATATGTCAACGTATGAAAATTTACATGTACAATTTTTCCATGTAAAAATTTACATCTAAACAAACGAAGCCTTAGGTAAATTAGATTAAAATTCATTTCTTATGGAAGATCGATACATTTGCTGTCAAACAGTTATGAGGGCCTTCACTACTAGGTCTGCTTGGGATGATATCAGGGCTAGGAACCCATTAGTTTGGGACAGTTATCTCCAACCTCGTCAAGTGACTTGGGATGGAGACTAATGCATGAGAAGTTACCGATGGATGATGCGATCCGCAATAAAGGTGTTCTATTGGCTTCAAAATGTGATTTATGTGGAGCGGCTACTGAATCAGTTGTGCATATTTTTCTTGAGTGCATCTTCACGATGGAGATGTGGAGAAAATTTATGGCTTGTTATGGCATTTCATGGATGTAGCATAGTTCATTGTTAGATGGTGGAAACGGAAGTTGCGCACTTTTTCAGTGAAGCCACCATAGGCAGCAGGCATGTTGCTTACAACAGATTTTATTTAGAGAGAAAGAAATGCGAGACACTTCAAAGGAAAGTAGAGATTGGCATTGCAGACATATCTCACTTTGTGCAAGGAGCTTAGGGAGGCATAGCTGAACTTGACAGGGATGGTAACATCTATGGCGTATCTTATATGTTGTAGAAGATTGGGTTTGCCAGTGATTCCAAAACGATTGCATCCAATGCTCGAGATATTTTGGTGCAAGTGAAGAGATAACTGGATGAAATTAAATATTGATGGTACGTCGAGGGGTAATCCAGGAAAATTGGGAATTGGAGGTGTTGTTCGGGATAATCAAAAGTAAAGTGCTTATATAAATCATGTGTTTCCTAGGCATTACAATGAATTTTACAACAAAATGCAAGGCAATGATGGAGGTATGGTGTTGGGATCTCATTTTTATGGATCGAATCAGATTCAGAGGCAGTGGTTTCTATGATGCAAGCTAATAATATACCATGGTTAGCGTTGCAAGATTGGCTCTACCTGCAACCTTTCCTGAATTCGATTACCTAGAAAATTATACATTGCTATAGGGAGGCAAATCATATTAAGGAATTTTTAGCAAAAACGGCGGCAAAAAAGGGCTCATCTGCACCGATGGTTGACTTCCTGAGATATATGGTTAATGAGTTATTCTACCTGTCCTAGAATTAAAAATTTTGTTTGATGATTGAGTTTGTTGCTGATGGCAATGTTGAAGGTGGGATTTCTCAATCAGTCATGTATATTTGTGGGCTAGGAATTTCCTCGCACCATTTTTTTGTATTTATATATTTCCTCATTTTTTAATACAAATATGATCTTTTAGCTAAAAAAAAATTAATAATAATAAGAAGAAGAAGAAGAAGAAGAAGAATGCAATTAAGTGTAAAGTATTTTCTAAACTTTTTGATGATTTAATACATATATTAAATTTTCTATAGTCTAATACAATTAAAATCCGTTTAAGGCTTTAATTGTGAAGTAGCCCATTTAAGGGCCAATTATGGTCTTATTAGTAGAACCGCAGCTAAAGCCCCGAACCCGATTGAGCCTAACTCATTCCTTAAATGGGCGGGTCACGGTGCAAGTCAAAAGGCTAACCAGGCCTGACCGAGACCGACCGGTTGACACCCCTAATAGCAGGTACCTTCCCAACACCCCTTGAGTGTGTGAATTGATCTTAAAATGGATAATTACTATTGGTTTTTATCTAATTGTAGTCAAGGTAGGTTAGTGTAACTTGTCACCGATTTCCCACTAACCCTAAGAAGGGGTGTTGTAGAGAGGGATGGGCGTGGTAGTGGAGAGGGAGAGAGTAGGGCCTGGGATGTGCAGTGAGTGTGGGTCAAGAGTTGAGGGTAGAGGCCACTAGGAGAGGGGTAATATTGAAAATTTATTATGTCCGGGGAAGGATTAGGCTATTTGGGGTAGGATTAGGCTTAGAAGGAATTGCAAACCTCACTTTCAAAATGTGAGGAACCTCAAATGTAATTTACTCTATTATCTAGGGGTGAAACAGAGCCGGGTTGGGCCGGGTTTCTTAAAACCCTAACCCAACCCTACCAGGTTCATGCTTAGGCCCAACCCTACTGGGCTCAGGTTTGGGTCTGGTTGACCCTAGCTAGTTTTTTTAGTGGAATCACATTCTAATAACTATGATTCAATTCCAATTTCAATTCCTAAAATGAATTGAAACCCGGTTTTCTAATTAAAACCCTAAAATAAATTCCTCTATTAAATTTTACTGAACGTGATATTTTATCATTCTTTCATGGAGATTTCAAATGCCCATATTTTTCCATGTGACCATTTTTTTAATCCCCTCCATCAAAAGTCAATATATTAAGACATAATCCAATCATTCAGTGTTGTTAGAATTTTCATCTTGATCTACAATAATGATTAATTTCCAATATATAAGGACCAAGAAACTCAAGTACTGCAAGCCCACACCTCTCCTCATTCCTTATTTCATGGTTATGGAGATGGGTTTTTCCTTTGGGGAATCCAATTGCATCCGCTTGAATCAGTCAGATCGGAAAACATTTAATTTATAACATGTAATTTCCCAACTTCCAACCACCAAGACTTAACCCCTTTGAGAGGGGGAATTGATTTTCAAAGGGTTAATCACTATCAGTCTTGTTTAACTGTGATCAAAGTAGGTTACAATCTAGGGTCTGTTTGGCATTGTTTTTGTTCAAAGTAAGTACATTAGGGCATGTTTGTTTAGCGGAGAGTTGATGGGGTGGGAGCAATGGGGTGGGATTTTTGACGGTTTTCCCACAAAAATGAGTAAATATTACTGTTTGGATGAAAAGGGTGAGAAAAGCATAGGATAATTTTTAGTGTGGCAGGAAATCCTGTCGGTTACTTGTTTCTCCCACCCTTTGGTTTCAAAGTCCCACCAAATCAGTGGGACTCTTCTGGGAAAGACAAGAGAAAGACGAGATCGACGATCGTCTCCAACAGCAGCGGGTTCTACCTAAGCCTCTCCTTCATCTCCATTTTTCTTTTCCAAACTAAGGTAAGAGTCCAAGCTCCATGGGATATTGATCTGTTTTATTTCTCCCAACAGAGGTTAGATGCATTTCTCTTTTAGAGGGTTTTTTCCTCACAAAACCCTCTTCCAGAGTCATCTCTAACTTTTTTTTTTCTTTGGTAGGAAGCAGAGGTAAGCAAGCTACAACAATGAGATGATGCTCAGTTTTTACTCTCTTGGCAGAGGTAAGAAGTTTTCCTCTTTCCTAGGGTTTTTCCTCACTAAACCTTCTTCCACAGAACCATCTCAATTTTTTTTTTTTTTTTTTTTTGATAGGATGCAAGAGGTAGGAAGGCTACAAACGTAGGATAGTGCTCAGTTTTTTCTCCCCTGGCAGAGGTAAGAAGTTTTTCTCTTTATTTTTTTTCCCCTCACAAAACCCTCTTTTCTTCTCAATTGATTCTTCTTTTTTATTCCAGCAGTATGCAAATGGAAGTTCCATTCCTATTAACACCTGATTCCTTTTATTCTTTTCATTTTTATCTTATAACCATCTATAAGTATGTGTTCTCTTCCTTTTTATTTAGCTTCCTCTTTCTTTTGGTCCAAGTGCTTGCTATAAAGAGAAGCATTTTCCTCTGTTATTCCAACTTATTGAAAGTATAGTTAGGATGACAACCAGTCCATATAATAATTTATTTTTCTATTTTTTCTGATCCAAAAGAAAACAGGAAAATGGGTCATTCTTCACAAATTAGTGGTATGCAATCACTATAACAGAGAAATTATGAAGAAAAATATTTCATTAGAAGATCAAGAACCAATTTCTTTGCATTTACAAAATTGTTAATTTGTTATTATCCTGTCATAAATTCATCCTTGTTTGACTACATCATATTATTTTAATCATTCAATGTATCCTGTCAAATATCATAAAGTTGTGTCACTGGTAGTGTATTTCCTTGAACTAATGAATGTAAAGTTTTTGGCTTGTTCTCCTGACATATTATATGCATTCAATGCTCTTTTATATGGTAATTTTTTGCTGTCTATGCTAATGCGATCGAGTCTGTTGTAGGTAGCTTGGGAGCATGAGAAATTTTCAAGGTTAAGAGTTACTACTGCCACCCTTTCAGATTGAAGATATGAATGAAGATCAGCCAAATAAAGAAGGAAAGGGGGCAGTGGATCAAGAGTTGCCCAGAACGAACTGAATTCACTTTTATTAAAGTGGATTTCTCATTCTCATTTTAAATAATTTTTAGATCGATTTTCGACTTAGTATTTGAATTGAGTAGAGAGACCTCTCCTATATGATTGGTATTTGTTGATGGATTGTAGATGCAATCATTAAATTCATTGTATCAGACTGTTTGTGTTGCAGCCAGCTTTATGAGAGGGATTACCACAATTGGCCTCTTTAGAATAATTTTTTATTATTTAAATTTAATTAATTAATTAATATTGATGGATCTCACATTTTATTGTAACCATGTTATTTGATAATGGTGTTCTTGTAATTATATTGTAGTTTAATAACTTTTTCATCAATTATAAATTCTGATATCCAAACATACATGGTGGTAAAATTCAATTTTTCCAAACCAACCAAACAACCATGGGGGTGGAAAAATTATACTTTTCTATAACTTTTTTTCATTCTTGGCATTTTCCCCACCAACATGTGAGACCATGTGTCATAGTCATTTTTTCTTTTTGTGGGGTGGAGTCTTCTGTCTGACTATGTACTTCCCTGTTTGTCTATTTCCCTCCTCCCAAGCCCAGCGTCTCATTTGATGCGATTCCCTAAAGAGTCACTTACTCCATTGGAGAAACATCACTAATTTGGCATTTCAATTTTCGCCCTTCCCTAAAAACTGATTCGAATCTAGACATGACTTTAGAACATCGAGTCACACATCCAAGATATCAAGTTACCTTGCAAGTGCACATGTGAGACAATAAAGCTTCATTCTCAACATTCGGCACAAGTTTCAAGAAAAAGTATGGTCCACATACACTTCATCCATAGCTCCATCACCAGAAGAAACAAATCAAGGAGTAGCATTTCGCTCCTATGGTTCAAGCTTCTGCAAGTCGATACAATACACGACCTGCACAATGGATCATCAGCAACAAGAAGAAGTGAGGTTAAGAATGTTTTGGTTAATCTTCGCTCATGCCATCCTCCTCTATTTCATGGAGTCGCACCTCTCATCTGCCACCTCCAACCTTGGAAACCACTCGGATCTCCTGGCCTTACTTGCCTTCAAAGATGGAATAACTCAAGACCCACTTCACATCATGAAATCCTGGAACCACTCTCCATTTCTGTAAGTGGACAGGAGTCACACGCAACCCCCCTGCAAACCAAAGAGTCACAGTTCTCAACTTGGAATCTCAAAGGTTAGCTGAAACTTTATCTCCTTACATTGGATATCTTACTTTCCTTTCTACTATCAACCTGCAAAATAACAGCTTCCATGGCGAGATTCCTCAAGAAATTGGTCGTTTGACACGTTTACAAGATCTCCGTTTGACGGATAATTCCATAGGAGGCAAGATTCCTTTCAATCTTACTAACTGCATGGGCCTCAGAACCCTTTATTTATCTTCCAACAACATCTCAGGGTACATCTCAGACCAACTTAGTTCACTCTCCAAGATACAATATCTTGGTCTCGGATTTAACTTTGTTACAGGAAGCATTCCACTGTGGGTAGGGAATTTTTCATCTCTACTCACTCTCTCTCTCTTTTACGAGATAGTTTCCAAGGAAGCTTACCTGATGACCTTGGACGGCTATGTTGCTTAGGAAAATTTCAAGTTTATGGTAATTATCTCTCTGGTGAAGTTCCATCATTGCTTTACAATATCTCCTCCATTTATTTCTTCTCTGTCGCACTAAACCGTTGCAGGGTAAACTTCCAATCGACATAGGCCTCACTCTCCCCAACCTTCAGAAATTTGGTGGGGGTGTAAACAATTTTACCGGATCCATTCCTGTGTCCTTCTCAAATGCTTCTGGGCTTGAGATATTTGATTTAGGCTCAAACCATATCACTGGTCCTATGCCTAGGAATCTAGGGAGCTTAAATGGTTTAAGTCTGCTTATTTTTAATAAAAATCATCTCGGAAGTAGGCACTCCAGTGATATGAACTTCCTCCCTTTTTTAAATAATTGTACAAATCTGCTAATCTTGGGTTTAGCTG
>NC_056558.1:9177089-9222952 GCF_013358625.1 Macadamia integrifolia | reverse complement strand
TCCCCCCCCCCCTCCTCCTTCTTCTTCTTCTTCTTCTTCTTCTTCTTCCATGTGTCTTTAATTTCTCCCCTCCCCTCTTTCTTTGTTGCATCCCAGTTTTGGAGATTGTTTTATCTCCCTTGGTGTTTGTTTTTAGTTGCTCGAGTTAGGGCTTCTTCTCTTAGTTTGCCTTTTTGGCTTATATTTTGTTTTCTTTTCTTCAATTTTAATATATTATATATTCATAAAAAATAAAATAAAATAAAAAGCAAGACAAAAATATATGAAAATAGGGAAAAGGTTGGGCACTTTGCTAGGGTGATCGACATGTTTCCTATCTCCTCCTCTTGGGAAAATATTTCATTGCCCTTTTTGTCTAGTTTTGTGATTGGTGCATGTTTAGTTGATCGAAAGTTAGCTGCATGCCAACCCTCTCCCATAAAAATATATTGACAAATGAAAGAAAGAATAAAAGGAGGAAAATTGTAGTTTTTTATCATCACATATTTTTCTTATTCAAAGTATTTATGCTTTAGCTTAATGAATAAATTTGGGAATAATCTAAAAATTCATTGAGAAAAACCAAATCATTCATTGCATATCAACATTATTAATATAAGTGGGGTAAGTCCACCTAAGTTTGTTACGTGAAAAATAAAGTTGAAGCTCAATACCAATTACGTTTTAAAGTCCAACATCAGATCAGTCGGATATGTCGTTTTCAATTTTGGCCAATCTAGTTTGGCTGATCACTATACGTAAAGGAAAAAAAAAATATTATCCACTTACGTGTTTCTATACATGGACACAAGTGGGTGCAAAAAGATGGATTAGGGTCCTCTCCAACACCAACGACCCTCCAATGACCGATCCAAAGGCTGAAAAGGTTTGGCCACACATCCCCAGGTGTTGGGATGTGTGACCAAACCCCTGCAACCCTTGGATGGTCGTTGGAGGGGTGTTGGAGTGTGTAGTCGTTGGAGAGGAGCTTGATCCCAAAATGACTGCATTCCTCAATGCTTCCATGCACCCTCTCATTGACCTATGCGTTGATTTGCGCCTACACCAATAGGGTAGTGTTCTTTCTGCAAAGTTAGGGTTTGGGCATTTTGTGTATTGATTCTAACCTATTCTCATTGTTCTTTATTTGATTGGATCACAATCAATCAGGCTAGATATAGATCTCAATTTCAAGGTTTTCAAACCCTTACACCAATGTAGGGAGAGGACATGTTTTTAATGGGCAAGAGAACGTGCTACCCACTTGTGCAGCCACCGTAGCAGCACGTTGACTAAATAGGGGGCCACGTGGAGGAGGCATCTTTAGCGCATGGGGTAGGGGGTAGTGCAGTCTTTTCATGTATAGCTATATGTAGGTGTCGAGACAGAAGTGGGTAATGTCCTTTTTTTCAGTTCTCACAAGCCGATTTCGATTCGATATTGCTTTGGATCTCTTTGGATCAGGTTGGATCGTATAGATCTACTCTTAAAAAATTAGTTTTTAGTATCATTTTACCTTGGCTTTTACCAGTGTATTGATATCGAATCAATCAAGATTTGGAATCAATTTTGATTGTTCCAATTTGGTTTATACGATTTCATCGATACTAATTTGATATTATAAACCATGCTAACCATCGCTTTCGTCAAAGAGCAGATCAAGTTTACGTACGAGAATGTATGAGAACGACTCTGATCTGTGGATTTAGAATCAATTTTCTCTCTCTTCATTTAATAGATTCTAAATCCATGGACCAGAGACGTACAAGAACATTCTCGTATATGAACCTGATTCATTCACCTTTCATCGACATGTATTTAAAAAATGCATATATAAATGGTGTTAGATATAGTCGAAATAGATTTTAAGTCTAAAAAACATTCTGGAACCCAATGTTTTTCTATTCACTCTTTCCAAAGTGTGTTCTAGTAGCAAAGTTTATTCCAAGAATGCATATCAAAAACATAAACGAAAAAAAAAAACAGAAAAAATAATAATAATGTATGTGGCAGTTACTCCGGGCGATGGTGTTGTGATTTGTGAAGTCGACACGCAAAGCCACAGAGCGCCACGTTGAATGCCTTTAAGTCGGCGACGATGGTTACCACCAATTCCATGCCCAAGGGTACAAGGAGAGCGCGGTCGGCTCCGGCCAATCAACCATGGCTCTACGGGTTGCGACGACCAGGATCGCAGCAGCAGCAGCAGCAGCAGGAGCGCTGCCATCGACTCTGCCTTTCTCATCGCAAGTCGCTGCTCTAATTCACCTCGTCGATCTGGTTGGGCTCAGACCAAACAGGCCTAGATTGGCCTCTTCACGGACCAACCCCGAAGACCCCGAAACCCCCTCGTCGAAGCCTGAGAAGAAACTCAAGCTCGCCGACCGTCTCTCCGCTGTTATAGACGTTGTCAATGATCGTAAACTCCCTCCTGAACTCCGTGGGCAACGAAACAATGTCAGGTTTGTCTTTCCTATTTCTTTATCTGCTCTATCTCTGTTTTCGAATTGTTTCTTCGTAGTTTATGACTGAAATCATTGTTTTCTCACGGAAGGATCCTTAGGGGTAGAATCCATCTTGCTACCTCTAGTGGCCAAATTCATTTGGTTTTGGATTGGTAATTGTGTACCAATTCAAATAGAAATCGAAGGTTAACAAAGGGGTATTTCTAATAAGTATATTTCTTATTGGAACTAGAATGAAATAGGAAACGTTATTTCTGTTAGATATTTTATCATATAGAGACCATCTTGTCAAGATAAGTTTTTCATGATCGGACATGATAGCTTTCTGATCTCCTTCCTGCTAAGGATTAGCATTGGTTAATGGTTATAAGTAAGGCTTTCTGTAAAAGGTTTGAATGGGGGGTTCTGTCCTGTTTTCTTTGAGGTTCTATTGAATTTTGGACATGTAACTCTCCGAAGTCCGAATAGAAGCAACTGTAATCATAGTTTTCATTCTGATCCTACCTTAGCATCTATTAGTAGTACTTTAAATAGTTTAATGGATTTTTCTTATTTTTCCTTTAACAGAATATATGAAAAAACAGACCGGTTAGAACCTAGAGCAGAAACGGAGCCACCATTTACTGCTCGTTCTAAATTTGTGGTTATATCAACAATTACCAATCCAACTGTCCAACCAAATGTGATTCTGGGACATGAATACGTTTCCAGAATTCCAGGAACAGTAGTTCCCCGAGTTTCTGAACTCGGAATTAAATTACAGAAAGAAACATTAAAATGATTTCTAGGTAATTGGTGATTTATTTATTGATGAGTTACTATTTAGGATTATCCATGAGGACAATTTTCAGCAACTTCTTTACGGTTTTTGTTGCAAAGACAGAAATTGAGAAAGTTCTTAAAAAAAACTTTTTTTCGATGGAAATATATTGATCTAATTTAGTTTGAATGTATGTGGCTTATTCTGTTTCCCCTTCTGTAATAATGCTAAAACAAACTTATGGATGTCATTATTAGTAATATGTTACCAAATTATTGTAGAGAATCTAAAGGTGAATTGTGGGTTTTTAATTTGAAGCATGTAACATTTTCTTTGCACTCTTTAGATAGACTGGATATGTGTCTTTGTGAGCTTATGGATCCAACATGAGCGAACCTCAAGATCATCAAAGCCCTTCTTTAAATTGCGTTCTTCAAGTTTAATTTATGTGATTCTACTTCATTAGTTATGCATATCACACGATGCTAAACGCAATGATGCACCAATGCTTTTTGCCCACTGTAATGTATTTTCTTGTAATTGAAATTGTGAGTTCTACTTGGTTTTTGTTGTAGTTCATCAAACATAGTTTTGGTTACTAAATATGATTTGTAACTTATTGTAAATGACTGTAAGATATGACTAGTAATTACTTCTAAAATTGGCTGTAATGTCATCTACCTACATAGGTATTTCCTTCCACTTTTTTTTTTTTTTTGTAATATACCATATAAAATGGGAAATATGGTAAAAAAAAAAAGTGGCTGGACCATAGAAAAGCCCCTGAAAATGGCAACGGGGATAAATATTCAGGTTCTTGAGGCAATGCAGTACAGAACATGGCTCCTGTCTGTTAATTACAGCATGTCCTCAATACCATTACCTTCATTTATTTATTTATATTTATTATTATTATTTGAGAAGAAGACCGAAAGAAAATTCATGCCTCAAGATCTTCATTCATGGAAGATAGCAGTCCGCTTAGATTTTATCTGTAATGGTGAAAAGAACAAATGGGTAGAGATAAAAAAAAAAAATTTTAGATGTATTCCTTTTTCTTATGTCTTTTGGTGGTTGGCAGTGTCTTGTTGACCCCACACTAAAACACCTTCCACCTCAAAAAAAGTTTGTTCAAAAAAATTTGTTTGAGCATTGTTTAACCATAAATAAGGCTCACCATTAGTGGAAGAGCGGCCGCTCTGAACCTCTGACTATGTACTAATTGAGGTTTCAAGTACTGATATTGCCGTTTATGCATATTCTACCAAGGTGGTGATTCTAACTAGCCTTGAAACATGATGAACACATTCTTGTTCCCTGGGGCATTGAGAGGATGTAGGCAGGTGAAGATTTCTTTAGTGGACAAGGCATGAAAGATAGGTCTCTTCTCTAAGAAAACAACCTTTAGTGAAATGCCAAATTTGTTTTCTTCATTTCTAATTGAATTTGGTCCTTGCGGTTTTGGTTGCTACCGAGTGATACGATGTAAAATTGAGTGTAAGTGATGGAATTTATGGTTAGGGTATAGATGGAGTTTTCTCGGTTCTATGATTTAAGTAACCTGATAATGAAAAGGAAATAGAGAAAATGATGTGTGTCTATGACCTGTTAGTCAGATATAGAAAGCCAAACTTATAGGACAGAATTGCAGTGAACTTGAGTAAACCAGAATTAGGTTTATTTGAATAAATGACAATCAAGAAGTTGGATCAAATCCCAAAGTTTGTCGCAGGTTGCTAATAACCTAAAGAAACTAATCCCAAAATCCCAAGAATATCTTCTGAGATGGCAGAAAAGGACAGAAAATAGAAACTAGAGGAATCACAATTTAGGTGGTCAGAGAGATTCATGTAACTTCAGATCAGCAAGGCTGATTGGTTTCAACTTCTGGTCAAATGGAGCTTTTGTAGAGACGAAATTATTCTCAGAAGTTCTAACAAGATCAGGTGGTTAGATGAACCCATGTTCTTGAAAAAAAACCTCAAGGTCACTGAGCACTTAAATTGTTCACCTGTTGGATACTTCGTTCTTTACCCACACAACTAAGTATAAACTGAAAAATGATGCTTGGGATGACTCATTTAATGTGTTGCTTATTGTGTCTCACTTTATTGAAACCTGTTAAGAAGTGTTCAAAAAAATTTTGCTTTCTATCCATGATTATTTGTCTTCTTTATGACAGGTCAGAAACCGATATCATTAATGTTGTCGAGCAGAGAATTTGGCATTCCATGGAAGAAGGCCAGTTTGAGAATTTGCCAGGAAAAGGCAAACCGCTCAACCTTAGTTCTAACCCTCATGCAGACCCGGCGGAAGACACATTGTACAGAATACTCTCCAAAAATGGATGTGCACCTGAGTGGGTTGAACTGAACAAGGAGATACGAGGAAGAATCAACGAATGGCGGTTAGCCCTGAAGAAAGCACAGGCTAACAGATTAAATGAAAATTGTGCTAAATGGATTGAAGACTCTGAGGTTCTCAAGGTGCAGTTGCGTGAGATCAATGATAAGGTCAGCCATTAGTGTATCATCAAGAACTATTTGTCAGCATTAACATGGTTATAAATATACAGAATATATAAGGTACCCCAGCTCCTAGATCCAACCAGTCATCCAGTCCTGTGTGCCACTTCTTGAATGGATTATCATTAGAATTTATATTCTTTGGATGATTTTGGTAAAACACAGTCAGCTGCTTGTGAACCAAATCCTAGGGGGAAAAAGGTTTTTGATGGGTATAAAAAGGAAAAGGAGGCAGATAATGAGAAAAAAAAGAAAAAAAAACTCCATTAATTTTGATTACTGAGTAGGACCACTTGGTTAGAGTTTTGAGACCATTGTCAATCCAAGTTGTGTTGATCTGCGAATTGTGCAGTCTGGATTGGTGTGTGCTAGTAGGCTAGTTTTAAGGTATAAGCACTACTGTACCATATGTGTGCTCCCTTATATATTGCAGCTCATTTTATAGAATGATTTCAAGTATCTTGATGAATGAAATTCAGTACATATTCCATGGTACAATCAGCTGATTATTATTATTATTATTTTTTGGGTGATAAATTGCAGGTCTTACGCTATAATCTCATTGTTCCTTTTGGACGGCAGATGTTTGGACTCAAGTGGGAGAAAGAACTGGATCGATTAAATGGATGATCCCTCGAATTTTGGGGTTCGTATTCCCCTTTTTTTAGTATCTTATTCATTGTGTGATGGGGAATATGGGTATCTTTAGATAGATTTTTGGTTCCATATTATGTTTTGAATGGACGTGATATGGGTGACCCATGAACGAGGAATGTGAAATTATATATACGGACTTGCTACCAAAAAAAAAAAATTGTATATACTGCATATACTCTTTGAGCTTTTCATACTCATACATGCTTAATGAGATTTACAATCGCATTCATGAAGTGTGTTGTTAGATATGAGGTAGGATGATTAAGCTCTACTTTTTGGCTGAAGAGTTATTTTGATACAAGGAACATGAGCATGGGAGAATGACAGTGTGAGGTGAAATACTGAAGAAACGATGGAGGTGCTTCTGTACACATATTACTAATATTCTTGGAATTTTCCACTTCTACATGATCAATGAGATTGATGGTTACATTCATGAAGTATTTATTGGAGATGATTGGGATGATTTGTGCTCCATGTTGTGGCTGAAGAAGCATGAACATAGGAAGATGAAAATTTAATAGCGAACCATTGAAGAATCATGGCCAAGGTAGTCTTGGCCTCAATCATAGAAAAGTTACTACTGCCTCTCACAAATACTTGGGACCCGACCGAAATGGTTTGAATATCAATTTGTGCTTCTATGCACATTTGAAACTCCTGCCTTGAACCTATTGGGCTTGATTTCATCTGCATATTCTCCCCAGAACTAGTGGTTATGGTGGATTACCCGTTTCAGCACAAGCTCTGTACCAGTGAGAAGGGTGAGTTATCCTACCTTTGTGCTCTTGGATACATGTTCGAACAGGAATGGCATAGGAGAGTAAGTCTGGGAACTTGCATGCAGAACTATGCTTACATGTAGAGGCTATAAGAACCTCCAATTTATGATAAATATTGTACAGTGTGGGCAGAAGACATATGCACAGTTATGAATTATTACTAATTTCTAGTCAGCAGTACACATGTAGAACTAGTCGCTCTGTTTAGTTGATGACGCTTTGTTATTACGAATATGCAGAACTAGTAGCTATGTTTAGTTGATTGAAGCATTTCGTCATAGGAGAGTTTTTACTGCATATATTCTTGACCTCTCTTTTTGCTGGGTCTTGCAATTATGATACATTCCTTTCAGAAATATATCATCCAAGTTTACGTGACAGAGTTGTTCTCGTGGCATGCTAAGTAAAAGAGCTTGGAGTTATCTGTCACTTCCATTGTCAAGCCATTTCCGTTTTTGGGATCGGTGTGGTTGACACCATATTTTAAATCTCAGAAGTTTTGATTGAAATTTCCTAGTTTTGGGCAGGATCGAAAATTTCCTAGTTTTGGGCCCATGACATGTCAAAATTTCCCCCAACAGTACATGGTTTCGTCTCATATCTCTGTTTCGAGCTGGGTTGAAACCTGCCTCGAGATTGAAATTCTTATCCTTGGTTAACACTAGACTCCAACGCTGACGCTGGTTAGCTTCCATTCATAGAATCTTTTTAGGAGTTAGCTTCCTATCTAGTTTTTAAGTTTTGAGTTTCTCTGTGCTTTCTCACTTTCTTTCCCTGATAATTGTTTCTTTTTTGTTCTTGGCATATCTGTTCAAATAGAGCACAGAGAACATATGTTACAGAGAAAAATTCAGCCTTGAAGCATTCTAACTTGGAACTTGGTATAGGTGTACTTTAAAAGCAGAGGCTTTAAATGGTCAGACCAAGCTACATGGTACTGGTAAATCACTTGAACCTTGGGACATAGTTGCTCTGAAAATCTTCCATTACTAGATCAGTTCTCTCTTATTTGAAAATGAAACTGCTATCAAAAGCTGTTCTGGATATTTGCATACGAAGTGAAACTTTTGAGATCCAATTCCTGTGATCCTCATGAGCCAATTGACTTGTCACAGTCCAAGTAAGATATGTCTCACGCGCAATTGTCAATTTTAGTTACTTTTAAACACTGGTAGTTATCTGAATGAGACTCATATCTGATTAGTGAAACAAAATTATTGAATTTGTGAACTTTATGCAGTTCTGGATGGGAACGGCAAAGTTTTACGGTATCTGGGTGGAGAAACTTGGGCACCGTTTGATAACGTTTCATTTCTGTCATTTGTGTTTTCTTGTTCCCAGAAACAGAAAACAACCTAAAAATCGTTTGATAAAATTGTTCCATTTCACCCGTTTCTAGAAACATAAATCAAAATTTATGTCTATTTATAATTTTAGAAACGAATTTGAGAGAAAAAAAAAATGTTGTTGTGCCCGATAAATCTCTCAACTATTTAAATCTAAAAAGAGGCAATTGAAGCCTCTCTCCCTTTTGGGTATCCGATGATACTATTGGGTTTTTTAGTGGCATTATGTCAGCAAAAAAGGTTTCGAGAAATAGGTTTATCAAACACAAAAAAAAAAATCCATTTTTATTTTTGAAAATATGAAAAATCGTTGCTTCTGTTTCTAGACATAGAAACGTTATCAAATGATGCCCTGATATTACCCATGGTAAGGAAACTAACCGCTATGGTTCTATTTGGTTGCCAAGGAAGTAAAGGGAAAGAAAGTGAAATTTTTATATTTAAAAACGTAATATTTGTAATCATGGGGTATGTCCCTAACTCCAAATCATCTCATACTTTGTTATTAAATTTCATTGTACTTTCCATGTAAAACATTTT
Organism: Macadamia integrifolia; assembly: GCF_013358625.1. Lineage (NCBI taxonomy): Eukaryota > Viridiplantae > Streptophyta > Magnoliopsida > Proteales > Proteaceae > Macadamia > Macadamia integrifolia. The sequence continues at coordinate 9,213,898 of NC_056558.1, read as the reverse complement.
GGTATAAAATGTAAAATAAGAATTACATCTACAGTCATGCCAGCAGCTATGCCAGCACCCATGTGCACAGCAATGCAACCAAGCAAGCAGCATTGTGTGTGGCAGTGTAGTCATGCATTACCACATATGATTAAAAAATTGAGGGGTTTGTACAATCATATGGGGTGGTGATTACAAAAGTTTCTTTTCTAAATTTGAAATTTTCACTTTCCTTCCATTTTCTTTGCAACCAAACTTAGCCTATAGGTCTTTCCATTTATGTGATAAATTAAGGTTCCACAGTTATACATTTATCTATTTATAATCTGCTGTAATAGTTGGTAAGCATTATGCCTATATCGAAGAACTTCACATTATAGCATCAATGGTCTGTTTGCTTGAGGATTAGATATAGGCTATAAAGATAACTTTTTGGGCAGGAAGTCAGAAATATGCACCAATCAAGACTAGATAATGGTTTTGCCCAACTCACCTCAACTAAATTAAGTCTTAGTCCAACTAAATGGGGTTTGCTACATGGTTTCTGGTTTGCCATTAAACTATATTTGAAGCCATACTAGGAAGGGTGCCCAGGGGTTGGGATGTGAGGGGGGGGGGTGAGGCGAATAACAGGATGTGTGGATGTGGGGGGGGGGGTGAGGGGCATAACAAGATGTTACACATTCAATGGATGGGGAGAGTCATACAAGTGACCTTTCCTTGGACTTAGGGCAGGGCTCTATTTTGAGTAAATATAGGATGGGGAGTGAGTAAATATACGATGGAGAGTGATAGTAATTGCCCTATATATAATAAGAGTAAGGTAAAATAGGATGGGGAGTGAGTAAATATACGATGGAGAGTGATAGTAATTGCCCTCTATATAATAAGAGTAAGGTTTTGCTAGTGCACTACGTAAGTGGCCCCTTGATTTGCAACACATATCAAGAACGATCAACCCCTTCAACCAATTGAAAATTTTGCTTGGTATAGGATCAAACCATTTTACAAAGTATTTTACTTTTTAAACAAATTTTCAAAGTGAGATTGCTTCCATTATTTGTTTTATTGCATCAAGTAATTTACCCATGAAATTTTTATTTTTTTATTTGGTAAGGATATTAATACTAGTAGTTGGGAATAAAGGATTGCGTAAAATTATGGATCCCCGTTCTATCTCAAAAAAAAAAAAAAAAAAACGTGTGTTAGGCAGTCAAGAAGTGTAACATAAATAAATTGAGTGAAACAGAGAAGAGGATGTTGAGATGAATATGCGGCAAAACTAGGAGAAATAGGGTGAGGAATGATTGAGTTAGAGCTGGTTTGGAAGTTGCTCCGATTCAGGACAAGCTTAGAGAAATGTCGCTTAAGGTGGTCTGGACATGTTTAGCGTAGACCTATGAATGCCCCTATAAGAAGGAATAATCAAATTCAGATGGACGGAGCTAAAAGAGCTAAGGGCAGGCTTAAAACAACAATTGAAGAGTTGGTAAGGAAAGACATGCAGAAGTTAGGTCTAGATCCAAGTATGACATCAAATAGAATTGTTTGGAGGGCAAAGATCCATGTTGCCAATCGCATTTAGGTGGGATGTCCCAGAGGTGTTGCTTTGCTATGTCTCTTTTCTTTTTCTTTGTCTTTTTTCTTTCCTTTGCATTTTATCTTGCACTTTTGTGGATCCATGTAGCCAACCCCATTTAGTTGGGAAAAGGCTTGATTGTTGTCGTCGTTGTTCTACCAAAAAAAAAAAATTATAGATCGATTAAACCTTATATTGAAATACATTATTTTTTTTAAATTAATTTATGTTTTTCAGGTACAAAAACATTAAAAAGAAGTTTCCAACTTTTTCTTTTAGGCCATGTTTGGATGCTAAGAAAAGAAAAGAAAAAAAACAATTGAATCTATAGTGAGAGATAGACACAAAAAATCAATCATCATGTCATCATGTTTTTTTGCCTTATTATGTTTTTTCTTTTCTTGACATCCGAACATAGCCTTAAAGCATGAATTTAGCCAGGATCCAACTGAAGGTTGGGGGGTCCCTAGCACTCTAAGATATTAAAAAAAATTGTCATCTTTATTTTTTATTTTTTCCGGTGGTGCAGGTCATGTTGAATTAATCAATAATGTAATCTTGTTAAGAAATGAAAACTTAGGTTGTGTTCGGTTTGCATTCTTGGAATGCATTCTGGACCAAGAACACATTCTGGATTGTTAAAAACATTGTTTGGTAAGCATTCCATCCTCAAAATTCTAGAACACGGTCAAGAATGCAGCACATTCTGGAATGGAATATTTTCCCATTCTACATTCTCCATTCTCCAGCTCTTGGCACAGCCTAATGAAAATAGCTCTACCACTAATCTTATTAAAGGCACCTTCTCTCCCAAAGAACAACATCTCATTCTTACAAATTTCCAAAAACTATTTTTCTTTCTCTCTCTAAAAACCGCTTCTCTCAACCCAAATCTCTCCTTTTCTCCTTCTTAAGATCTCCTCTCGAATCTAAAATCCTAGAATCTCCTGTTTTACTTGTGATCTTTACGGGTTTGATGTATGCAATACTATCTATGGAATCATTCAATATTTTCTATTTTTATTTTTGAGTTATTAGTGTAATATTGTCTAGAATTTTCACCCAAGAGATTCCTCCCATGAGGTGTTTGATAAAATGTCTGAGCATTCTCACATTAAAAATGTATTTTAAACAAATATTTTATCCAAACAACGTTCTCATTCTCAGTTAAGAACACACTCTATATTTTCAGAATGGGAACGCACATTCTCATTCTAAGAATGCATACCAAGCACAACCTTAATGAAGGATGCAAAATGAACACTCAAACAGAGAGTTTCTAAACAGGTTTTATGGCTTCCTTGTTTAGTGGTAATTGACATGGTTTTGGTACCTTTATTTATGAAGCTAGGAACCAACTCTCATCCCAACTCAATTACATTACTCTTAACCAAGGGAAGTTACATAATGGTTTGGAAAACTATCATTAGCTCTCACTTCTCACAACTTTTCATATGCCATTGGCCAACAACCTTGACCATCGTTCTTAAAAGTATAATTATGAATAAATTGATAGCCTTCCCTATGGTTTTCAATGTGTGGGAAGAGAAAGAATGTGGGCTATGTTTGATTCTGATTATAATTATGAATTTTAGGTTCAAAACCAAAATCCTAATTATGAATTCTAGGTTTTAAAGCAAAATCATGTCTAAGGCCGTAGATTGGTCAAAGTATAAGGGTCAGATTCATAACTGAACCCGACGATCGTCGGTAATATTTCCTTTATGGATGCCAACACCTACTCCATTGCACCCTGTCGACCCAAAGCCCAGAGAGGCTCGAATACTGTCGGGTCCATGTCCTCCAAACTGCTCACTACACAACCTCTGTGGGACAAAGCGAGGCTGTCAAAGTCGGCCATTGCAACCCCTTTTTCTTGGATTGGGGCGGAGTGAAACCGAAGCCACAGAGGAGCCAGATTGGTAGGAGTTAGTGAGGAATTGACGGTCAGTGGCAGGGATATGGGAGTGAAAGTCCCCCTGGCCGAGCATCTCGTACCCTTCGTAGGAAGGAACTTCATCAAGGGTGACCCATCCTCCAAAAGTAACAAACCTCCACATTGCACCTCATCTTCTCTGCCATGGAATAGAACGACACTAGTTAATAAAAGCCTACAATCGGTTAGGGTAAACAAGTCAGGCTTGATTGGGCCTATAACCGATTGGTTCATTCGAACGCTCGTGGATTTACACCCCTGCACGTGAACGTACGCCTGTTTAATAAAAAAGCTGGGCTCAAGCCCAACACATTTATTAAATGAGTCAGGATGGGCCAGACCTGAAATTGACACCTCTACCTTATAATGCAATCGGGTTGACCAATACTTATACCTTCAAGATAAAACCACTCACAATCACATAAGGTGCACTCCTAAATGTGATTAATGAAGAATGTCCAAAAGAATATTCAAAAACTCACTAAAAAACAAAGAACAAAGAAGAAATAATATACAAAAAACACTTGCAGAGAATAGAAATACCCTCTTAGTATGTATGTATATCAGTACCCCTATATAGGTTAATGTGTCTCTACAAATACATGTACAATTATGCATGTATTAATACGTACAAGTGTCACACCCGTACCTATACCTGACTTTGGCCACACCTAGACCTACCTGGCACAACTTGGCATGCATGTGGTTGAAAAAGCACATTGGACGCAAACCCACACAAGAGAGGAGGGAGACTTCCCTCAATAACTCTTATGTCGTTCATAAGTCCTATTGATACTTATATAGTAGTCCTCACACTTGTTGAAAACCAATGTGAAACTATTTTTAAAGGTTTCCTCTCTTTTATAAGTAATGTTCCTCAGCTTAGAACTCCTTTACTAGTGCTTCCAAAACAAAACAAGGGCAAAAGGGTTTAAGATTATTTTTGAAACATAGAAACTATATTTTAATAAAATAAAATAAGAACTATATGTGGAGAGAGAGAGAGAGAGTTGTCCTAAGGTGTTAGGGTGAAGATTAGGGGTGACAATTAGTCCAATTCCGATTATTTGGTCCCTAACAATCCTTAAATTTAAACGTGGACAAGTCAGAGATGATGAAGAATAGAGACAAGGGCAGCTGTTCTAATGATGAGAGAAGAGAAAAATGAAGTGATAACAGCGTACAACGTACAACTCGTAAATTGTAAAAATGTGCAAGGGAAAGGGATTAGCCGATTAGGGTTAGTGTTTTTTTTTTTCCAATTATATTCGTTGTATTTAGTTTGTGCTACCTGGTTTCTATTCTATTTACAATTGATGATTTTCTGAATTAAACTGAATTAGGAAGAAAATCTATCAAATCATAACTTGATCATTTCTCTGTGGTGCACAATTTGGTTCAAGTGCCCAGATCCTTCACAATGAGCAGTGAGGTGCAATGAACATTCAACGGTTGGGAGGATTCGGATGTACGCCTCCAACCATTAAATGCTCACTGCACCTCACCGCTCACCACAGAGGATCCAGACTCTTGATTTGATGGGAAACAATCGATTTTGATTCCTATATTCAGTTTCGGTTCCATTTTGACTCCCTTAGTACAAAAAAAAAAAAAAAAAAAAGCAAATTGCATACCTAAAAGAAGTGTGCAGTGTTAAAGAGTGAAGATGCAAAAAACCTAGGGGGGCCATTTACATATCCCAAAGAAGTGTGGGCTTTTCTGTAATTCTGTAATACATCTTCTTCCAAAACGTGCCAAGACCATAGAACAAAAGGGAACACGATCTTATTAAAAGATCCATAACCCACGCTATAACTGTACTAACTACAAATTACACATCAGGTACAGTAAAATATTGCCGTCCCCAGCCCCAAAAAGAGGTTTGTTACGTGTGGCCCTGTGGGCGGTAGGGTCTCGACTGTCGGGAGGGGTTGGCTGGTTTCTCAGTCGGGTCGGGTCGGGATGTGACTTGAATTCATTAACGTAGAACGTTTTCATTTTCACAATTCATTTGATGATAACTATAGATGCCCATTTAGGTTTGGCTACTTTCAGGTGGGTAAGTGGGTCACCCCACTTCCCCATAAGCCACCCATTGATGCTTGAACAACATCACTGAAATGACGATAATACCCTTTTTTGATTAAATGACAATACCCATACGTGATCATTGAAGTCTAGCCTATCTTTCTGCCTAAATTGGTAAATTCGAAACTATTCAGATTCTCCTCCTCTGACGTTGATTGAAGACTCTCAATTCTCAAATCACAATCGATGAACTCAGTTCCGCTTCTGCTGAGACTTCACAGACAGAGAGAGAGAGAGAGTTTGGTCTCGGCTTCCATGGCGATTTTCTCTGATTTAGCCTTCTTCGGACAACATTAATGCTTTCAGTGATTCCTCTGGAGAGGAACAAGGAAGGAATATATAACGGAATTCATAAAAAGAAAGAGGGGAAGAGCAGAGACAGATGGGGAGGATTTCTGGTATGGAGATTCTGGCTCCACCTGATGAAAATGGTGGTATAGGGTTTCATTTGATTCGAGATAGGTTTCGGTTCAAAAGAAATAGTCAACCTGAGAACTATAGGAATCATGGTGAAGAAGGGGGAGATTATCGGTCTGATCGCCAATGGCGGGGTCGATCTATAACACATCGAGGCGGTCGGAAGGTTTTCTCATTCAGAGGAGCATATCTTTTCTATGGTGCGGTTTTATGTGCTGTAATTTTGTTCATCGTGGCGTCGGTAGTGTTGCAGAGTTCGATGGCGTCTATTTTGAGACCAGCCAGTGAGTCCGCCAAGTCAGTTCGCGTAGGACTGAAGTTCGGAAGTCATCTGAAATTCATACCCCATAGGCTATTGCGGATGTTTGCCAAGAGGGGCGGTCTTGATCGGTTGCGGAAGGAGGACAGAATTGCGGTTCGCTCTCCCAGATTGGCAGTTGTGAGTGGTTGTTTCGGGTCTTCCTTTTCTTCTATCTCATTCTTAGACAGTCTTATTTACAACTGCTTGATTTACTATAGACGATTCTTTTTTTTATTATTTTCTGATCTTCTAATTGGTTGATTCAGTTTTTTTTTTTTTAGTTTACTCCCTCTTGAGTTGCTGATTTAGTTATATTCTTCTGTAATTCTATCTGAACTTCAGAGCTACACAGTCCTACTAGCTGACAGAAATGAGAATTGGATCCCGCTGTTCATTATTATAATGGTCTTGTGCCTTCTTGCTTTAGGTCTCCTTGTTGGATTATAGCAATGGATCTTCTGCATGAGATCATGCAGTTTAACTCGTTTGAGTTTGAATATATAAATTAAAAACTCAAACTGAATTTTCAAGATAACCCAGTGTTGGGAAATGTGATATAGGATGAGGAATTTCCATAGTTATCCTGCTGTATTTATATACGTGGACTTGGATAATCTAATATGTGTATGAAAGTGATTGTGTCACAAATTTTCTGTTAGCTGTATGTTTTCTACATTGGGATGCCTACATTTCCTATATTTATATATTTTGTAATTCACCAGTATTTTAGAGTTGCATGTCACTAATTCATTGGCCTTTCTTTTTAGTTCAACTTGGTATTTATCGTCGGAAGATGAAAGACTAATTTTAAATTTTATTTACATTGCTACCTCAATTCACCTCCCTCTTTCTTTTGCTCTTTCAACCAGATGTTAGTTGTGTTCAGTCATAAAATCCCTATCATTAAAATGTAATCATCAACTTAACCACAGGTAGACTGTTTGATTGAGATAGAAATTGACAAACCCAACTAAAATCAAGCCAACTGAGCGTATCCCAATTCCCAACTACTTTGGGTTGGATAATTGAAGTCCTCCTAGAAGCTTAGAAACTGGCACTTTACATAATTTGTTTGTAATAGATATTTATGAAGAAATTAAGTGAAATCTAGATGCTATCCACTGATCTTTCTCCATTTTGGCAACATATTTGGACAATCGAAAGTCTAAACTACATTCTTTCACTAATGAGATCGCAGCACATACTTAAATCCACTAGCTGGGAAGCAATTGCTAGTTCCATTCTTTAGCCATCTAGTAATGTGTATTATATGGGTGCATCTTGTTGTAATCAAAGTGGCGAATTGAGAAGTGTAACCTTCATTTGATTGCCCCCTATCTTATTACCAAAAGTTTTTTAAGTCGGGGATAATAAAGGGTCTTCAAAATAATTCGAAGTGACTTGCCATTATGTCATTTTGGAGTGTTGTTATTGTCTTGCACTTTTTTTGAGTACACATGTGAAATGACATGTTTTTTTCCCATTGAGAAACAAAGTGAGTTATACTAAAAGGGCAAAAATGAAAAAAACGAAAACAAGATTACAACTTTTCCACCAACTTCGGTTACAATAAGATTTTCTTTATATTATATTATACCTACAGAAAGTAAATACTATTGATGTTAGGATAGGTGTAGACCTAGAATAAGTATGTAAAATTCAGTGTAACATCAATCATCTGCATAAAATTGGAAGTACTTGGACATTTTAGTAAGAATGATATTTTGCACAAAATACTACATTTCCCCATTAATATAAGAATACTGTAACTGAACTAATTATGCCTTCTAATAGTGTCCTATTCTATGGATTCTCAGATCTTGGGAAATATGGAGAAGAATCCTTCATCATTGATGCTTTTCTCTGTGATAAAGAATCTCCAACAGCTTGGGTATGTGCTTAAGGTGGGATGCTCTGGCATTTCTGTTCTTAGTTATACCTTCATTATGAGATGTAGTTTTTGGAGATTGTTTTCTCATGTAGGCCCTTGTTTCTGAATTTTTTTATATAGATAATCTAAGTGATGAGGCATTAAATGTTAATTTTCAACCATATATATATATATATATATATGTGTGTGTGTGTGTGTGTGTGTGTGACTTATAACTATTAACGGAAAATTAATGACTTATAACTATAACGGAAAATTTTTGTTGAAGTATAGGTGCTTTTTTTGGATACTGTAATTATTTTTTCAGTTCATTTCTCAAAAAGCAAAGACATTTCTTCCCTTAGTTCTTCCAATCTTATTTGCTTCACCTTGGTTTTCTTTCCTGCAGATGTATGCAGTAGGTGATGGTCAAGCATATTCATTGTGGGAGCAAATAGGAGGTCGAGTCACCATTTTGCATCCTGGGAGAACTGGTCATGTTGATTGGTCAATGTATGTCTGATAACTTGATAGTACCACATCCTTCTTATTTATTAAAAATAAAAAACATAGAGTACTTAGTCCTTCCCCTCACCCCCAATCTGTAGTATTTATGGGATAACTCTCTGCTTCTTCATCAAAATTATCTGTTTTCAAATAGATACATATTTTTTTGCCATCATGGATTTGTATTAATGCAGTTTATGATCTTGTCATAGGCTTGTCACTATGCTTTATTTATGCGTTCAGATTCATTACTCTTTCAGCACTTGTTTATTTTTTAAGTTGGTTGAGTTGAAACATGGCTGATATTATTTTGATACTACAGTTTTGAAGGTATAATTGTGGACTCCCTTGAGGCAAAAGAAGCTATTTCAAGGTACGGACTTAATTGATATCTCTTATGAACTTGGTACTTGTCTTTGCTTTGTCAATGGGGACTTGAAAGAAATAGCTGATGAAAAAGAAGAACTTTGGTTCATTAGCATTCTCAGTGAGCTGAGCTGCGCATTTAGAAACATTATAACAAAGTCTAAAATTGAAATACTCAAAAAATGTGTTTTTAGCTAAAATTGTTCAAGCTTTTGGTATTGTGATTTGGATGTAATAGTATTCAACAAATTCATCCCAACTGTTTAGGGTGAGTTATAGAAAAGAATCATTCTCTTGACTTATAAAATGAGAAGTCAAGGCATTTCAGGTCATCTAATAGAAAGAGAAAATTTGAAGCTGATCAATGAATACTCGAACTTAAGTGAACAAGGTCTTATTCTTTTTCCAGTTACTTGGTATCAGCTATCTTAATCCTCGTCTAGCATGACTGTTTTATGTAGCCATAAATGCCTAGTGTGATGTTGAAACTAGGTATATTGGATTCATTTTCCAGGAATCCAATTCGCCATCTGGTTGTTGGAAGTCAAAATGGTTAGAAGAATGTCCCAAGTGTAGTGGATTAACAAATAATGGTTGCCTATACATTTTAGTGTGAACTGTGAAGAGGTGTTTGTTGTAATTGACTGATGCATCTGGTGACATAAACTGATAATTGGAAACCCAGATGCAGGTTACTGGATCAAGCTCGGTACTCATCAGATGCTGATTTCTTGAGTTCCTCCTCTCCCTTAGTTGGAACTACTAGTGGAGAGAATTTTTATAATGTGGGGATTTTATTTGCAAGAACATATGGGAGTAACCTAATCTCTCAGAGGACTAGAGGAGGTCTAGGAAGGAGAAAAAATAGGGTTATGGTAGCATTGCCATGCAATTTCAGTGGGTTAAGGGCTCTTGTACAAGGTTACGCTGTGGCGAATTTTCTGGTATCCCATTAAATAGGTTTAATTAATGCCACATCTTTGAAGTAGGCAAGTTTAAGAGCTCTCAGTAAAATCCCTCACTTATCAATGTGTTAATTATTAAATGTTTTTTCCTTTGAATTCTCTTGTATTATGTTCTCACCATCCGATTTATTGATGATCAATTATTTCAGTCTTGGTTGTCTTGATTGGCTCTATTTTGTGCAGAACCTTTATCAAGATCTCTTACTGAAATTAGTTCAATAATTAATTATTGCTGTAAATCAACAACTTAATGATGTGGGGACACCAAAGAAGTGGAAGAGTGGAGTAGTGGACAGATGCTATTAAAACCAAGAGAACACCATAGGATCTGCCTGCAGCCTTTCATTGGTCAGAAGCATCTGCCTCCTGCTATTTTATATGCTTGAAATTTCATCGGTAGGAAGGTTGCTGAGCTTCTATTAGCATCTAAAATTTGTTCCCAGTAGATTGCTCCCAGATGACTTTGGACTGGGGGGAAAGAAGTATGTGTTCAATGGTCAAAAGTTGGACCTGAAAATTGGTGGGGTATATCAACCTTAATGGAATGTGTGTTGTTTAAAAATCAAGTATTGGAAGAACTAGGGAAGCGCTCCTTTGTCAGCTTCTATACTTTCAGTTAGTGAGTTTGAATTTAAACTCATTGTGGGGTCCCACTACAGTTGTCAGATTGCAGTTTGTTATTGGGGTCAGTCTGTACAACGACAAGAAACAGCAAGAAACTCAGCTTTATCCCAACTAAATGGGGTCAGCTACATGGATCTGAGCAAAAACAAAATGTTAAAAATTATAGTAAAAAGAAAATAACACCACAACAAGAACAACAACTCAGCAATATCCTACCTAAATGGGGTCGGGGTTGGGGTCGGGGTCGGCTACCTGGATCGTTCCCTCCAAATAGCTCTATTTGAGGTCATACTTGAGTCGAGACCTAAACATGCATGTCTTTCCTCAATACTTCTCCTAGGGGTCATTTTAAGCCTGCCCTTAGCTCTTTTAGTTCTGCCTCTAGCTCTTTTAGTCCCTTTAATCTGAATTAGATTACTCCTCTGTACTGGTGCATCCCAGGGCTTCCATAAACACAGCCGTGCCACCTCAAATGACTTTCTCGGATCTTATCATGTATCGGGGTAACTCCGAAATCAGCTTTACTATGGTCATTCCTCATCTCTGCTAAACTTAGTTTATCTATACGATACTTCTTAACTGCCAAACATTCTGCCATAGACATCATAGTTGGTCGTAAAACTGTCCTATAGAATTTTCCTTTAAGTTTTAAAGGAATATGTCGACCACACAATACTCCGGACGTGCCTTTCCATTTCATCTATCCCACTTTAATCCTTTATGAAACACTTTATTTATGGTTAACCCCATATATCTAAAATAATCACTTTGTGGTCTCTCTCTCTCCTCAATTTTCACCATTTCGTTATCCATTTAAGTCTGTTTCTGTATTATTTGTTGTTTGAAGAATACCGTACATGTTTCTATTGGACATTTTTTTATTTTACTATCAAACGAGCATTTGTAGGAGAAAATATTGAAGCGGAGTCTTCTACAGAAGGTCCATTTGGTGAATTCTTTCGCCTTTCTCTTTATTTGGTTTTCCTAATTTCCTTGCTTAATATCATTCTCCCTCGTTCTAACTGCCATTCAGGTCACTTTTTTCTGGATTTTTTTTGCTTCAACTGGTTTATGGAAATGAACCAATACAAGTCTGACACAGTGTCTAACACAGTGTCTATAACAATTATGGGTTTTGTTTTTATTTCTAAAATTTGTTTTGCCTTTTTTTCCCAGCCTCACAGATCATTGTGAAAGTTGGCACATTGAGGGAATTTTGTTTGAAAATAGTTTCAATACAGTGCATGAATAGCACATAGTCAATGCAGTTTCCCTTTTGCTTGGTTATCACCTTTTGATGCTTAGTGGCATGGCTATTCTCCTGCTCTCTTTTTTGCAAGATATTTAATGTGGACTATTTCTCATTGTAAACTTTTATACTATGATTAGTGAATTTTATATGGTATGCAGCCTAATGCAGGAGCCATTCTGTTCTGTACCGCTGATATGGATAATTCATGAGGACACTCTTGCAAAGCGTCTTCCAGTGTACAAAGAGATGGGATGGGAACATGTTATTGCTGAGTGGAGAACTGCTTTTAGGAGGGCTGATGTTGTTGTATTTCAAGATTTTTCTCTGCCGGTAGACCACTATCTAGTCCAAATCTGCTTTGATTTTGTAGTCATGTTCTCTGTAGTGCAATTTCTTCATTAAAGGTTCCAATACTATTATAATTATTTTGTTGCTTCATTTGGCAGATTTTATATAGTATGCTTGATACTGGAAATTTCTTTGTGATTCCTGGATCCCCAGTGGATGTTTGGGATGCAGAAAGCTATGCAAATTCCCACTCCAAATTTCAATTAAAGAAGGTGAACGAATTCCAAAAAGATGACCTGGTGGTTCTAATTTTGGGGAGCTCTTTTTTGTACAATAAGCTATATTGGGATTATGCTGTGGCGATGCATGCAATTGGGCCCCTGCTGATTAAATTTACAAGGAAAAAAGTGGGTAGTGGATTGGTCAAATTTGTGTTCTTATGTGGAAACTCCACCAGTGGATATAATGATTCTTTACAGGTGCTTGACTGCTTATCAGACTATAATCATGGCATTATATCCCCTCTCTATATTGGAAATCTTTTTATCCTTGTAAATGACTCTGCATAAAGACTAAAAGGTTCACACTTTTTTTTTTTTTTTAAATAGGTGAAAATATCCATGCATTATTTTGTGATCTATCAAAGTATTCATTGTTGCCATTTTATTAAATTGTTTCAATCAAATTTTGAACTGAGTTGGATAATAGTTGAAAAGAACAGTGAAGAATGTTCTTTTCAATATGTAAATATGTAATGCTTGCTGGGTATGTACATAGAGTGCTCGAATACTTCTGAATTAAAATTCTTCAATTCTTCATAACATCTGGCATGAAAGATTAGCTAATGCTTTGATGGGCTGTAATCATGCAATGCATGTGCCCAGAAAGATGCATCTCTAAACAAGTTCTTTTTGTAATATTCAGAGCTGATTGATCAGATCAGGTGCCCAGGTTATTTCATGCCTGAGCTATTTTATTTCTTCATCTGATGGAACTAGTCAGTATCCATGGACTAAACAGTGTTCTTTGGATCATAGTTGTCTAGGCGTCCAGGCGCCACTTGCTGGACGCCTTCTTGGGTTGCCTAGGCATCCAGGCTCCCTCCAACACCTTGGGTCGCCTTGACAACTATTCTTTGGATGATAAAACTATTTTAATGAAGTCATCACCCAAATATTCATTTTTCTGCACAAACCATGTTTCTTCATTTTCCTGCACAATATATTTCTTCTTCCGTAGGTAAGATGTGTGTGTCATGATATCTTGTTTTGTTGTTTTGATATTTATGGCACTGTAAACTTTTTCTTTGTTTGGATACGTCAAAAGGAGTTTATAAGAAGGATGCATTGTGGTTACTGAGAATCCTTAAGATTTAAAAGTGATTCAGTGACACTTATGAGGGCTGGCTTGAGCCTGATTGGAAGCCCAGACCGAGAACTAGGTCCAAGTTTGTTTGTGGTTCAGTAGGATATTAGAAGTTTATTTATTTATTTAGATTTATCTTGTTGGGGAAGTTTAACTTTTTAGGAGATAGTTTAGTTTCCCTATTTCAACTTCTTAGTTTGTTTTAGTTTCTTAAGTAAGGTTAGGTTCTATTTTTCTGTTGGAGTCTTTCTTATTTATATAGATTTAATTGACACAATTAAGGATGAATAAGAATGAACAGTTGAGTTATGCTTGAGTGTGTCTGTGTGGCTTAACAGCCGGTGGCTGTGGGTTCTTTTTGCTTTTTCTCTGGTTCGGTTCTTTTTCTCCCCTCTCCTTATTCTGATATCTTTTCTCCTCTCCTACATCTCCTTCCTAATTCTCTTCCCTTCTTCCCTTTCCTTTACCATTTTCTGTTCATATTTTCTGCCACTGTTTTCTCTTCTTCCCTGCTGCTAGATATACTGTGTGTATGAGAAAACAATTGTCAGAGCTCCGTAGTCCCTTCACGATTCGAGCTGATTGTTTGGGGTTCACTAACATACCCTAAAGTGACTCTACCCCTTGAGTTTCTTCCTTAAGCTACACTCTGTTGTCAGTTGCAAACCAGCAACTACAGTTGGTTGTTACCTTGCCGCTAGATCTGATTTCAAAAGTTCGATTCTCTCTCTTCACATGCGTTTCAGGTGGTCCTTGGTTGCATTTGATTGATCATGGAGTTGGAGAGTTCCCCTTAAAATCTCAGGAGGATTGGATCACTATCAGAAGAGATACCAAGTTTGAAGCAGGTTCTCCTTGCCGCTGAACTTTCCATTCGAAGGTCGAAGACGATCTCAATCGTGGGTTGCTTCTTAACATCTTATTTTTTCTTTCCCATTTTACTCCTCCCATATTCCCTTATTCTACTTAGTCTTTATTTATCATCCCTTCCAAGTTTGTCCTGAGTAAATAATTACACGACCCTTTGTATCCTTTGCTCTTTTATTCTACTATGTGACCTCTTGAAATTTATGGTTAATTATGAGATTGCCACTACTATTGTTATTCAAGCCATTTATCTTTTGGGTGGGCTCATAGCAATCTGAATCAGGGTTTTTTGAACTCGGGATTGCATTAAAAGGAGACAGGCTCCAGATGGATAAAACTTGAAAACAAATGAACATTTTGAACCAAAGGGAGGAAATTAGACAAACAAGAGAATATGTCCTTCTCATCACATCTGTAGAAAAGAACAAAAAGAAAATGAAAGAAAAGAGAAACGAAGAAGCATGGAAACAACCACCCTCTACCCCACCCCCAAATGGGGGAAAAGAGACAAAAAAGGAACCATCTGACCTTCAAAACCCCCCGAGTTAATTATCTTGTGCTTCTCATCCTCTCTCTCTCTCTCTCTCTTCCTTTAACTGCATGTCCTCCACTTTCTTTTGTTACAAGAGAAACAATTTCGTAAATGGCTCATGTAGAAAGGCCTTAATATCTGCCATGTGGCAGGTTGGATGAGACCCTAGGTTTATTGGACAGGTAGGGTCCCTTCTCACATTCATGATTCAGCTCAAGCAGATGTAGCCACTTAGCAAAATAAAGCTTTTAAAATTCTTATGTAAATGATTTGAACACAAATGGATAGCTGAAAATAGAAGGGAAAATGCCAGTACATTGGGAGTTATATGAGTGTGTTTGGCTTTGAAATTTGACATGAAGAATTACCATATCATCATTGACATGGTACAATCTGTTGGACGTCATGCAAAAAACTAGGCTTTATGTTGAGTGTTAGTTGCAAATTCTCTCATTACTGGCCTTCTCCCTATTGCCATGAGTTTGCTTTCAACCCCTAAAAGTCATGTTAGAATTTTTTTATTCCTCTTTTGAAGTCATGGAGACCATATGCTGAGGGCTTAGGTCTAAAAGGCACCTAGATTCTGTCTTCTTCTTTCAAAAGCAGAGGTGGTAGAGGTGGTTGGAGGCAGAAGAAGAGGTATGGGATGAGGGAGATCTACTACACAGTATACACTAAGAATCCCTAGATGTTTTGGTTTTTGGTGGTTCTTATCTTCTGTTTTCGCTTCTTTACTTCTCTGTGTGTGTGGGCGTGTGGGATGGGTGGATGTGAGCTTGGGTGGATTTGAAGCATCATTTGGCTAAATTTCCTCAAATTTAAAAATTTTTAACCTATAGGGCTGTTGTGATGAACTTTGAAAGATTCTTCAAGCAGAGGATGACATGGCCACCATATGTCATAGGGTCCAAAGCCAAACTACCACTTTGGGTGTTGTTTTTTCCAATTCAAACATGTGTAAACATCCTTAAATAGGAAATACCTATTAATTGTCTATGATGAAGCTTTTTGACATTGGCATACTATTAAAGTTTTTTTTCTTTCTTAATACATATCTGAATTGATTTTATTGAATGTTGTATTTTCTAGTATTAAATTATGTGTATAATAGGTTATATAAGAGCAAGGATACCGAAACATACAACAAACAGTACCAATCTAAGATCTGAAGCCAAAATTCCAATATGTATAGAGATTCTTAATTAGGTTTTCCATGAAGTTTTGAGCCAAATATGGCTATTTGGCCACCGAAACGGCCAACCGGTATGTACCAGATTTCGGTTGAAGTTCGATAAAAATCCAAAATATTTCGGTTTTGACCTAGGTCAAAATTGAAATCTCAAACTATGCATCCAATCAAACTGTAGCGATCTTATATGTAATTTTTTTATTTTATTTTATTGAAATTCTTTGGTCTTCCCTATCCAAATACAAAATATTAAAAACTGCTTAAACTTTAGAACCATGCTCAACTATGATCAGTAGTTCTTTTGGTTCTTCAACCTAATTTTAGGGTTGCAGCCTTGTTTCTCTATATGTTAACAGCCAATTTATGACATGGTATGAGATGGACACTTTTAATTATTGGCTGCTTCGCCAACCAGACTCAGGTTTGCAATTCCCAAAAAATTATGTTATGCTCTCAAACAGTTCTGATTATTGATTGATTCTGATATGACTTGATCTTTTCCCATGTACACGCTGCCGGCAGTCTTTGAAATTTCTGTGCTAGTTTCACCATAACATGGTTTCTTTTAGTAGTTATTATTTAGATTCTCATGAACCTGCTGTGTACATTCTTAAAACTTAATTTATAATGTCAAATTGATCCCATGCTCTTTTGTTGCAGGAAATTGGTTCACATCTAGGACTTCCTCATGGTTCTGTAAGGCACTATGGCATGGATGGTGATGTAAATGGTGTATTGTTAATGGCTGATGTTGTACTATATGGACCATTCCAAGATGAACAAGGTTTTCCTCCATTACTGATTCGGGCCATGTCCTTTGGAATCCCTGTCATTGCACCTGATTTGCCAGTCATAAAAAAATATGTGAGTCCAGGCGTATCTTGATCTGCACTCTTTTATCTGAAATATGGGGGATTTTGTATCATTACTGCACTCTTTTATCTACAATATGAGTGGTGATTTATTCTTCTATAGTCTATTATCTTACTTTTGAAGGCAAAATTATGAAATTTCAGGTCATTGATGGAGTTCATGGCTTAATTTTCAGAAAAAGTCAGCTTGACTCATTGATGAGAGCTTTCTCACTTCTAATATCAGATAGAAAGCTATCTAAATTTGCTCATGCAGTTGCTTCATCTGGAAAGTTGCTTGCAAAGAATATGATGGCATCAGATTGTATAGCTGGATATGCAAAGCTTCTAGAAAATGTACTCCATTTCCCGTCAGATGCATTACTGCCAATTCCTATTTCTCAGGTTCAAAAGCATGCATGGGAGTGGAATTTTTTCAGGAAAGAAATGGAAAGCGGAGGAAGAGAAATTCCAAACTTTGATTACATGAATAGTTCTTATGGAAAATCCAGTGTTGTTTATGCTCTGGAGAAGGAATTGGCTGGCTTTGATAATAAAAGGAATATAGCAGAAAATGACACAGAGATTTTGACACAGGAGACTATTTCCCAGCTAGATTGGGATGTTTTAGAAGGGCTAGAAGGTTCTGAAGAACATGAGAGGCGAGAATTGGAAGAGGTTGGTTGTGTAGCTATTATGCACTTATTTCTTGATGAGCTCTTTTCTTCTCCTTATGTTTCCTCCTTCCCCAACAAAAGAGAAATTCTAAAACACAATCTTGATCTGGTCTTCAGCTTGAAGAAAGGATGGAGAAAACTTCAAGTTCATGGGATGAAATATACCGAAATGCTCGGAAAGCTGAAAAGCTTAAACCAAGTGAAAGGGATGAAGGAGAGCTAGAAAGAACAGGTCAATCACTATGTATATATGAAATTTACAGTGGAAGAGGGGCCTGGCCATTCTTACACACTGGTTCTCTGTACCGTGGGTTAAGTCTCGTGAGTTTTTTTGCCTAGAACTGTTTTGAAATCATAATCTCCAAGGACTGCTTTAATCTATGTCCTTCACAATTGTTTTTTTTTTTCTGTATGAATCTTGTAATCTAGCTTTCTGGGGGCAAATATAACTTGTAAAAATTGTTTGTAGCTCTTTGAATCACTTTATTTATTTATTTTTGGCCAGGGGGGTCTTAAAAAAATTTAGAATAATTTATTCTTTATAAGTTCCCTTGTATGTTTAAAGGTGATTTCTTCTATAGATCCAGAACCATGTTAATTTCCTTGATACAACAAGATATTTACGTTTTGCGTGCACTATCTATTTCTTGTAGTGGACATTTTAAATCTACTCCTGGACATTCTCTCTCTCTCTCTCTCCTTTTTTTCTAACCTTATGCTTGGGGTCTCCCAGGAGTGATGCACGTCATTATGACCATAGTTTATCATCTCGGAAATCTTGGCTGAAATTTCGGACATTTTAGTAGTTTTGGTGGACCCCGAGACGAAACATAGTATTTGGAAAATTTCGGCCCAAATTTCTAGTAATAGTCCAGAAAAAAATACTTTGTTTTGACCAGGTTTCGGAAATTTCAACCTAAATTTCGGGTTTGAAACCCGAGATTTAGAACCTTGGTTATGACCCCATTTAATGACAAATAGACATGCAATAGGATTGGGGTTGTTGACTATTGGCTCTGAGCAGACTTGAATGGAGAAATAGTATGTGGAGCTCTTCCCATTTAGTTGGGATAAATCTTAGTTGTAGACATCCTCGATCTGTATTTGTTGTGTGGTACTTGCTTCCCTTTTTCCTGGTTGGGTTTCTGTATAATCAAGTTTTGTTAGGGTCACACCTTCAACACTGAAGTGAATTGTGACAGGACACTTTATGGTTGATTGCATTCAAGATGAGACTAATTCATGCATACAGGTTTTGCCCAGCAGTGCCAGATGTTCAGATAATAGCTAGAAGACAAACTATGATATGGATATTTGAATTGGATTAGAAAGAAATGACTTGAAGTGCAGTCATTGTGGTTAGCCCTAAAAAATGAGGAAGATGATTCGATATCTCTAGATCAATCCTAGGTTGTTATACATCGCGTACTACACACTAAGTGGTAGGATATTAAAATCATCCTACATCTAAATGATGTTTCATTCTCTTCAAATGCTGCTTTTAATAGAAATCAATGAATCTAGTCATCTTTTTTTATTGTTGGAGAAGCTACACCTAAACTGGAAATGAGTTGGATTCAGATTTCCGAGATATGGATAGAAAGATTCTGAGGTATCTTCTCAAAGAAGTTGTACAACCCTTAATGAGAGAATGAGTGGAAGTTAGGTTGTAAGTGTTCATTTGGATCCCCTTGCCTCTACTCGCCGTGGATAAGAAACTGTTCTTTGCTGATCAATTCGTTGTGCTCTTAGGTGGAATACTGAACAAAAACACCTGAACATAGTAGTCACTTTTCTACCGTCTGAAGATATGAGGTAATAAAAGATTTTATTGGCTTGGCTTTGGATTGTTTCTTCACTAATGGATGGTTTCTTTGGAGGAAAGATGCTGCCTTCTGCAATGTGTTGAGAGAATTTGGAAGGAGAGGTACCAGCATATGTTTGATGATCAGCCTTGAAATTTACCTGGAATCTATGTGGACATGATAGCCTTCACCTTCTTTTGTTTCTTTGTGTTGAATGAAGTTTAAAGATTGACTATCCATCTTTTAATGGGGATTAGAATCACCTATGGGAAGGAGACATACATCACATTGTCTCTAATTGAGTTACCTTATGTAAAAACGCATACTTGTGAAGATTTCTTATTCCTGGTGTACAGTTTCCTTATATATAGCCCATCTTGTTCTCTTGCTGAGTAAGAAAGTTACAGTTCAGTTTTTGTACTTTTGTTAATAATGATTGGGATATCTTTAGAGTAGGCTGATAATTTGATTTTTCTTTTAATTTTTTGAACAGTCTTCATGCGTTTTGAATAGCTTAATATTTATGAATTAAAGAAATTATTTTGTTTTTACATAAGCATTGCCATGAACTTTTGACTATTATTTTTTGTGAAAAACATTTTTAGATGTCTTAGAGGCCATGTCCACCATAGCTTCTGAAATCCTTTAATCTCCAAAATGGGGATAATTTCTCTTCTGTTGATCTTTTTGGTGGGGATCATTTAGATAGATTGAATATTGAAGGTAATGGTATTTTGCACTTGAACACAAGCTTTTTCTGTTTCTTACAATTCAACCTTCTGGCAGTCAACAAGAGCTCGGAGATCAACATCAGATGATGTTGATGCAGTTAGCCGACTTCCAGTCCTGAATGACACATACTATCTGAATCTGATTTGTGAATTCTGGGGCATGTTTGCCATTGCAAATAGGGTGGATAAAGTTCACAAGACTCCTTGGATAGGTTTCCAGTCATGGCGTGCAGCTGGAAGGAAGGTATATCTATGTTAGAAGCTTTTGTGAAATATTATGTATTTTTATATGTAATTCATGACACTTGTAGTGTGCTTTTATGTCATTATTCCTTATGTTGATGTGGGGCCACTTCTACATTTTAATTGCAATTACTGTCTCTATCTTTGGAGGTTTATTTTTCTTTGGATAAATCTGTGATGGGGGTTAATTATAACTACTTTCAGAAACCTACAGTCATTTAGTCATTTGGTAGTGCTACAGTTGCCCTCCCCCCCCCCCCCCCCCCCCCCAAAAAAAAAAAAAAAATTCTTTTCTTGTCTGTTCATACAAAATTGAGTAGTCACTTGGAGTATTTCGGCTGGGAGGGGAATAAGCGAGAGGGGAGGGTGAAGGCAGGACTTGATCCAACGTATTGTGATGCAGTTAGATAACTTAATGAGCTTATTTTACTAGAAATAAGCCTTGGGTTGCATTATAGAAAGTGTGCTTGAATTAGAAAAGAATGAAATAGAATATATCCATAATAGGAATAAATGTACCTTATAACTAAGACTCTATCTTAACTAGTTAGAATAGGTGTGACACATGATTAAAACTCTATCCAAATTAGGAATACGATTCCCATCCCGGCAAGACTATCCTATCATTAGCAACTAAGTAAAAAATTATTTAATAAAATAAAATATCTCAGACTAATCTAATAAAGTAAATCCCATATTCCTACCTCCTACCCATAATTTAGGCCCATTAAAGTGGCCTATTATAAAGAAAACCTATTGAACTAAAGGCCCTATACATATATAACCAGACACAACACTTATTTCCACTAAATAAGCCCAATTCTGTGTTTTATCTGCATCAATGGGTCCATATGATGAGGATCTTGCTCATGTGCTACTCAAGTTTCATACTAAAATAGGTAGGGAATGTGCCTTTAAAGTGCATTCAAAGTTTCAGACATTTACAAGAATTCCATTTCACTGTAATGGAATCTAATTGAATTTTTGTATTTGATATTTTGATGCCACTTTGAACTCACTTCTAAGGCACTCAGCCTATTTGTTTTGGACTGGAACTTGACCAGTGGGACATGTGCTAGGTCATCTATCACTTTGACGTGCACATACTGCCATGTGGTAGGTTGTGACTGATGAAGCATATGGTCATTTTAAACAACTCTATTCAAATGATGTGTATATTTTCATACTTTGTGCCAAATACAAGCTAAACAGGAAAAACAAAAGGAAAAACATAAAACCCAAGGCCAGAGCTGAACAAAGGGCTAACATAAGACAAGCGAGAGGAGAAAAACAAAGTATAGCCTCAAAAGCTGGAACCAAGCACTCCAAAGCTTATATATATATATATATATTCATACTTTATATATGTTTGTGATATAACGATTCCTATTCTTGTTTAAAATTGGAGTGAAATTTCCATTAGGAAGTTATATATAATTGTGAAGGATTTTGGAGTTCCCAACCTATGGCATTATGTCTGTTTTCTTTTGAAAACAGGTTTCTTTATCTGCTGTGGCTGAAAAGGTGTTGGAAGATATTATACTGGCAGAAAGTAAAGGAGATGTTATTTATTTTTGGGCAAGATTGGACCTAGATGGTGATGATAGAGGAAGCAATGATAAGCTTACTTTCTGGTCAATTTGTGACGTCTTAAATGTTGGACACTGCAGGTATGTTTTATGAAATATCAGTTGCAATGACATAAACAAGTGCAGAGCCAGGCTTGGGTCTGGGTATGGTACTGAATATAGGTGGATGCCTGCTTTGTTCGGTGGTTTGGGTGATTGTCCTGTTGATTAACTTGTATCTGGCTATTGTTGTATATTTGGTTGAAGCAATATTTTGCCTAAGATTTGGTTGGTGCAATAAGTTTGCAAAATTTCTCCTTTTTAAGAACAGCATTTGATTTTTTTTTTTTTTTTTTTTTGGCCTTATGTTCTGCTCATTTCAATGTAAGTAATTATTTACAGTAAGTTAAAACCAATGCAAAATTGCATAAGGATTATTAAGGGGAAAAATATTTACTAAAGTTGAACACAATTTAAGGTTGCTCCATTGTGACCTAGTGGTCTCAGGTTCGAGTCAGGAAACAGCCTCTCTGTGAAGTGGGGGTAAGGCTGCGTACATTATGACCGTCTGCAGACCCCGCAGTGGTGGGAGCCTTGTGCACTGGGTATGCCCTTTTTTTAACACAATTTAAATTCCAGGGTTTGTTTTCCCAGAAAAACTGTTGGTATCTAGACCATTGATAACTTGGCAACCATGGAGGACTCCATCCCCATCATATGGTCAGATCTTTCACTCACTCAACCATGCCAATATGCTTCCTTGTCATGCCTAACCAAAAAATGAAAAGTGAAAAATATAAAATAAATAATAAAAATTTTGAGAAAAATATTTATGGTTAAACAAATGGAGCCTCAATGAATCATTTTGTTCATCCAAGAGTAGAACATGTGATGAATTCATTTATTTTCCAAATTGATGCAGAACTGCCTTCGTGGATGCCTTCCGCTGGATGTACAACTTACCATCACATGCAGAGGCACTCCCTCCAATGCCTGAAGATGGTGGTCATTGGTCTGCACTGCATAGCTGGGTGATGCCAACACCATCCTTTCTTGAATTTGTTATGTTTGCAAGGTATATTTGGATATCTTGATCTGCCTTTACAAATTAAATTGTTGACGTCTCATTAATGGGTTTTCATTCCTGTATGACAGGATGTTTGCTGATTCGCTTGATAGCATGAACAATAATTTCAGCATTACTAAGACATGTCTTCTGGGATCCTCGGAGCTTGAGGTGGTCTAAATGTTCTTGTTGAGGCTTTAATTTTCAGGTTTTAGAGGGAGCATTTAGAGTTAGGTTGATTTGTTTATCTATTTATTTATTTGATTAATAGTTTGTTGTTCTATTCACCAGAAGAAACGTTGTTACTGCCGGATGCTGGAGCTCCTGGTCAATGTCTGGGCTTACCATAGTGCCCAAAAGATGGTTTATATTGACCCAAACTCTGGTTTGATTGAAGAACAGCATCCAGTTGAGCAACGGAAGGAATTCATGTGGTCTAAGTACTTCAACTTTACATTGTTGAAGAGCATGGATGAGGATCTGGCAGAGGCAGCTGATGATAATGACTCTCCAAGAGAAAGATGGTTGTGGCCGTTAACAGGGGAAGTGCATTGGCAGGGGATTTATGAGAGGGAGAGAGAGGAGAGGTATAGGCAGAAGATGGATAAGAAGAGGAAGACCAAGGAGAAGCTATATTACAGGCAAAAATACGGATACAGTCAGAAAACACTTGGAGGATAGAATGGTCAAAGTATGGATTTCTAACCATGACCTGGCTATCTCCTACAGCCTACACATGCATCTGTAATTCAACTGAGCAGGAACCTTGGACTGCTCATCCAGATTGAGGAGAAGCACAATTTTTTCTAACATCACCAAAAAGCCCTTTGGTTTGTTCATATTCTTTCTTCCCCCTATTCCTCCCGAGTTTTGTGCCCCGATGGAATGGAGAGGGGGCATAAAAGGAGCCTGAGACCCATTGAAGACGTATTAACTAACCAGATCTCAATGCTAAGAACAACTTGGAGGGTGGGAGAAGATCTTGATTATAGAAGATTTGAAATTCTTTATTTACCATTTGAACAGGCGTGATAGAAGATTTGAAATTCTTTATTTACCTTTTGAACAGGCGTGATGGAAGGGAAGCTATATTTTTTTCACCATTTGTAAATTAACTCAGGAAATTAAGAGGCAATGTTAATGAGAATATGAGAGAGTGTCTGCTCAGTGAGTTCTAATTGTTCAAATCTCCATTCTTTTGAATTAAGAATGAAAAAATCCACATTAGTGGAGCTTTTTTCCTCGTAATCTTAAAACAGCTATTTATTTGTAATCATTGAACATCTAGGATTTGACACAGCACAGTACTTGGGTGACTGGGCATTTGGGATCCCATCTTTGGTTGAAGCCCTAGTAGAAGCAAAATAGTGCACATACTCATGCAGGGAAGTAAATACAAGGAAGGAATCTAAGAGAAATGAAAATACTAGAGACCTTGCTCAGGAAAATCAGAAGTCAGTCTTGGGGATCACTCCGGAGCAGCTGATTCTAGGGTTTTGGGACCGATTCTGGCTGATTTAAATCCAGGAACAGATTGGAATTGACAAGAACCGATTCGACCACCAATTCTGAGTTTAAAATCCTTGAGGGCAAACCGTGCTTCATATGTAGTCTCAAGAAGTTATTTTTACAAAAGTGAGTCAATTAAATATCATGTCATTAAAAGGCAGCCACAAAACAAAATGTTCAACACTATATATGAAGATATTTCTTCATCCAAAAAAATTCTTGATTTTGTTATGGAATGTGATGCCACCTCATAAGTCACACATATAGTATATCAATAAATGAAGATATTTAATCATCCAAAAAAAAAAAAAGATATTTTACATTTATCATCGTATTTCATTTCTTGTATTTTTCGTTATGTTCTTAGAAATATCAACAAAATAGCCGATTCATTAGCTTGAAAGATTGTATTCATTAATACAATCGTTTAGCCAATTATACTCCATGTTTAGTGGATTTGTATTCAAGTTTCAAATTTTCAATGAATAAATAATTTTCTATCCCTAAAAATGAGATTTTATTAATAATTAATCACATTTTTTTTAATAAAGGTAATATTGTTATTTTGTATGTCTATTTACATAATAATGATATAATGATAAAATCATTTTCAATCTAATTTTGAAAACTCTTTTATGCCCCTTATCTTCCAAACCTTATAGAAGTAAGACATGTGTCAATTTTTAATTACCCGTATTATTTAGACATTCCTAATTTAAAAAAAAAAAAATCCAAGGGGCGGGAGGTGTCCTTGCATGTAGTTGAAAAGGGCTGGCCGTTGATGAAAAATAAAATTCAATTTAATTTTGAAAACTTTTTTTTTATCCTCTATTTTCTAAACCTTGTAAGAATAAGGCATATATCAAGTTTTAAATACACGTGTCATTCAGACATTCCCAAAAAAATCCAAGGGCGGGAGGTGTCCTTGCATGTGGTTGAAAAGGGCTGGCCGTTGATGAAAAGGCTTTCCTAAAATCAATTTTTGTTCTTCTTTGACGTGGCGCAAAAACAATTCAGAGGCAAAATTTGCCGCCTTAAGAACAGAAAATCGAGTCATAGAACCTTCTGCGTTCCTGCTTGGGAGGCGCGCCTGCCGGAGGAGTCCAGTACTACTTACCTCGCAGGCTTGCACGGTTGTTCTCCCACAGGACTGTGCTTCGAGGATCCAGGGAATTCTTCGGGAAGTCTAGGTACACTTCAGCCTTCAGTTTACCTTTACCCTTTTTATTTCTTCTCTATTCTTGATTTATTTTGGGTTCTTAACTCAAATGTAGTCCAAAACATCCGCCTAATTTGGTACATTTCGCAGAAGTTAGTGGAACGAGTGTAATTTCTTGGGCTTTTTGGTTTTCTCTTTGGTGTGTTCCATTACTGAAGCTTGACTGCTTGAGTTGGAGTTTCTTGGTCGTGTTCGACCTTCTGAGACGATAAGTTTGGGTTCTTGGAAGATGGGTTTGAGCTCTTCATAGATGTCCATGTGGATGGCTTCAGCTTGTTCAATTTGAATTTTTTGCTTTAATAGTCAGTATGTGATATGAATAGGTTTCGCTTTATCCGAAATGCGTGATGCGTCACTTCTTTGGCGGCCAAGATTTTCCATGGTAGCAATCTTACTTTTTCATATATCTGAAAGAATGAACATTTTAGGTCATACATATGGCTAAACTGTTCATTCTTGATTGCTATGTTTAGCACTGTTGTCAATTGAATTCTTGAAACTTCAGGTTATTATATTTTTCAGCCTGTAATTATGTCACCGTGAGATAAACTTTTGTTTTTTTATGCTTCTTGGAAGGCATCTTACAGTACATCAGTCTAGGTAATTAAGCATTGGTGTCTGATTGAATTTTACAATCAATTTACTTAGTATGTCAAGAAGTTTTATCCCATTCTTTCTTCTTTTCCTTTCTTTCATTAGGAACTGAGAATTGACTAGAGGTATTTTTCAACTTTAATGATCATCTGTCAATGGTATTTTTGGCATTCCCATGTACAAGGGTGAGACCCACCATTAGATGGATGATGGATCCCATGTGAGATTCCTTTCCCAAATATCCCTTTTTTGGATGGTTCAGCATGTTTAATATTTCACATTCTTGATACTAGTTTTGCATCTATGAAATGGTGGGTTCAGCCTTTTCTTCCTGCATGCATGCTAGGCTGGTTTGCTTATAGGACCTCTAGTTTTTTTTTGCCCATGAGTCATGCCTCATTGGGTGGTTTCTAAAGTAGCACCTATATTATCAAAGAGAATAATTAAACAAGCACTTGTATCATAATCACCCTACTAATCTTTTACTATTTCCCACAGGTTTCGTTAATCCTCGTGAAGTTTTGTACATCATGAATACTGTCAAGGGTAGCTGGGTGGGCAAAACTTTTGCCCTGGCTAAGTGCAATGACTCTGGAGGGAGGAAGTCCCGAATTCGCCGTTCAAAGGAGGAGAGGAAGGATATGGTTGAATCTTTTATACAGAGGTAATTGGTTTCTATAAGATGCTGATTCATTTTAGGTTATTAATTGCTAAGATCAAGGCACTCCAGCTTATTTCTGTTTGTCGTTAGAAGATATGCAGTTAGGTGGATTATCAGTGAAATTGTACTCATCTGTTTTATGTATTTATGCCATGTCGGACTGTGTCATTGCAGTTATAAAGAACCAAATCGGCTTGCGTGTGCTCTCTTATTCTCTTTCTTGATAAAGTCTCCTTATTTATCATGGAGGATACTCCTTTGCTTTCATCTTTGTTATTTGAAGATTTAGTGCAGCAAGAAGCCGGATCTGTAAATTTCAATTTGTGGGTCACCGTTGGATTCATATAGCTGAAATTCAGCATTTCTTAGATTTCTCTAACCATCTGAGAGTTGAACTTTCTGGTGGACAGTCACAAGGAGGTCCTTACTGTATCTTTAAATTCATGAAGTATGATTTTAGAAATACGAGTATACTCTTAATTTGCTTGGTGTAAGACTTTGACAAAGTACTTTCAAGTTAGTTATTTTTTTCCCAGGTGAATAACTGTCAGTAGCAGGTTAACTGCTATTAAAGTTATTTCATATGTTGAACTTGAGAAACAAATACTGACATTGTGTCTGACATTGTTCTCTTGTAATATTTGATGCCTCTACCTATCCATAGAACCAAACCTAGTACACTTTCTCATTATCGTATCATTCTATCTCAAGTAAATATGTAACATATCAAAAACCTACTTTGCTTTTAGATTGTCCACACTTGGGGACTAAAATAAGTTATTTAACACAATAGTATGTTAAATGAGTGGATGTTTCTGTCTGTTACCGATTTTCCAACATTAAGCTCTTGTCTTGTAAGAGGCAAGACCATGATGAGGTATCATTGGGTAAGCATTTTTATTTCTTAAGGTCTATTAAGCATGATGAGCATTTTTATTGCTTTTTGTCTTCTTACATATCTTCTGTTGCTATTTAACTCAAAGTGAATCTGGAATGCTAATCTGGAATAAATTTTCAAATTTCTTTTTTGAAATTTGTTTAGCATTTTTTTTTAGGGGGGGAAGGGAGGGTATTCTTTACCCTTCTCAAAACCCGTATATTCTTTTGTCTGATTAATGATGATTACAAAATCAGGCAACCCTGTCATTTATTGGATGCCACTTATATATGCTTGCAAGTGAGATAGTTGTCTTTTCAACATTTCTGCATCTCCTTTTGGAAGATGGTTTAGTCTTCCTGCCTTTCTAATGGAATCTGGTTTAACCTAGAAATAGGTTTTTAGATTCTGTCCAACAGGTAGGATCGCAGAACTACCAATAGAAACCATTTTATAGAGAAAATTAGTATTTCAAAATCCACAAATCATATCAAGCTGGCTTTCTGGTCAAGCTGGTCCTTCAATCAGATATATACAAACAACAATTCAGCCTTATCCCAACCAAATGGGGTCGGCTACATGGATCCGTGCAAATGGAAAAATAACAATATTAATAGTAGAAGGGAAGGAACACAGCAACAATAGGTCAGTAGAACCTACCTAAATGGGATTGGCTACCTGGATCCTAGCTCTCCAATCAGCTTTGCTTGAGGTCACTAGGCTTCAGATATACAAAACTGAAAAAATACTCAAGGGAATCTAACGGCTAGATTATCGTCTGTGGATCTATTTCAGAAAATTAAAACCTTTGGATCCTAAATTTAGGACCAGATATCTTCAGATCAGAAGGTCTGATGGTGATCAGGCCTTGGTCGATTATCAAATCCCAATAGTGAATAAGTCCTGAAGAGTACAGACAGATCTGATGGCCAGATTCTGCAGAATGATATATTCCAAAACAAAGCAGGAGAGCCCTAAAACAGGGTATCTGCCAATTATAATTCTGCCCAGAATTCTGGCTCTCATGGAACTTGGTAAATCCCTTGTTACCACTGATATATAACATGCTGATTACTCTACCAGAACATTAACAGCAGATAAGCAGCGGTAATCAATTAAGGATTAAATCAGAACTTACCTGCAGTTTAAGAAATTAGTGGAAGAAATAAATTAGAAGAAGAAGATATGACTTGGGCTTCTCACTCAAGCATAGATCAGCATCCCACCTTGCGGAACTGCATCTCAGTCACCAAATCTGAATCTCGTGGGGTATGGCTTATGTCTATACATATAGATAAAGCTAAAAGGAGACAGAATATGTCGAACTCGAGACCTCCTGGTGAGCGCATGGTTTAAAGTATCTCCGATACCGATACGATACCCTCCGATACGTTTCTTAAATTTAACCGATCGATACGATACATACCGATACGATACATGGAATTTTTAAAATCCTTTCGTATCGATATATATCCTATGATACATATCGATATGTACCAATAAACTATCTATACGTACTGATACTCTATGAAAAATATAAAATCAAGGTGAAATATACATTTCGGTATGTATCAGTATGTATCAGTAAGTATTTGTATGTATCGATCGGTACGTATCAATGAGTATCAGTACGTATCGGTGAGTATCGGTATGTATCAATCAATACGTGTCGGTGAGTATTGGTATGTACCGATACAGTGCGCTATGGTCATATAATGGCAAAGATGAGTATTTTTTTCAAAAAACACGAATTCTTGAGGGGTTTTTGTTCTTAAGTTGCTGCCAGTCATATCTCTCTAACTAAAGTGAAAATCAAGGTTGGGAATAAGGCTTTTATATTTATGGGACAACTACAAACCTTGAATTCTTAGTGCGATACCCTCAATTTAGTGTTTATGCATAATACATGTTATCAATAGTTTTTTTTAACAAATTTTTTGTTCAAAAGTGTTTAAAAAGGTGTTTCATATCTATTTATGTGCGCATCTTTAGCGTATCTTAGCGTATCTCCGATACGTATTTTAATTCTGGTCGACCGATACGGCAACCGATACCGATACTTTAATCCTTGGGTGAGCGTGGGCTTTTTGCACACCACAGCTCACCAATTGCGCTAGGCAGTTGTTAGTGAACCAGTTCATTGATATACCACCAAGGCATTTTCTATTAATGACATGGAGCCCGTTATTGCAGCCGATGCTTAGTAAATCATCTGTTTCTTCTTTCATGCTCTCCCCCCCCCCCCCCAACCTTCTACATCAAAAACTGAATCACTAGCTTCTGATAAAAAACAGGCAGCTCTAGTAAGACTTGTCATCTGAATATCTTTACACTTTTTTCTCATCAAAATGTTGTCGTTCACAATCTGGATATACTATTTATTTGGACCCTAACTGGCTTTCAGGTACCAGAAAGCAAACAATGGGAGTTTTCCCTCACTCAATCTCACGCACAAGGAAGTTGGTGGTTCTTTCTACACAGTCCGAGAGATTGTCCGGGAAATTATCCAGGAAAATAGAGTGCTTGGCCCTTCTAAGTTGGTTTCAGAAGAGATTGACACTGAACAAGTCTCTGAACATTATCCTTTAGGATCAATTTCCATAGAACCTGAAAGTCCATTATCCATTTCATCCTCTGGATCTTGTCTTGTTTCTAATGATCACCAGAGCATCCATAAAGACCTGGTTTCAACTTCTATTGGGCATTCCACCGTTTATATTAGGCGGACCTCTGATAATGAGAATTATATTGACAGCATGTTGATGCGTGGAGAATCTGAAGAATCTAATACAGGGAAATCCCTGGAGCATGGCAGTGTTGAAGAACAAGTAAATGATAAGGCTGTACTTTCCATGGTTCAAGTCAGTGAAACTTCTAGTGGGCAATCTGCTGGTCATAATAACCAGACCTTCAACAATGGGATGTATACTAATGGCTCACACATGGATGAACATGAAGACTCTAATGCAAGGAAACCCCTGGAGCAGGGCAGTGTTGAAGAACAAGTAGATGATAAGGCAGTACTTTCTGTGGTTCAAGTTAGTGAAAATTCTAGTGGGCAATCTGATGGTCATAATAACCAGACCTCCAACAATGGGATGTATATTTCTGGCTCATACATGAATGAGCATGAAGACATTAATGCAGGGAAACCCCTGGAGCAGGGCAGTGTCACAACACATGTGGATAACAAGCCAATATTTTCCAAGGATCAAGTTTGTGAAAAATTGGATGGAGTTGAAAATGTTAAAGCGCCTATTGCTAGGTTAAATCCTATAGCAGTGGATGTTATTGTGGAGACATTTCCATTAAAATCTGCTGGTAGGCCGATTCTTGGCGCGGATTCAATGTCAGGAGAAGCAAGAGGTGTAACTAAAACCCTGAACGAACAGGAAAGCAAGAAAGGGGAAGCAACAGGGAACACTGATTTACAGATTGACGGAATAGACTCCTT
Organism: Macadamia integrifolia; assembly: GCF_013358625.1. Lineage (NCBI taxonomy): Eukaryota > Viridiplantae > Streptophyta > Magnoliopsida > Proteales > Proteaceae > Macadamia > Macadamia integrifolia. Next base: position 9,182,518 of record NC_056558.1, on the reverse strand, counting down.
GGAGGGAATATGTCATGGTTTAGTGGATGAAAAAACATCAGTGAATATTGCAGAAACATTTTCGGAAAATTTAAGTTGCTTTGCAACCCAAAACAGCACTAGGAGTACTCTTTTGGAAAGCATACAAACTTCAGTTGAGGTATCTCAGAATGATGTCTCAACCTTGAAGACAGCCGAGCCAAACAATACAGTAAGTGGAATTGAGGTGAGGCTCAGTACCATATTCCATTTTATGTTGTTTTATTACTTTAGTTTATGTCTTTGCTTTGAAATTTCTTCTAGATACCAATTCCATGATTGCGATGATAGACTTGAAACCTTATTATATTCATTGCACCCCAAAGTAATAACAAATTATAAGGTCCCAATAGACTTGAAACCTTATTACGTTCATTGCACCTCAAAGAAATAATAAATTATAAGGACCCATGCTGAAAGCTATGCAGAGGGTTTCTTCATACTGACTGCCACCTTGAAGCATGTGCCCTCCATTTTACATTCTCTGCATCCATTAAAGAAGTATGAGAATCCAATTCTTCTTTATGAGTTATGTCTGTGAAAACGGAATTATATGGCATTGCCTATCACAAAGTTCATTGGTTGTTATATGCATACTTACATTCAATATGGTTCCCACATTCACTCTGTTGGGTTGCCACCACTAGATGGGCCCTTTTCAAAAGTTGTGCTGTTTGAACAAACTTAGCCAGCTGATGCAATTGCTATTACCTGGCCATTTATGTTTCTTAGGTTGAATGGTTAGGAGACCAATTCCTATATTTTTGGGCCGTGTATTATTGAATGTCTTGCCGACCAATTGAACCATCTTCATGGCATGTGGTGGACATGTATAGTCCTTGGGAAATGGACTGATGTTACAGATCCTAGTCATACAATTTGGTTTACTTGACAAAAAATTTCATTCCGGAGTTGTGAATGACATAAACCTCCTGAAATATCTTGTAGCCAATTGTTGCGGATTTTGGTGCATTCGATTTCAGTTGAAGTTGACACACTTTTTGCACCCAGTGCCCTTATACTTTAATGTTGTTGTGTGGTAGCCCCATTTTTCACGTAGTTTTGAACTAATCCTCATATGTTACATACACGCATATATAAAAATATTTTTTTATAAGAATGTAGAAAAGATATTACTTCCATAGAAATGTCAAAAGCTCTAGACCAAGTATTGTTTATGAAAAATTTAGCAAAGCATTAATACTCAGCCACTGCGGGAATGGTTTCCTGAGCAGTACATCCATGGAGTCCACAACAGAATTGGCCACATGGCAGAACAAAGCTTTGCAGACACATCAAACTGTTAAATTTTTGGGAAATGGTTGGAAACATATGGATGGCTGAAAACAAAAGGGAAAAATGCCAATTGATTGCAGGTAAATGGTTTAGCTTGGCTCTGAAGTTTGGCATGTGCTTATCGAGACATTACGTTATATGTATCCATTGGTCAGAATGGCCAAGTCACCCTTTCATGTGGCTTAACTTGGTGGGAGTCGTTGAGTAGGAGGAGACTTTCTCTGGTGGGCCATCCAAGAGACCTTTTGCCAATAGAGTTACTGAAATTTTTGCCATAGAACTAACAAGGCTCTATTGGTACCCATCCTCAGAAACCATTCTTGCTCTTTCTCAGAAAAGGACCTATAGAATGGTTTCTGGGTTTGAAATATGGGGATGCAAATTTGAGTCAAGTGAAATAAGGAAGGTGATGCAGTTAGGAGTTGGTTTCATTAGGGTTATCAATATAAATTATATATATTTTTAATTATTTTTATTATTTATTTTTAATCTTGTTGGAGTTAGTCAACACAGTTGGTAGGAAGTTGGGTTTGAGTTATTTTGTAATTTTCTTTTATTCCTGTTGATGGAGTCGTATATAGGGTCTAAGTTAGAGTCAAATTTTGTTTCAGTTTGAGGATTGGATTATGACTTCTTAGTTTGCTTCTGTTTCAACCCAGGCCATTTTGAAATTCTTGAAAGTTCTAGAGTATTATAGCTTTGCCCATCTTTCCAAAATTATTTTTGTTTTATCCCCAATCTGAGATTAAACTCTAGTTTTATCATTCCCTTTAATTTAATTACTTCTAAATTTTAAACCCTGCTTGTTCCTTCCAATTTTCTCCTACACTATTTCACAGATTTACAAAATTGCCATTGCTCCTTTAAAATTGAATCATTTGTTATCTGTGGACCCATAGAGATCCAAATTTAAGGTTTTGGAATCCGGGATCACATCAGAAAGCGAGAAGAGTTGCAGAGAGAGAGAGAGAGAGAGAGAGTAAAATCAGAGGGAAAGAAGGAAGGTGGGATATGGGAAAAGAGAGATTTTTAGTGTTGTATACGAAATGAAGTAGCGGCTAGCACGCTAAGATCGACCACTTGAGGGACATGGAGCCTTTATTTCTCGGTTGTCTGTCTTAATAAGTTAAGTTGATTCCAATTCATGTGGTCATTCTCTGCTGCATTTATGTTTTCACTCCTTTCTCTCTACAGATGGAGAGATGTGCAGCAAGGTAGTTGAGTTGCAGTGGCTGACGTAAAAAAAAAGAATGATTTTGCTATTTTGTCCCCAATTTTAAACCGTTGGCCCATGTGTTCATTAAACTTGAGAGCTCAAAAGGAGAAACAGTTTCTCATAAATTCTTGAATGAGCTAAAAGTTCACTCTGGATTTCCCTTTCTCAGGAAGGGAAATAGGAAGTCAGAAGTGATACCAAATATGATTATTAGGAGCCAGAGCGAGTTCTAGTTGAGAAATGGTTTCTTAGAAACCATGCAAAGGTACCCTAACAATGTACTCCATTTTTTTATTTATTTATTTTTTAATTTTTTAATTTTTTAATTTTTTTTATGACATTTAACTGTTGAATATGCTATAATTTAGAAAAATTTAGAAGTCAATTAAATTGTTTTTTCTGTATTCAGAATGTTTTTTTACTTTCACGAGGACACAAGATAGCAATGTACAAATGCAGCTGTGCTTGGGAACCTTGCTAAGAGACCATAATAAAAAATTAAATTTTAATATAATTTTCTTAATATTGGTGGCTTGATGATCAGCTTCTTTTCACTTGGTGGTAACCATGTAAACTGATCTTCACGTCACTAATTGTGTCCTTTAGCTGGTTTGAAAAATGCTGCTGCATCGATTGCATTATAGCATGCCTTGTTATCGAAATAGTGCCCTGATGATCACAGCTTCTTTTCACTTGGTGGTACTCATGTAAACTGGTCATCACCTCATTAATTTTGTCCCATAGCTGGTTTGAAAAATGCTGCTGCACTGATTACTTTATAGCGTGCCTTGTTAACGAAATACTAAATAACACAATTTTTAGTTTGCCAGATTTCCCTTTACATAATGATCATCACCGGTCATGTTAATTTTATTACCAAAATAATTATGCACCTAAAAAAGTTCACCATGAATAGCCACCGAAAATGAATTTCACAACTGCAGTATGAATCCATTACATCTATTCCATCCAGATGCTCCCCGTCCCCCCCTCCCTCCTCCCAACTCCCAACTCCCAACTCCCAACTCTTTTCTTTCATTAACTATGGGGTTGGTTGTTCTTAAATTTGTTTTATGTGATTTTACAGCCGAAACTTGTTCCAGCTGATGTCCATTCTTCCTCTACATCTGAAGAGTCACTATCCCAGGAGGCAATAAGTAAAGCCAAAGCTGATATTGAACATAGGCAAAGCACTGGGGAAGGAAGCAATACCACTTTAAACAGATTTAATCTGTAAGGGACTCTAAATTTTGTTTCATTTATTCTATACATATATATGGGGAAAAGTTTGGTGTGGGGAAGTGTGGCCCCTATGGCCAGATATATGGGGGCAAAATAACTGGCCCGCCCCCCATGAAAATATGGATACTTCCTTGTGCACTCCCATTGGCCCTTCCACACGCGTAGGAACCACACTCTCTCACAGGAAGCACTTCCCAGATATATAGGGAAAAAGAAGTCCCTGGTCATGCGACACCTGCGCCAGCAGGGGATCAATGAGGGGCCCAAATGGGCACAAGGGCAGTGTGTTTTTGGGGTTTCACAGGGGTGGGGGTGTAATTTTTCCATCTTCTGTGCTTGGGCGCAAGGGCTACATGACCAGGGGCCATTCTTTGGGAGTAAGAACGCTGCCTGCTTGCATTCTGCATGCCCAGACACATGGGGAAGTGGAGAGGCTGTGAAAAGACACCCTTGCCCCCGCTTCCACTTCCCAATGTGTCTAGGTGTGGGGAATCCAAGCGGGTAGCATTCTCTTCCCCTATAAATGCATATAGTGATATATATATATATATATATATATATATATATATAAAACCCAAAGTGGTGAAATAACAAGTTGTAAGTTTACATTTTTTTCCCCCTTATCTTATTCCCAAAAATTAATTAATGTAGTATTTGATGCAAGGGTAAAAAAAGGGTCTTCAAAAAAGCTGAAAGTCATTTAATGCAGTTTTTATGAGAAATAACAGTATTTACCCTTCACTAAAAAAAAGTGTGCTGTACTAAAACTGTAAAAACGTAAGGTTGCGACCAACCTTTGGGGAGAATAATTCAAGAGTTCGAGAATCTTTGTTATATATCCTTGAAAGTATCTTTAATTTGCACTAATTTGAGTCTTTTATCTGTACATGTTCTTTGGGCAGTGAATCAAGGGAAGGAGCATCCAAGAAATCTGTGAAGGCAGAAATAAATCCACTTTGGACAGTATTTACAGCCTTCATCTCTTCCTTCGTGAAGTTTTGGTCTCAATGATTTCCCCTTACGGAGTATGTCTTCAGTGTAATTTTGATAGGCATGTAGGATGAATTAAAAAATTCATTTGATTTGATGCTTGTGACTTGTCCCTTGTGACCTGATTTTTTAGTGAACTCTTTTAAAATTGTTAGCTGACAGGCATGGTGGGATGAATGAAATTGAATATAGGTATTTTGCTATGGCCACCACAGGTTTTCATCTTCCAGGGCACTCAACCTTCTTTGTTCCAGGATGTGAGCGTTGCCAAAAGCAATCTATGCTTAACTGACCTGCAACTGATGGATCACTTATTAAGCTTCTATTTTTAAAGGCATCCGCTTGGATGGTTAGCTGTTGGCAGGTGGATTTGGGTTTTGATTAACACACCTATGTTCCATGAGACTGAACTTGGCAAGCTGGCATTTCTAATTTGAACTGGTTTTAATTCTGGGGCATCTATGGTTGTTGTTAACTAAGGCTACCTATCTTATTGTTGGGGTGCCCCTAGCTTAAAATGTGTTGGTACAGGCTAGCTGCTGATGACAAAATGACCAAACCACATTGAGCTTCTACATCCTTCGAAGGAACCAACTGGGAGGATACAATGTTTGTGCATTCCTTATTTTTTTTTTTTTTTTCGATTGCGGCTGTTCATATATTAGCA
>NC_056558.1:9159403-9177000 GCF_013358625.1 Macadamia integrifolia | reverse complement strand
AAAAAAAAAAAAATAGCAGAAATACCATTGCATAAATGTTATTGCTGTGCGCTTTACAATTAACTGAAGTAAATGCATTAAAAAAAAAAAAAATGTAAAATGCCATTTTTCCCCTGACGTTCTCCTTTTTGCCATTTTTCTTTTCTCAAGTATAATATTTTTCTCACAATAACATGGGACTTTTTTTTTTTTTCCCCCATAAGGCCTTTGTAAAAGTTCTATAATTCTGTCTTATTGGCCCACCAAAATGGAATCTATTGATAGGATCTCTAGTTATGCCACGTGGTAGATTAAAAATTCTAAGATCCCTATTCACAATATATCAAGTATTAGCTCAAACGAAATTATCTACATGGCCGAAGAAAAAAAGAATCTGATGCTGAAGGAGGGTAGTGATTTTTAAGTCTAAAATTAGAAGTTGCATGGACATGTATGGAAGGGATAATGAAGTTTTAGTCTAAAATTAGACATGTGGTTAGTTCCCTTTATTTATATATATATATATATATGTACATATATACATATATATATACACGTGATTTTTATGTCTAAAATTAGAAGTAGCATGGATATGTATGGAAGGGTCAATCAATTTTTAGACTAAAATTAGACATGTGGTTAGTTCCCTTTATTCCGTGTATATGTATATATATATATATATATATATATGCTATTCCATTGTGGCACAAGTTGATGTGCCCAGCCATATATTTTATTTTAGTAAACTCAACAAAAGTCTCAACAGTAATAATTTTTTTTTTTTTTGGGTAACTAAATAATAATTGATTTCCCTGTTCTGATATAAACAGTTCGGGTCAATTTTGGTAGACGGTTTCAGTTGAAATTAACACCCTTGCATCAGCTGATTCAATTGACAGCAGTGGCGCCACCAGTTTGGTAGACATATATTGGAGTGTGTCATTGAACTTTATCCAACTGGTCTGAGCCCCTTCCTAGTCTGAGCCCCTTCCTATATGGGCCAGGGAGCTTAGGGGCGATGCACTATCATTAAACTTTATCCAACTGGTCTGAGCCCCTTCCTATATGGGCCAGGGAGCTTAGGGGCGACACACCATATAGTGCATATCAAAGGGTTACACATCTATGTGTGCCTTTTCGACTGCGTGTTTGAGGACTCCCAGCTCTTGAATCTGCGATAAATGATATAATGCACTATAAATGATATAATGCACTATAAAAGAACCCTATCTTGGCTTAGGGTAAGGGTGTTAATTGGTTTAATTTCGATGTATACAGTGCGATTCGATTTGGTTCACATTTATTTCACTGAAACCAAAACCGTATCATTTACTAATGGTTGAACTTTCTGAAACTACAACCATTTAGCAAACGGTTTCGATTCCACGGCTTTTAAAAGGTGTCAATTTCATGGTTTTAAATGTTTTTTATGGCAGTTAATTTCATATGGTTTCTAAACGGTTAGTGATCGGTTTGTTAGTTTATCTGCATGCTTACTAAAATTTGCTTTTATTGATAGACACTTCAATCTTATATCAACTCAAATAAGGCATTGAACAAGTAAAGATTTAGCTACATAATTACATAATATGTGTAAATTATTGAATAGACTGTTGGATAACCTCTCTGGTCCTTAATTCTTCCTTAAATTAAACAATTATGCTTTGTTAAAACAATCAAATATTTGATCGTTATACAGATTAATCAGATTGGTTTTGACGATTAAACGGTTTGATTTTCACGGTGTCAATTCAGTTTGAAACCAACGGATTATACGGTTACATCAACCCGACCTATTTAACCAATCGGTCTTAAACTCGAAACCATAACCAAACCATTAATTAAACGGTTTCAATGTAAATAGCTCGACTCAATTTCAATAAACAATTTCGATTTCAAATTCACATCCTGAAGGCCAGCCGACTAGACAAACTTCGCCCCTTCAATAATTTAATTTAACTCCTAATAAATTTCTTTTGCTTTTAATCAATTCACGTAAAATATTCAGTTGAAACAACAACGCCTTCACAAATCATGCAACCCACGTAACTGGAAAAGCACGACACCAAACCAAACCCAGATCTTGAATAGGATTGAGATTGCTTTACAGAGAACCAGGAACAAAAAGAGAGAGACACCGTTCTACATTTAACCTGGAAAAACAGGGTGCCTTGGGGCTAGTACCGGGATGTTTGTGATAAGTACTAACTGAGATTTAGTGAAGATTTAGTTCACGGTATCAGATCCAGTATCGGTCATGGCCAAAACTGATATTTTTGGCCGCTACCAGTGATATGTACGGGTATCACTGAGTACTTGCATCCCATAACCCTTCCTAGGGGAAAAAAGACAATGTCCCACCTCTTCACCAAAGATAAGCCAGTATCAAACAATTGGCTTTTCCAGGTGTTCCTATTTTCATCATCTAAGCATTATGAGCATGACTTTATTAGAGAGATGGGTCTTATCAGGCACTTTGTTGTGAAACAATAATGTACTTTGAACATCAGAAAAATAAAGTGAATACACCACAGAATTCAATAGCAAGCAAAATATTTGACAATATTCAAGAAGCATTCTCTATGATATTTATACAGATATCAATGCACACTCACACAGAGGATGTCTTGGCTGCAAGATGGGTGAGCACACATCTATGATAAGTAATGCGTAGCCTCTTGTACTTCTGAACAAAAGCACTTATGTCAATCTCTCTCTCGATTAGTTGCTGGTGGAGAGTTTCAGATTCCTCTTCAGCTTTCTTCGTCGCATCTGCAAACCCCAATCAATTAATCATATTCGATGTTTATTACCCAGTTGGTTAATTTAAATCTTCAAACTACCAAGCATTTGTGCCTCCTGAGCAGGCTATGAATGCATCCAATAAAAATAAGAGTCTATGCACCAAAAACAAATTTTAACTTACCTTGCATCCTAAGGAGCAGCATTGAGGGTGAATACCTCAGGGTTTCTTCTTTTTGTCTCTCCAGATCATTCAGTTTCTCCTTAGCAGTAGCCAACTCTGTTGTCCTAATAATTCTGCACTGTTGTTCAAATATAGATTCAGGTCAATTGTCAGTATGGCTCCAAGTTGCCAATTTTTAAGGAGCCTTTCCAATGCTCACCTGGTTTGTAAGTTCTAAGATGCGTGGTTGCTTCTCCAAATTTTCCCCTATTTAAAAGACAAAATAGTTATTCATTAAAAGAAAAGGAAAATAAAAACATGTTAATTTCTGTAAATGACTAAAGCTGCACAAGGAATTAGTAGTAGAATGCAATTATGCAACTACACTTACTTGTAAGCTGCAAAGTTTCCCTCCTGAGTTCATCTCGTAGCTGTCAAGGAAAATCCAAAAACAATGGTCAGAAGCAATCCCCAGTACCATACAGAACCAGAAGCATTGACTCTCCCACGTGTCTACTTGTTCATCAACACAAGGGGCTGTATTTGGTTTTAAGGTGTGAAACACCCAACACATGCAGACAGTGCTGCTGGATAGAATTGTAATGGCCAAACAACAGATTACAAAGGGAATCTGTGAATATTGTGTAAATGGTATTGATGCAGGAGCACTTCCTTGGACTGGGAGAACCTGTTTGAGAGCCCTGACCGAGAACTGAGTCCAAATTTGGTTGTGTATCAGTAGGATATTAGGAAATGTATTTTGAATTATCTTGTAATATTTTTACGGAAGTTCTAGATTAGAGTAGATACGAGAAGAGTCCTATTTCAAGTTTTCTAGTTGCTTATTTTCCTAGCTTAATAGTATTTCTATATTTAGGAATCTTTATTTTTCTTTAAATATGCTTGTAACTCGATGCATTGGACAGAATTGAATAGAATAAAAGGTTGAGTCTAAATCTCACGGCTATGAGTGTGGTGCGAGGCCGGTGGCCTCTTTCTCCTCCTTTATTCCTCTTCAATTTCTTCTTCTACCCCTTCTCTGTCCTAGTGGTAACAGCAGCCCACAAAAGATGGTGTTGATCCCATCCTTTCTCCTTTCCTATTTTTCCTCTTCATTCTTTTGTTTCTCCTTCGTCTCCCTTCTTCTATTTTCTATTTCTGTATTGTTACCCTGTCCACGTTGTTATCTTGGCTGAATAGAAAAAGCACTCAATCTTCTTGTTTCCTGTTTTGTGGGCTTCAAGATATGGGGATTAATTCCTTCCCCAGGGGCAAATTTATCCCAAGAACCCTACCTCTTTCACTTCCCCTATTGTGTGAGTCTTACCTTTAATATCAGACCAGACCTCAAACTACAGCTACCTTTTGTCTCAGGAATTTATTTTAGGGTCATTGCTTGCTTGTTGCATCTTCTTTGGGTTATACTACATAGGATTGGTGATTGCTAATTTGCTCCTCAGATTTTTCCAACGATTGAAGCTCCATTTGGAAAACCAGATTGAACTCAAGTGGATATGCCACCACTGTTTTCTGTTTTGACCTAGGTTGAAGACAACCTCGTATCCATGGAGTTCCATCCTCTGAAAGTCACTATTGAGATCATGGACTATTGCTTTCTTGATTGATTGGTCCAGTTGCTGATGGCTATTCCAAATCCGATGGTTGGCTTTCTTTCCCATTCTATACTTACGGTGAGTTGAGCATAGGGGGTTGGGATTTGATTTCTATTCGTCTGATTCTCTTAAATACCCTTACCTTTGTTCCTAATCTTCTTCTGTCCCCTATTGTGTTTTGGTTCCAAGATAGCCCTCCCTTCTCAATTTATAATTCCCTTTCTATGCTTTTTTCAATGTCTTCCTAAGTTATCTTTAAGATTATGTTTATATTACCAAAGTGCCATCCCCTTGAAAACTTGGAGTTATTTACAGAATTCCCATTTTCTTCCTATTTTTGCCTATAGTACAATTGGATGGACTCATAGCAAACCCAAATAGAGTTTTTCCAACCCCAGGATTGCATCAATTTGGTATTAGAACAAACCAGGCCATGGATTCCTTTGTGTTCAAGATTAGAGTTCACTTGCCCAACAGAAAGCTTGCTATTTTATTCATTGATGAAGGACAAAGCGACAATTTCATCTCGCGGTCAGTGATGGAAATGTTATTAAAGAGCAACGAAATTATCATTGAATTAGGGCTGGTGATTGCTAACTTGCTCCTAAGATTTCCCAATGTTTGAAGTTCCATGTGGAAAACCAGATTGAACTCAAGGGAAATAGTTCTCCGAGATATGAGTCTGTCTTCTTAGACACGCCACAATGACCTTCTCCTATAATTTCATAGCATTGTAAAACTATGCTACACCATCATGCATATCTTTAACTATGTCCATGTCCATGTCCAGAAAAGAAAGTCCAGATACTTACTCGAAACACTTGATTTCTACACTTCCCTAATTAACTCTCTGAGGACTCTATTATAATCTTTTTCAAAGTCAATAAAGACATGGAAATCCTTTTTACATTCTCTAAATCTTTCCACTAGTCTCCTAAGCAAGTAAATAGCTTCCGCGGTTGATCTTCTTAGCATAAAACCAAATTGGTAAACTGAAATATTAGATTCTTGTATCAGGCGACTTTCAATTACACTTTTCCATAACTTTATAGTATGGCTAATAAGTTTTATTCCTCTATGGTTGTTACAACTTTGAAGACCACCTTTATTGTTATCAATCAGAACCAGAATTGCTTCTCATCCGTTCATCTAGCATTTTTCTTGTGAGCTATTCTCAGAATCTTATCAAACAACAATTCTAGCCAAGTTCTTCTGATAAATCCTAAGCTCTTCCACACCTCTATTGAGACATCATCTAGACTACTGTTTTTCCTATTTTCATCTTCTTTAAAGCTTCTTTTACTTTAAACAACCTAATTTTCTGTATATACCTAAGATTTGTGGTTCTTGTTGAATATTACTTGTATTTTTTACATTTAGTAAATTGTAGAAATAGTTTCTCCATCTCGCCTTAATCTCCTTATCACTTATTAATACATCATCTTCACTTTTAATGCATCTAAATGAAATCTCTATTCTACCTTTCCCTCATTTTAATATCCCCCCCCCCCTCTTCTCCTTTGTGCCTAAATTTTTACAAAGATCCAAATTTTTACAAAGATCCTCATATTTCTGAGTCTTTGTGATGTAGATGAAGAGCCGTTCGAACCAGCATTGCAGCCCAGATCAGGTCCCAAGAAATTCAGGCCAGTTCTGTCCACATCTGTTTCAGGTGGAATTGGTCTGTTATGGTTCAACCAGACCATTCAACCAGGCCTAGATGTGGTTCAGACTTGCCTTCTTTAATTCCATTGAGCCAGCAGCAGTTAGGGGAATATTCTCTCCACCGAGCAGTATGCTTTCTTTCAGTTTTTGTCTTCATATGATTCTCCTCGAAATCCAACAGTTGTACCCATCAATTTGGAAAGAAGCAGACTCCAGAAGTCCATATTTTTTTTTGTCTTTAAGACTTTCTTGGACTGCAAGAATCAAATATAGTAGAATGGATCTTGTTTTGATTTTGTTCGTTAATTTAGTTAGATTTGTTTCCTTTTAGGATTCCTTGTTAGACAAGGATTGAGTTTGCTTGGTAAGTTGTTTGTTAGTTTCTACTTTCAGACTTTCCTAATTTGTAAGGTTCCTTTCTTGTTTTTGTTTCTATTTTATGATTCCTATCAGCAAAAGGAATTAGAGAGCCGATTTAAAGGCCTCCATCAGATGTAATAGGGAGCCAACGAATAAAGAATTATTTGCTTTCTGCAATGAGAAACTGTGAGAGACTGAGGTGAGAGACCTCTGGGTGAGATACCCTTAGCTGAGAAAGCCTTACCCTACCCCATTCTTCCCCATTCAATACCCTCTGTTCGCTCTCTACTGTTCTTTATTTTCCATCAGTCTTTTAATTGACACTGGTACAAGGGACCACCCACAGTTGATCTACAAGCCATCAGTCGCAGTTGCTGCAACGAAGATCTGAAAACACAAAGACTGCATATCGAGTCCTGTTTGAGAGATTTCTAGGCAAGGGTCAATGACCAATATCTCCCTACCCCCTGATCAGTTGCTCCCACCCTTTTGGGGTGTTGTTGGACCTACCAAAAGGGTCACTAAGAGATTGGGGCCTGCAAAGGCCTGTGCTGAGAGAGAGAAAAAATCTCTCATTAAATCATAATTCCGCCCTAATTGTCAAGAACTGCTACATCTCTTCAACCCATTCCAGTTTTATCAAGCATCCTAAGAGCTTCATTCAACCAGTGTATTGGACCCTGTTGGCCTTTGATTTGTGAGTTTACATTTGATGCTATTTTGACCTGATTTCCAAACTTCTTGTTCTCAGATCTGACTTTTCAATTGGATCTGCTTTAAGTGTTAGTTGGAGCTTGTTATGGACTTAATGGGGACTAACTACCCCAAGATAATTTAGTCTGGCATCACTTTGTTTTCCCTACTATCTTCTTAGCTTCGTTTCTAGAAAATTTATATCTTTTTAAATCCTCCTCATCCGTACTCTTTTTCCGAGGTTAAAACTAGAATTCTTAGCCTTAATGGGCAGGATCTTTCTTAGCCATTATTGATTTCATGGTCAACCAGTAGGTAAAATAGGGCATCGGACTTGAGCTTAAATTGATGTTGTTTTTTGGCAACAAAAACTATGCATTTATTCTGCGAAGGGAAATCTCCATTGCAATAAGTTCATCTGATTAAAGAAATTCAATTGCAAGGGTTCTCCCAAACGTGAAGATTTATATATATATATATATATATATTATATGCACATTAAGCTCATAAGAGCAACAGAGAAGCTAAGAGAGGCCAGTGCCCAAAGAAAAAGAGGAAAGAGGAAATAAAAAGAGACCCAGGAAAGAAGTGCAGAGCCCAGAAATAAAAAACCGTACAGCAAAAGGTTTTGGAAGCATAAAATTAGAAAAGAAAGAAAGACTTTGAAGATGCAAGATTAAAGTCAGTTTAGTCAGAACAGTTCTCGTTATATGTTTCCCTTTCATTCTAATTTGTTTCTTTGATCTTACGTCTTACAATTAACTCTTCTGTATTATGATCCCAGTATCTCTTGCTCTTCTCACTCGAATATTAGAAGTGACAAATGTTTTTTAAATTATGATCTTCTTGGATTTGATTTTTTAATTGTATCTTTATTCATGTTCCATAATATTAAGCTACTCAATTTCTGCTAAAAAATTAACATCTCATCTTTCTGGATTTGGCATAATTAATTACCACTTCAGCTGCAGCAAACCATGCCCTTACGCATTTTATCAAGCTGATCATAGAAAATTAAAATGAAAGAACAGGAATACAAGTTAAAAACATGCTTCTAGAAAGTGAGCTCTACAACTTACATTATTTTGTGTCCTCACTTGATCAAGGGAGAGCAAGAACTGATTGTATGCATCTTTATCTGACAAAAGCTTCCGCAACTCATCAACACTACAGACATCCAATCATAACAACAGAATGAGACGGTAATTAGCAGCTGGAAGTACAAAACATAGCACAGGAAAGTGAGGATAATGTAGATCCACATTATGGAAGGAAATATGAGAGGAAGAAGGGTCTAGCCTTAGTCCACCTGAGTGGCTAGGGTCTAGCTAAGAAGCCAGCCGAACCCCTACTTAGTCCACCTGAGTGGCTAAGTACAAATAAGGGCCAATTGGGCCCATCAGCTAGGGGAATAACTAGTAGTTGTTTTAAGTAATTAGTGGGCCATTGGGCCCATCGAGTTGAGTAAGTGGCATGTCGAGTCCAAATTGTCTTAGGACTCTATTTGTTTTCCACATAGGTTTATTATTCCTAGTTCAATTTTGAATTCCTAGCTGTAGTAGGAGTGTCTAGTCCTATTGGGAAACTAGCTCCTAGTAGTAGTTTGATTGTTATTCTACCCTCTATAAATAGAGGAGCCTATGTACTCATAATTTTATATTTGAATAAAGAATAATTACAGTCAATTGCTTAGAACAGCCGGGATAGCTGTGGGTGAGAAGCCCGGGCCGAGACAGCCACTACTCCCCCACTTTTCCCTTTGTTTCTTCTTGTTTAAAGCTTTCTATTTTATCCTAAAGTTACTGCTGTTGAAGTATACGACTATTGTGAGTATTCAGAAGTTCAGATCTGTCCAAGGTACAAACCAGATTTGATTCTCTCTCTTGAAGCCTGCGATTATTTCTCCTAGGTCATAAAATCAAGAAAGCTTGTAACTTCACAACCAGCCGTCAGAATCCTCTCAACTTTGGGGTTTTTTGTACCCTCCCTATGGACTATCTACGCCCAAGAGTGCAGCTCAATCGGACTCCTACAGACCTGGCCGCACCTCTCTCTCTCCAGCTCTATAGCAGGTCTTTCTCTCTCCTATCGGATTGTGTTTTGGGCTGGTTTTGCTCCTATATGGGTATTGTATCCTTGGGGGTTTATTTGATGGTCTTATTTCTTTGTTTCCTGGTCCTATTTATATTGTTTGGGGTTATAAATTGCTGGGGTAATTTCTTATAATCTACTCCTGCATTAGAGGAAACAGCTACAACTGCAGTCTGAATGTGAAAATTACATTCATTGTCATAACTACTAGGATGATAATATTAGGGAAAATTATGCCTCCCTCCCCTGTAGTTTGTCAAAATTACATGTAGATCCAAGGGTTTGTCGAATTACGTCCAAACCCTTGGATCCACGTGTAATTTCGACAAACACCAAGCATGTGCAACACAAACAGTATGGATCAGACTCCACAGAATATGTCTACATGCTAAATGTTTGTCTTCAAAGAAAGTTGAGATAAGCAAAATTCTGTCAAATGACCATCAAGTAAAACGAACATAAGTAACTGCTCATGAACAAGAAAATATGGAAGTACATATCAGGCCTCTAAAGTAGAGGTTGGGGAGAGCATTAAGAGCAGGGGTGCAATTTGCATCAAGCACACAACAGACCCAACTTAACCAACTCAAAGTTAGTTCTCGTGGGTTTTTGGATCATTGGTTCTCATTCTGCTGAAACATCCCACTAAAACCTTAAATCACATGCGCTCGAGTAGAGACCTCAAGCAACCACCTGAATTCAATGAAACAAAAACGGTCAAATTCCTATTTTTCTATTTACTTCCAAGACCTTCAATTCTAGTTTACAAACAAAAACTTCCCCTCAGTGCTTCCTGATATCTTCAATGAACTCACTGATGATCAGAATTTAGTCAAATATCTGTATAAACCTCCATGCTCAAACAATGTCCTGGATGAGGACATCCCTGACCCATTTGACAAAAAACTTGGTCACAACTTTTCAAAGGGAAAAGGGGGCAAGGGGGGGGGGGGGACTGTTTATGCAGAAAATCTCATTTCTAACTGCCCATAAATCTAGGAACCAAGTGATCTGGTTTTATTAAAAAGGACAACTGATGCTAAATCCAGGTCCTTATCACTGATCCCTCATAAGAATCCATCACAGAGACACATTTTAGACCATATTCACAACTTTCATTCATTAATCACCTAATAGAAGCCAGTCATAAGGAACAATCCAACTAAATATGCTAAGATAATTCAAAAAATTACCTTTTGTCCTTCAACAGACCAATCATACTTGCAGCTTCAGCAGGAGAAAGCTGCACATGTGATGGAGACTGTGGCCGGTCTGAAGGCCTTTGTATATTGGAACCGTTAAAGCTGCTATTTGGTGTGGATGGTCGTGATGAATTTGGCGAGCCAACCAGCGAAGGAGGATACCAAGCCTGTGTAGGAGCTTCTTGTGGATGTGGCTGAGATTGTTGCTCCTGAGAACCCCTGTAAGTCAAGAAGGTTAGAAACTTCAACTTTCCTTTTTCTTATTTTTTTTCATTTACTGTGAAAGAATTTTATTTAAACTACGAGTGTATTTGGGAAAAGAAAATGGCGAAGGGAAGCATTTCCTATAGAGGAAAACAATAAAAAGAAATAGAAATTTATAATAGAACAAAAACTCAGCCTTATCCCAACTAATTGGTGTTGGCTACATGGATCATTGCCCTCCAATCAACTCTATTCAACGTCATACTTGATACAACGCTACGTAATCAAATCACTCCACCGTACTGACTTGAAATCTATACAATGCAATACATTTTCCCATAGGATCGCTCTTCAATATAAAATGGACATATTATACCCCTAAGTTCCTTCAAAAAACATGGTTAATAATCAGAAAAGATCCAGTATCTCGACATATTTTGGAAAAGAGATGCAAAATTGGTGGGTGGGAGAGGGGGAACCTCTTAATTCCTCTCTTTCCACAAAACCCCAAATTGTGGCAGAAAAATTTCTTCCATAGAATTCAATCTAAAGAACGTAAAGAAATTGACAGCCATAAGCAGAAAAGGACTCAAGTATTTCTAGGTATTTACCTAAGCCACCAAAAAAGGTTCTACATCATACCACACCCAAGGCAACCAGGCAATGCAGAAAATAAGTGTGTCAAATCCCCCCTCCCCATATCCACACCTTAAAATAAAGTTAGTTAACTGGTAGTATCTCTCCTACAAGAGAAAATAGTTATTCCCAATACGAAACCACCATCCACACTAAGGCCTTGACCTCTATAACAGAACACTTCCCTAAATGCTAATTGATCACAGAAAGATATAACTGTAAATAAGCACTTTGTATAGCTTTCCACGTCCTCCAATGATCTCCCTGGTATATAGGAAACATTACTCAAGCATTCTAGCAGCATAAAGCATTAAGTAAGTTCCCTATTAAACAAGGGTCTTTAGAAAGATTAGACACCGTATCACTTCACCATTTCACACAGTATATTTATTTACAGGAAAAAAAAAACCCAAGCAGCATAGACTATTTAACAAATCCAGTTATATGAAAATCCCAAATGGAAACCCTTCCGGCCAATATTAATCTCAAAAAATTTCAAGAAAAAAAACCCACAATTAATAGATTAGAATCAACAGTTACATTCAACGAAGTAACTAAAAATAAAAAATCCATCACAAAAGAAAACCAATAGGGGACATCCTAATTCATAAAATTTAATTCTCAGCACAAAAAATGAAATAAAGATTAAAAAAATATACCAGAAGGACTTGAACATGGCTGAAGGAACCCCCTTTGATCCTTTGAACGTCAGACGACGGAAAATCCAAGAAATTTCGATCGTGGGAAACAAAAAAGATGAAGAACAAAAACCACAAGAAGTCAGGAGAGGAGATCGCCTCTTTACTAAACGCGAGGCCGATGGGATTTCGTTCTCTATTCCCCTTCCTTTCCCTCTCTCTTCCTCTCCTCTCAAAAGACTCCAACTGTAGAGAGAAATTGACGAATGGGTCTTTCTAACGCGTGATGATGTAATAAGGCTTTGTGGCACGTGGCAAACGTTATGTATGATGAAAGTCTACGAGTCGGTTTCAAGTGGAGGTCCAGGTGTGTCGCGCGTTTGTTTGGCTCCCTGAGGCTTAAGTCCACCAAGTCACTCGATCAACTAAGGGACAGGTGTCGAACTCAGTGCTGCACCAAAAATAGTCTGGTGCACCCCGCGCCACAGATGAGCTCAATCAAAGGCGTGGCTAGCTTCTTCCATAAAGCCAGGATGTCATGGCTTCCTCCACAATGTTACGTTTTGATGTAATGTTATTTAATTTTTTAATTTTTTTTTTAATTTTTTTTTTAGTTTGTTTCTCCTTTTTCCTTGTTTGTATCAAAAGTTCAAAACCCATTAAAAAAAAAAATGGGTTAGAAATTGGGCATAGTCCAAAATTCTTATGTACCTACTTACCTAGCAATTACCAAGTTCCTATGCACGGTTTGTATTTACAAACTTGAGTATTACACTTCACGGATGGGGCAAAACGGAGGTGGTGTTCTTCAAAAGATTGGGTTCGTAATTTTGGAAGAACTCAACCTCATAAATCGGCTTATAAGATGATGAGACTCAAGATTATATCAATCAACATCAATTCCCAAAGAAAATCGATGTGGGATCAACCCCTACAAGCTGATATGGGATTGTAAGGCAAATCAAATTCAATCAAAACATATGAAATCAAAACAATCAAATGAAGAATAAGATAACTGTTGTATATGGGCTCGCATGGGTCCAGACCATTTTGCGTCAAGAGGTTAGTGGATCGACTCTTGTTATATGGGCGTGTGAGTTTGTATTTAGTGTGTTCTCCTCTTTCTATTAAATTCCCTTGGACTGTTCATTGTATTTAGTGTCTTCCCCTCCTCTCCCTATTAAATTCCCTTGATCATGGTCATCAGTATTCTTTGGTCATCAGTATTCTTAGATGACCAAGGAAAGAGATTCTTCCCACCCAACTGGTGAAGGAAAGCTTTTGACCAATAATAAAGGATAACCAGATTTAAAAGGTTGCATTTGAACTCAGATTTGGGTAGATATGATTTTTTTTCTCCCGTTGGCCGTTGGGACCTTATTGGGGGGTTGAGGTTTCTCAGAAAAAAATTTGTCTGCTACTCGAATTGCGGCCAAGTAGCTGCAAGCCTGCAACACCCTGCTGGCAGCCAAAGATATGGAATAATTCACTTCCCCCTAGGGTTCACAAATACCCTCCTAGATTATAGTATTTTTCAAAATACCCTTTTAGATTCCATTTCTTTATCTGCCACAAGGGTTGGCAACAACTAAATTTCGTCCGATTTCTAAAGAATAACTAATTAAAGAAAGAAAGAGAAACAAGATTATGGTCTCTTGAATCTCAGCAAGTTTGCTCAAGAATAGGGGTTTCTTAAAACAATTACTTCTATCTTTGCCGCACCACCCATCATTATAAGAACTGGTTGTCTCTACAAGGTTGGGGGGTTCTCCGTAGTCTTTGGAATAGATTCTGGTGGTGAGGTTAAAAGTTTTTGTTGAAGCTTTGAGGGAGCTAACTTGTATTTTCTCCATTGGTTGTATTTCTCAAGATTTGGGTAGAAAGTTTCAGAGACCTAATTGCATTTCTTCATATTTCATAGTGGAAGATTGATTGATTTTAGTTTGTGATTTTTCCCTTAACACTAAATGGGTTTTCACGTAAATATCTTGTGTTCTTGTAGTGTTTGATAATTTGCTTCGCATGGTATTTTAGTTATATGTTTTTGTTCACTTGTTGCTTGATTACTCATTTGATTGTCACATAACCTAGTCGAGAAGTCGGTTTTAACCCAACAATAATCTTGTCTCTGTGATTGAGACATTAATCACAGAGCTCTTCTTCTGAAAAAATATGTGACTGACAGTATTAAGACAGATGCCACCTTACGATTGTGAAAAGACCCTAAACCCTTAATTTTAAACTCAATCAGCCACTGAATCAGTTTCCATCAGCTCTCAAATTCAATATGAGAGTGAAAATGGGATTGGAATCTCCCATTTTTCAAACCTTATGATACGAATCTCAAGAGAGCTTGACCCTATAAATCGGTTTAGAAAAGTGAGTGAACCCAATACCATATCTACCCACATCAAATCCCTTACATAGCTGATATGAGATCAACCCATTCCATGATTATGGCATTGTAACATTCTAAACTAGGTTTAAGCAATGCCCTCCGGGCCAAGCATTTTGATCAGCTCAATCATGACCAACGCATGGCTGCTTCATTTCATTTTGAATTGTTAAACCAAAACGGAAAGCACACCGCAGACGGGCCAGGAGCCCAAGACCCATGCACAGGTGATTTAACTTATAATTGCGCAGAAGTTAATTAGATTTGAAGGATGCTCTGGATCATCCTCTGCAACTCTTTCAATCGCTTGGTCTTCTACTTCCATTAAAAACTCATAAAATGTAGAGTGTAACATTTTTTTTCCCTTCAGAAAAATAAAACAAATAATGGAAACAAGTGTTAATGTAAGCATTTGTTCTTATTTCTCCTATAAAAATCTCTCTCTCTCTCTCTCTCTCTCTCTCTCTCTGTATGTTTCCCCAGAACTATAAATCTGTAACTCCCACTTCTCTCTATTTGTAGTTTTTATGTTCTGTTTTGTTTCTTATTAGGCAGAAGCAATGGGAGAATGTGTGATGTCACCCACCATTTTCAGTGCAACGCATGGCTGATCATATGGTACCTGCGCAGAATCAGAGAAGTACAAATTGGGTATAAGATTTGAATCCAATCTGACCATATTTTCACATGATTTGAACCCAGAAGTAAAGCAAATATTTTCCAAAATCTGTGCATTTTTAGAGTTTTTGATTCTATAAAATGGGAATCTTGCGACAAGAAATAAGTTTAATTGATTATAATGAGGATGATAGATGGATAGATAGAAAGATGACTTACAAAGTGACCAGCCAAAAGAATCCAATAGAAATGTAGATTCTTGTATGACTTGGTGAATGCTTTCGTGGTTGTCTTGTCATCCCCACAATATAGGGGAATTCTGTCTAAGTTCATGAAGCCTTGGAGCCCTTCCCATCTGAAAAATACATTTCAAGAACATCTCATAACTTTTCTCATTTGTAAGAGAGAGAGAGAGAGAGAGAGAGAGAGAATTACTTGAGTTTCTCAACCCATGCTTCAGTCCCCTTGGTGGCACAAATGAGATCAACCTACAAAGGAAGAACAAAACCATGTTTATAATTGGCATAAAGCTCATTTTGGTATTGAAAATTTTTATCCACTCCCTAATCATGGCGTGTCTGTGATCCAATACACCCAAAAAATCCAACCATATTTTCACAAAAGCTACAGATTCCCTGTGATACTGTATTTTTTAAACCCGGTCTAATTACAACGGTTGACCCGGTTTAACCATGCAGGACCCGAACCAGAGAGGGTTAAGGTGGGTTCCTTATGGACCATGATGGCAAGGGTGACTTTGAACACAGGTTGGTCAGACAAGTCCAAGTCAGTGCCAGAGGAGACAGGTGTACCCAAGTCATGCACATGCACATATCATAAGGCCATGTACGGGTAATGCTGGTATGTAGCCGTATCCTAGAGTGCATACGTATAATATACCTTGTGCCGAGAGTCGAATTCTATCAAAATCCCACTTGTTGGCCAATTTTCGGCCCTCAGGTGGGCGGTCACAGGCAGGCGCATCCGCCCACCTGAGTGACCCACCCATGTGGTTACTAGTGGTTTTAAAAAGTATAAATAGCATTATTGTGTTTTTCATTTTCTCATTTATTACACTAAAGAGTTGGTGAGAAGAGTAAAGAGGAGAGAGAAAAGAAGGGAGAAAAGAGAACGGAGAAGAAGAAAGGGGAAGGAAGAGGAAGAAGAAATGGATTTAAGTGGCACCAAGGTTTGATCTTCCCATTCCGACACCGGAAGAGTGATCCCTAACACGAGATCTACGATTGGAGGTGAGCAAAGGCTATGTTTCTTAAACTTTCACCAAACCCAAGTAAAACCCTTGATTTGGGGAGAGTTTCTTGAGATCTTGTAAATCCCACTTGAGATGATGAATCTAAGGTTTAATATATGGTCTATGTGTTGATTTTGAAGGATTTGAAGAAGTGTTTACAAGGTTGGAGAAGCATTGGTGATTTCTTGAGCTAAGTAGTGATTTTGGGGTTTTGAAAGAGTTCTTGAGCAAAGAAGGTAAGATGGCTTTTCAATCTTAAATCTAACTTAGATCTAGGTTAGAATCATCTTATAAGACCTTGGAAGTGTGGAAAATGTGATTGGAAAAGCCCCATTTGATTTCCCAAAGGTTGGAGAAAGTTGCAAGGAAGAGGGTAATTTTTCGCCCTCTCAGGTGGGCTA
The DNA here is from genome assembly GCF_013358625.1 of Macadamia integrifolia. Classification (NCBI taxonomy): domain Eukaryota; kingdom Viridiplantae; phylum Streptophyta; class Magnoliopsida; order Proteales; family Proteaceae; genus Macadamia; species Macadamia integrifolia. The sequence goes on along the minus strand of NC_056558.1, from coordinate 9,160,348 downwards.
GGACCGGTGGGCCGCACAGCCCGCCTGAGAAGGCAGGCCCTCGGCTAGGACCGGCGGGCCGACCGACAGGCTGACGGCCAGCCTGAGATGACCGACGGGCCGACCAACAGGCCAACCTGCCCGCCTGAGAGGACTGGCTCTCGGTCTCCACCGGTGGGCCGGGACCGACGGACCGACCCGCTCACCCGAGAAGACCGGTGGGCTGTCCGACCCACCCGAGAGGCCCCCAACGTGATTTTTGTGTCCGAATGGACCCAAAACCGACGTGCGACCTTCTTTTATGATTCTAAACATGATTTAACTATCAAATCTTGTTAGTTTTGACCCCAATGTGGTGAAATGCTAATCCCATTCACTTAAAATAGGTTCACCAAAATTTACGTTTCTCGCGCTGGATTTCACCCGTACCGGGCGTGAGTCTTTGTACACAACAAGTAAGTGGGGAGAGGATGTTTGGCTTTATTTTAAGGCTTGTTGTGCATCATTTAATTGTATCTAGATTAGCCATGTCATCATGCAAATTATGTGTAGCTTAGTCATCCTCATATGATTATGACATGTGTGTTGTGCTTTACATTCTCAATGTTAAATGATTGATGTGCTTATATAGTGAATGATGGGATCACTGTGCATGATGCGTTATTAGACTAGATGCCGTAGTCGGCTTGGACACGACTGCATTGGTGGCCCGTGGAATGGGACGCGGTGGCACTATGCAATCGTACTATGTCATATAGGAGCATGCGGTTTAGGATTATCATCTTCCCGTGCTATGACCCTTCCCAATAGGGGTTGAGGTGTTGGGTTATCACTTGGGGGGAAGCAGTGGTCGCGGGTGTCGGGTCACTGTGACGGTTAGACATACGCCCGGCTGGTCATTACGACAGTTGGCAACCTCAGTGGTATATTCAAGAGGGCCAATCGTACTGCTTTTAAATTGCTGGA
>NC_056558.1:9151742-9159383 GCF_013358625.1 Macadamia integrifolia | reverse complement strand
TCCTCTCCCTATTAAATTCCCTTGATCATGGTCATCAGTATTCTTAGATGACCAAGGAAAGAGATTCTTCCCACCCAACTGGTGAAGGAAAGCTTTTGACCAATGATAAAGGATAACCAGATTTAAAAGGTTGCATTTGAACTCAGATTTGGGTAGATATGATTTTTTTTTCCCCCGTTGGCCGTTGGGACCTTATTGGGGGGCTGAGGTTTCTCAGAAAAAAATTTGTTTGCTACTCGAATTGCAGTCAAGTAGCTGCAAGCCTGCAACACCCTGCTGGCAACCAAAGATATAGAATAATTCACTTCCCCCTAGGGTTCACAAATACCCTCCTAGATTATAGTATTTTTCAAAATACCTTTTTAGATTCCATTTCTTTGGCTGCCACAAGGGTTGGCAACAACTAAATTTCGTCCGATTTCTAAAGAATAACTAATTAAAGAAAGAAAGAGAAACAAGATTATGGTCTCTTGAATCTCAGCAAGTTTGCTCAAGAATAGGGGTTTCTTAAAACAATTACTTCTATCTTTGCCGCACCACCCATCATTATAAGAACTGGTTGTCTCTACAAGGTTGGGGGGTTCTCCGTAGTCTTTGGAATAGATTCTGGTGGTGAGGTTAAAAGTTTTTGTTGAAGCTTTGAGGGAGCTAACTTGTATTTTCTCCATTGGTTGTATTTCTCAAGATTTGGGTAGAAAGTTTCAGAGACCTAATTGCATTTCTTCATATTTCATAGTGGAAGATTGATTGATTTTAGTTTGTGATTTTTCCCTTAACACTAAATGGGTTTTCACGTAAACATCTTGTGTTCTTGTAGTGTTTGATAATTTGCTTCGCATGGTATTTTAGTTATATGTTTTTGTTCACTTGTTGCTTGATTACTCATTTGATTGTCACATAACCTAGTCGAGAAGTCGGTTTTAACCCAACAATAATCTTGTCTCTGTGATTGAGACATTAATCACAGAGCTCTTCTTCTGAAAAAAATACGTGACTGAAAGTATTATGACAGATGCCACCTTACGATTGTGAAAAGACCCTAAACCCTGAATCTTAAACTCAATCAGCCATTGAATCAGTTTCCATCAGCTCTCAAATTCAATATGAGAGTGAGAATGGGATTGGAATCTCCCATTTTTCAAACCTTATGATACGAATCTCAAGAGAGCTTGACCCTATAAATCGGTTTAGAAAAGTGAGTGAACCCAATACCATATCAACCCACATCAAATCCCTTACATAACTGATATGAGATCAACCCATCCCATGATTATGGCATTGTAACACTCTAAACTAGGTTTAAGCAATGCCCTCCGGGCCAAGCATTTTGATCAGCTCAATCATGACCAACGCATGGCTGCTTCATTTCATTTTGAATTGTTAAACCAAAACGGAAAGCACACCGCAGACGGGCCAGGAGCCCAAGACCCATGCACAGGTGATTTAACTTATAATTGCGCAGAAGTTAATTAGATTTGAAGGATGCTCTGGATCATCCTCTGCAACTCTTTCAATCGCTTGGTCTTCTACTTCCATTAAAAACTCATAAAATGTAGAGTGTAACATTTTTTTTCCCTTCAGTAAAATAAAACAAATAATGGAAACAAGTGTTAATGTAAGCATTTGTTCTTATTTCTCCTATAAAAATCAATCTCTCTGTCTCTCTCTCTCTCTCTCTCTCTCTGTATGTTTCCCCAGAACTATAAATCTGTAACTCCCACTTCTCTCTATTTGTAGTTTTTATGTTCTGTTTTGTTTCTTATTAGGCAGAAGCAATGGGAGAATGTGTGATGTCACCCACCATTTTCAGTGCAACGCATGGCTGATCATATGGTACCTGCGCAGAATCAGAGAAGTACAAATTGGGTATAAGATTTGAATCCAATCTGACCATATTTTCACATGATTTGAACCCAGAAGTAAAGCAAATATTTTCCAAAATCTGTGCATTTTTAGAGTTTTTGATTCTATAAAATGGGAATCTTGCGACAAGAAATAAGTTTAATTGATTATAATGAGGATGATAGATGGATAGATAGAAAGATGACTTACAAAGTGACCAGCCAAAAGAATCCAATAGAAATGTAGATTCTTGTATGACTTGGTGAATGCTTTCGTGGTTGTCTTGTCATCCCCACAATATAGGGGAATTCTGTCTAAGTTCATGAAGCCTTGGAGCCCTTCCCATCTGAAAAATACATTTCAAGAACATCTCATAACTTTTCTCATTTGTAAGAGAGAGAGAGAGAGAGAGAGAGAGAGAATTACTTGAGTTTCTCAACCCATGCTTCAGTCCCCTTGGTGGCACAAATGAGATCAACCTACAAAGGAAGAACAAAACCATGTTTATAATTGGCATAAAGCTCATTTTGGTATTGAAAATTTTTATCCACTCCCTAATCATGGCGTGTCTGTGATCCAATACACCCAAAAAATCCAACCATATTTTCACAAAAGCTACAGATTCCCCTTCTTGTTTTTCTTGGGCTTAAGCCTAACCAGCTTGAGTACAAAATTGGGTGGTTCACCAGGAACCTAATCCATTGCCTGAAGGCTTATCCTGTTGAAGGGTTCTAATGGTGGTGGATTCTCAAAAAATGAAATCAAATGCTTACTTGTCCATTGTACACTGTCACATTGACCCCTTTGGCTAATAGCTCAGCAACCTGTGCAACAAATTATACATGAAACTCATTAGATACAATTTGTATTTGTAGAACTCATAGATGTTTCAAGAAAGAAGAACCAGACAAGTTAAAAATTTTATATGACTAATTGAATTTTGAAATCAATCTGGTCTTCCAGTTTATTTCAAACATTCAAAATCTCTCTTATTAGAATGATTCATCAAAAATGTACAACGTTCCCTAAATGGGTAGTTTGTTTGAAAGGGAAAAAAAAAACAGTTGGATCGCATCATAATGTAGTTTCTTAAGCAAAAATGAGGATAGAAAAGTCCCGCAACTACAAAATTTCATGTTCATAGGGGTCTTTAACCTCGAAAGCAAACTTAAAACTCTGGATGGGACTCACCTGTCCATCCATTAATCAGGAAACATATTACAATTAATTAACAACATCCATGGGTTAGAGCAGCGGGGTTCAGATTATTATATCAATGACATATAGTTTGCTCAACCTAAGCAACTTAAATTTCCATCTGGTATACACGACTAGCAATTAAAACAATGCAAAAATTACCCATTAAACTGAGATAATTTAGAGTACATTTGGACCAAGGAGGTGCAGAGGAGTGAATGGAACTACATCACCTCATGCCTGGTCAATCAACTGATTTGAAAAAGACAGATCTAATTTGTAAATTTCTCTATTCTGTCAGCTTAATAAAAGTAAAAAAGTTTCAGTTGAAAATATTTAATGATGTTTCACCTACAAAACAAAAATCAAAGAGATTAAATATTTCAGTTAACCATCTGTTCACCCTCTAACCTGATGCCGAAGTTCTAACCACTTGCTTATAAAGAACTGCAGCAACCATGTGTAGGGTTATGCCAAATTAAGCTAGTTCTTTGTTAAGTGATTATTCTCATTATATAGTGTGGTTCCCATGCAATAATTGTAAGTATTTATAGTATTTTTAAGTGGAAAATGTTTAAAGAACTTAATGTTGATCAGAAATGGTGATAGTCCTCGGAATGGCCACGAAGAGGTCATCGTCAGGCATTGGTGGGGAAGATAGTTAGGTGGATGTCTTCTCCATTATTTTATAAATCAATGTTTTATGATTTTTTAGGTGGGACTTCATCATATTACAGATGACATAAATGACCATAAAATGCAATTGAAGAGTAATAGATTGATCCTTAGGAAAAATTTGTATTTCGTTAATGCAAACTCATGTTAGCTATTGCACTGGTGAATCAAAATTTCTTGTTATTTGCAGGCAAGCCATTATTATAGAGTCTATAATTGGTCTTACATAAACAAACATTTCTTTGATGAATTTATAGACAAATGAATCCATTCATACTAAATACTATACCTCATTTATCCTTGGCTTCATGAAATCACCTTGAAGAGTAGTGAAAACAAGATCCGATTGTGTTCCCCACCTGCAATTGACAAACCAAACTCAGAGAAGAGGTTTGAAAACATAGAGACCAACTGAACAGGTAAAGTAAGGTGCCTTATTTTGGTGAGAGAACTCACTTAAGGCTTTCAGGAATAATCTTTAACTTCTTCTTAATGACTCCATTCATGAAGCTATTAATGTCTCCAACACCATCGGGTGAAATCCTCTTGGAGTTGAGATATGTTGAGTACCTCTTCATTGCTGCTGCTGTCGACAACTCTGAAGCAGCTGTTGTGGAAAGAGGGTCGTGCGCAGAATCCAATAGAAAATTGTAGAAATCCTGCATTGCTGAAAATCATTATTTACTCATCATGGAAACAAAGAGATAGATAGTTGTATAACAGATGAATCCAATGAGCTATAAATAAGAATTACCACATCGTTACTGCTTGTGCTAATCACATTCTCAAGCTGACGCCAAGTGTTTGTTGCACTTACATAGCTTCCATTCTCAAGTTGCTGCTTAATCTGCTGAGCTAGACTGTTTTAGGAAATGGGGTTTATTAGATAACTGAAATTTCCTCAAGGAAACCATTGTACTCCCACCCCCACCCACCCCCCCCCCCAAAAAAAAAAATTTTTGTTCTTAAAGAAATGCTACCTGTTACTTTTTTCCAAGCCATTGTTGTCTAGTCTTGAGAGATCTTTTAGAAGAGGTCCCCAAGAAAACTGCATTTTAAGATCAGAATCTTAATATCTGTGAAAAATAAGAATCCCATGGTCTTCTAAATAAAATGATAAAGAGTTCCAAAATGAGTAAACAAGTAAAACAGGCGAAGCAGATATTTTTATGACTACCACTGACCACAAAATCTTCAGGAGAGATCCAACTATCTCCCAAAGCAACACCTATGACCACAGTAGAACCAAAAAAAAAAAATTAAAACCTGCAACTTATAGAAGCAATGCACAAGTCACTAATCCAATCCATGCAATGTCTAAATTCTAAAACACCAACATTACTAGTATCTTTGTAAATTCCAAAATTAGATCAAAACAGGCCTAGTTGAATTACAGAGAGTTTGGTAATGGTGGAACCTGAAGGGTTTAATTTTTTTTTAAGAATCAAGAAAAGATTCAGTCTGATTACCTCCAAGTTTAAGCTTCAATTCTCCAGCTTCAATGGCTTTTACAGCTGATAATCCAAGAGTAGCAGCAAATTTCCCTCCATAAGACTCTGCTACAATGTAAAGAGGACTCTGTTGGAGGCTCTCATTCTTATTGAAAAGCTCCTTCAGCAAGGTAGTTAAATCAGTTGCTGCCTCTTCATCAGTATTCACCAGCAACGATTCATCTTCCACAAAACTGTATCCTGTCCCAACTGGGTTATCCTACAGAACACGAAAATTAAACAATTTAATACCCAAAATCCTGATTCATCTTGTAAATTAATAATAAAAAAAAGAGCTTCATTGAGGAAATTAAATGAGTAAATGAGAAAATTTGCAACCATAGCTCACTGACCACGAACAAGAGATCAGCTAGTTTAAGCCAAGTTGAATTCCGAGGCTTCAAATCCATGTCCAATGGACCAATCTCTTGAAAGTTCCCCATCGCAACCCCTGAAGAACCCTGTTTTCAAGAGTACAAGAGATGGGTATTCAGGTTCTTCCTTAAGGTTCATTGGATCCCAAGAGAAAAAAGAAGATAACTCACAGGTCCTCCCTGCAACCAAAGAATAATTGGCCATGGCTTGGAAGGATCTTCAACCCTGTATGGACTTTTATAATGCCACCAAAACATATGGGCTTCTGCATTACAGTGAAAACAACTTAATTGAATTAACTACAGGTACAGGAAAGCTTGGAAGGCATAAAAATGGGGGAATACAGAGAATTAAACTTACTGGGTCGGACTTGAACATAGCCCCATTCCTCTGATCCATCCTCGGTTCCTGCAGCAAAGGCTATCCCTCCATGAAACAGAGGAAGGAAAACCAGAACAGAGATGAGAAGTAGAGGTACAGAAAATGAGAATTTCAACATCGTTTAAGGAGCAAATGAATGATAATCCACCTCCCAAGTAACGGAAACAAGAAAAAATACAATTAGAAAGAGAGAGATAATAAATTAAGAACAAACAGAGAGAGAGAGAGAGAGAGAGAGAGAGAGAGAGAGAGAGAGAGGGAGGAAGAGAGACGGCAAATGCGGAAAAAATGAAAACTGAAAGTCAAAGAGTCGCTATGGTACTGGTTTTCACAATTTTTTTTGTGGGGAAGGGGCTGTAGGAAGAGGAATTCTTCTGGGTTTTCAGTTTTGGTATCCATTAATTTATTCTGGAGATCCTGTGTTGAAAGCAACAATTTTTAAGATCTGTTTCCATTTTGATGCAAAGATAAATGTAAGTAAAAGAACCCATCAATAAAAAATGGGAAGGAAAGTGGTGTAGATTGGGGAGATTGCGTACAGAAAGGTAACCCATAGTGAGGAAAACGACGTTAGAAAGACTTTTTCCTTGAAAGTCCCCTAAGTAACTGTTTCTCTCTCTAGATTCTCTCTCTATTTCTTTATCTCTCTCACTCTGTGCCATCCTGTACCCTTGCTGTCAGTTTGGTTGCGTCCCAAAGCTCATCATCAGACTTGCACCCCAAACATTTATGGCCACTGTAGCTAAGGGCGCGTGATATCAAAACGGCGTGGATGATTGGATGATCGACGACACATCCCACCGATGAACACGCGCTTAGTGACACTCCACTGCATTGGCAATTGGTAAGAGTTGTGGGACCCACTCCATGTGTTGGATTGTTTGGCTGTGACTCGTCGAGTGGTACTGATCTACAATGGTATTGAATCGTTTGACGAGGCAGCTAAGGTGAAAAATGGGATTGGAGTTTAAAGAATTCGATTTACAGAGGCCGAAGAGGCCTATATGAAAATAAAGACCTTAAGATTCTGGAGTGATTATTCTTTACAGTAAGTGCATTGATACAATAAGCATCGGATGGCTAAGATCATCCAGGCACGAGCCCCGATGTTCTCTTGACCATCCGATGCTTATTGCAAAAGATGTTTTTGCTAGATTCTAGGATCATAGGAAGATCTCACTTTTCCCTCTTTGGTGTACACTCGGATTCAATCTCCGTAAAGAAGGAAGCTAACGTGGACTCCCTAAGTGAGAAGGATTCTCCACATCCTAAAATGGAAACTTGTTGAGATACGATCTCATAACCGACTTCTTCAAGAAAATCGTCTCCGAACGGGGACTCTTAACTCACCCTACTCTATAAAAAGGGAGGTAAGGTAAGACAATAGGTACATCATTTCACATCTTTGCTCACTATTGTTCTTTCCTTACGTTATTATCACTAATGTTGCATGGAGTACTGACTTAAGCATTAGAGAGTTCATTTTCAAGTCCACTCATGACATCTTTTAACTCGTTTTGAGCTATTTGTGTCTTTATTCATAGTTTCTAATTTGCAACAATTATGAATGTTCTTTTTGATTTTTTTTCTTTACCTTTTGCAATTTTTTAATTTTTTTTTTATCACTTATGAATTTTTTTTCTTGTAACAAGATTTTTAAAAGCTCCCAAAAAGGGGGGGG
>NC_056558.1:9149751-9151722 GCF_013358625.1 Macadamia integrifolia | reverse complement strand
CAATCGTACTATGTCATATAGGAGCATGCGGTTTAGGATTATCATCTTCCCGTGCTACGACCCTTCCCAACAAGGGTTGAGGTGTTGGGTTATCACTTGGGGGGAAGCAGTGGTCGCGGGTGTCGGGTCACTGTGGCGGTTAGCCATACGCCCGGTTGGTCATTAGGACAGTCGGAAACCTCAGTGGTATATTTGAGAGGGTCAATCGTACTGTTTTTAAATTGCTGGAGTCAGCACCTTCACCTTTACTTTCTGTCATTTACTTTTATGTTGAGAGTCGGTAATCGGCATGCTTTACTTTTTCAAGTAATCACGGTGGGCCTTCTTCGACAACCCTATGGGCATATCGCGGATGGAGTTCGCTGCTCGTACCCGGAGCATACGCGCACTGTGGTTGTAGTAGCACTAAACCAAGGACTTAGTAATGTTGTTTAGGTGGATGAGATTTAAAATGAATTGCATAGCATATAGTGTATATGGATGCGATTGTTGTGTGGTCCTTCTTTTCACTTACTGAGCTAGTGAGCTCATCCCACGTGCGTACCTCTTTTGGATGATTTTGCAGGTCACCAGCCTAAAGATCAAGGGTCGGGCCCCACAGTTGAGTTTTCCGATGAGGATTGGTGGGTCCCTGAGGAGTATGAGCACGGTACGGATTGCACATGCGAGGGCTGTGCTGCGGGACCGCAGTATTGATGCCGTACAGAGTTTTACTTTCTGATTCTTTTGATGACCCTTTTTTGTGTACTTGATACGTGAATTGTTATTCTTTTTGTGTAAATATCATGCCTGCGGGCCCACATATATTTATCTATATAATACAATTTGGGTATCAAGTATATTGTGGGTATTTACAAGTAAATTAAGTCTTCCGTTGAACTTTTAAACGTCTATCTTAGATGTGTGTATGCTGTGGTTGGGTACTGTATCAGATGATCCTGGCAGGTTTGGGTTAACCGGGGTTACCCTGGTCACCGGTCCGGTTCTGTGTGAACGGGGTGTGACATTCCCCTTCTTGTTTTTCTTGGGCTTAAGCCTAACCAGCTTGAGTACAAAATTGGGTGGTTCACAAGGAAACTAATCCATTGCCTGAAGGCTTATCCTGTTGAAGGGTTCTAATGGTGGTGGATTCTCAAAAAATGAAATCAAATGCTTACTTGTCCATTGTACACTGTCACATTGACCCCTTTGGCTAATAGCTCAGCAACCTGTGCAACAAATTATACATGAAACTCATTAGATACAATTTGTATTTGTAGAACTCATAGACGTTTCAAGAAAGAAGAACCAGACAAGTTAAAAAATTTATATGACTAATTGAATTTTGAAATCAATCTGGTCTTCCAGTTTATTTCAAACATTCAAAATCTCTCTTATTAGAATAATTCATCAAAAATGTACAACGTTCCCTAAATGGGTAGTTTGTTTGAAAGGGAAAAAAAAAAACAGTTGGATCGCATCATAATGTAGTTTCTTAAGCAAAAATGAGGATAGAAAAGTCCCGCAACTACAAAATTTCATGTTCATAGGGGTCTTTAACCTCGAAAGCAAACTTAAAACTCTGGATGGGACTCACCTGTCCATCCATTAATCAGGAAACATATTACAATTAATTAACAACATCCATGGGTTAGAGCAGCGGGGTTCAGATTATTATATCAATGACATATAGTTTGCTCAACCTAAGCAACTTAAATTTCCATCTGGTATACACGACTAGCAATTAAAACAATGCAAAAATTACCCGTTAAACTGCGATAATTTAGAGTACATTTGGACCAAGGAGGTGCAGAGGAGTGAATGGAACTACATCACCTCATGCCTGGTCAATCAACTGATTTGAAAAAGACAGATCTAATTTGTAAATTTCTCTATTCTGTCAGCTTAATAAAAGTAAAAAAGTTTCAGTTGAAAATATTTAATGATGTTTCACCTACAAAACAAAAATCAAAGAGATTAAATATTTCAGTT
>NC_056558.1:9109378-9149731 GCF_013358625.1 Macadamia integrifolia | reverse complement strand
TTTTGGAGTTTTTAAACCTTACGGGGAAGAGAGGAGAATCGAAAACAAGGGGAGGGTTTATACACTAAATACCAAAACGGCCTCCAATATATAGAGAAAGAGGCCCAACAATTCACGATAAAGTTTCCTTTTCTATTGCTATTATGCACCAAAGAACTACAAGCCAATGATATTGGGAGAGAGTTCCCTTTACCATCAAACTAAGAGGAACATATTCCAAACCACAGGTGGTGCAGAGAGCAAAAAAAAAAAAAAAAAAAAATATTGCTTGGGAGCATGGACGATATCACTAAAAAAACATATTGGCCATTTGAATTGGAGAAGAGAGAGATAAGACATAAAAAAACTTTTACCATAGGTTGTGCTTTTTGGAAAGAGAATTCCCAAATATTGTAAGCCCCGTTTGTTTTGAGGGAGGTATGTGGTGGGATTTACTGACTAATGGGTCCCACATGCAATTGGGAAAAGAAGTTGGATTTTCCCACCCCAACTTTGTTTGGAGCATCTTCCGAGAGAGAGAGAGATCCACGACGGAAGATCTGGCCAATTGCATCTTCTTATTCGATCCTTAGTTTTTTTTTCTTCAAAGCTTGCAGCTATGCCGCAAAGGGGGGTGACACGTGTATTGATACCAATACAATGGTCCAGATCTGGTACAACTAATAAAACCTTAAATCAATGAAGAGGCATTTAAATCAAATCTGGAACATTGTATTGGTATCAATACACGTGTCACCCCCCAAAGGTGGTATTTCACGGAATTGTACGAGATCGAAATTGCAAACGATTTTTTTCCAGGGCCGATGGGTAGAGTGTTCGGTTACAATTAACCTGTAACCTTGTCTACCTGCTGTCCACCCCCATCAAACTATTGCGAAGATGACTTTCAAGCGGAGGCTGGGCGAAGGGCAGTTGCATAGCTGGAGGTTGCATGTGTTGAACATCCAATTTGGATTGTTTGAAGCCGTTGCACATCCGACTTGGGTGCGGAGAGCATTGTACGATTGAAAGAAATTGGGGTTCTTCTAGGGTTTTGTTTTGATGCTAAGAACTTCATCAGAGGTGTTGTTGTTGAAGCAGGTATTCTGATTTGTTTTGATTTGAGAGGTGGTATTGTTGAAGCCGGTCTTTATTCATACGCCTTTTTTTTGGTAACCCACAAGTCTCACATACAATTTGCGTTTGTAGAGTGAAGAGGGTGTTATAGCATCGACAGGGATGCAATGAGGAAGTGGAAGATAGGGGTTCAAGGAGCAGAGGGCGTGGGAAGACATACAGGGATTGCAATGATTAGCATGGTTCTTTCCCTAAATTTTCAGTAAAGTCCCACCGATTCAGCGGGACTTTGCAAGGGGTGGGGTGGGAGAAATGGAGCGCCACGAGGCCAACAGGATAAGTGAGCTTGTTACCTAAATGCACCCCCAATAAACCAAACGTTCTAAACCAATTGAAGTAGAAGAATCCATACAAGAATCTCACCCTAAGAATCCCACCCCAGAAAAAACCCTCTAAACAAACAGGGACTAAAAAGCAGGGGATTACTGTCAGGCTAGGTACTCCTTGCACCAACACGGGGCAAATGATAGTGCATGTCATAAGGGGTGGGGTTTTCAGATTTCACAGGGCGGTATGCATGTCATTTTGCTCCCACCCCCTCTATGCTAGGCGCAGGTGCCACACAAAATCAATTTTTCTATAATAAGAAAACCCATTCAATGATAAATTCTATATTTTTTAACCAGGGCTTAGTTTGGTTGTCAAGAAAATGGATAGAAAAGATGAAAAAAAAAAAAAAATTGAATTTGAAGAGAGATAGACACATATAAGCTAATCATGGCATCATAATGACATAAGCAACATGATTGGTTTGTGTCTTTCTCTCTCCTCAATAAATATATATTTTTTTCTTTTATTTGCTATATATTTCTTGACAACCATACTTGGCCTAAAATGATTTAGTTGCAAAGAAAAAGGAAATTTAATAATTAAATGATTTGGAGTTATTAATATCGTCACATGGAGTATTGATAATAATGTTTTATTTAAAAATTCTATTTCACTTCCCTTTGATTTCCCTTATAGCCAAACAGATAATAAAAAAAATTTCACCTAATTAGGCCATGTTTGTTTGACAGAGAAAAGTGTAAAAGCTAAAAAGGGGTAAGAAACTTATACTTGATTCCCACAAACATGAGTGTTTAGATACGTGGGATGAGAAATTTACGAGATAATATTTTTTAACACAATTATTGTTTTGATATAGCACTCAATATTTTTTTTTCCACCCCACTCACTTTCAAAGTCTTACGAATTCTGTGTCTATCTCTCCTCCTTGATTTTTTTTTCCCCCACAAAACCCCACCTCAGCTCCTTTTCGACTTTCTCCCAGCAAATTCTGCCCTATTAAAAATTAGGGAGAAAGAACACTACCTGATAGTGTGCGTGTGCTCAAACACATGGGGAAGTGGAGCTAGGGCATGAGCGTCTTTTCACAACCTGTTTACCTACAAATACTAGACTTTGCCCCTTGTGTCCAATTGCCTCAAGTATGAGGATTGTCTGCATCTTAGAGAGAAGATATGTAATGGAATCTAATTTTGGAAAGTAAGGGTCCTCCGGACTGAACATTTGGAGCTCATCAAATCTGTTCTCAACAATATTCAAGTTTTCTAGTCGAATTGCTTCATCTTTCCCAAGAAAATGATTAAAGCTATCAATTAGAGATGCAATATTTTCTTATGGTCTGAACCAGACATGAAGAAGAAAATTCATCACATAAGCCGGTCTACTATATGCAGTCCTAAAGCAGAAGGTGGATCAGGATCACGTAATCTTGAAGATTGTAATATATTAGGGGATTTCATTTCACCGTGTGTTTAGGAATACGCAATACTATCGGATAGCCTTTTTTTCTCTAAAAATTAAATATTCCGTTATCTCCTTTTGTTTCTTTTTCTTGTCAATCCAAACCACATGTGGGAGTCACCTGGATTTGGCTCCTCTGTGGCGCAACACAGTGTGTCGGTGCGCATCCAACGCCTAGAAACGCCTTGGGTTGTGTGCGATCTCCTTGGACTCCGTGCCAAGGCATTTTTAGCTGTTGGATGTGCGTTAGACACTATGTTTCTCCACAGAGGAGCTCAATCCGAGTCACCCTCACTAGTTTCCCACCTTTTTTTTTTTTTATCCTTCTCACAAGTTTTCCACAAATATCTTTTTTGATACAAAGAATTGTCACAAATATTTGTGTGAGCAAATTTCCAACACAAGAGGATGGTTTGATCAAAAGTTTTCTATCTAATTTAGAGCATTTGGTTGGAATTTAATGGAAAGTCTTTAAGAAATAATTCTCCATTGGCTTCTCATACAACTAATTTAATTGTTTCTCTATCTCATCAAGGCTACTCGGTGAAAGACTTCCAACACTCTAATTTTCTTTTCATGATTCTATTTGGATCCTATCTTTATGATGCCCAATTCTCTTGTTCGACAAATGGTCCATTCATGTACAATAATCACATTGTACAATGTAGTAGGTATAGTTTAGTGGTAAAAGTGTGACCATCTATTCAGCTATATTAGGAATTCACAACTAGTATTGAAAGGCAGTCTTGCATTATAAATACGATTTATATTTCTTCGGTTTGTCCTCCTTCAGATAATATCAAGATCAATGTGGATGATTTTGGTCAGGGCAATCTAGGAAGAGCAGGAATCGGTGAGATTTTTAGAGACAATGAAGGTAATTTTAGTTCAAGTTTTGCCGAATATATTAGAACTAATTATGCATATGTGGTTGAAGCTTTGGTTGTGAGACACGGGGTTCAAATTGGAAAATCTAAAAGGATTCTCTAGAGTGATAATTGAAGGGGATTGTGCTCTTATAATTAACATATTGAAAGGCAATATATCTAACACGTCTTAGTGCATCAAGCACATCATCAAGATTGTTTTGAATTTCTGAGGGACTTCCCAAATGTTAATTTTTGTCTTGTGTATAGAGAAAGCAATCAAGCAACTAATGCTCTAATAGATCATCAGGCCTATTGGTCTTGCGTTAACCTGATCGGGCTCAATCATGCCTATCGGTGTGGGCCTGGAATTGGCACCCAGATCCCCAACCATTGCTTATGTCATTATAGATATGTAACCAATATGCAACCAAGCCATTGGTCGCTTGTTCGATTATTCCCCCATTGAATGCTTGAAATCCTTCCCTTCCTTCGGCCCCACCCTCTAGCCATATTAAGGGTGTCAATTGGTTTGGTTTGATTCAAAATTCAAAACCAAAATCCAATTTGGATCATTATCATTGTCGAATCATTATCAATTTTTTTTTTTTTCTGAAAAAGGCCGTTCAGACTTCAGCGTACACACAAACGCAGGGAGTTGAAAAGAAACGTCTTCATCATATGATGCATGTGATTTGGCCATGTGGGGTTGGTGAGTTGGGATTTGGGACCCACCAAAACCACCACTTTACGGAGGTCTTGTCTTTTAGGCTATGTTTGGTAGCCAAGAGAAGAGAAGAAAAGAAAAAAAAAAAAAAAATTTTTTGTACTTTTTTCCTTGGGTTAAGAATTTTTCTTTGCACTTGATATGTTTTCACTCAAGAGAAGATTCTTCTTTTCAAACTCAAAATTTCCCTTGGGAATTGTGAAAATTTATTTTGCACCCCCAAAAATTTTCTTGCCAAAAATACAAGAAACACATGAGAAATATGAAAACATAATAAGACAAAAAATGAATGATTACACAATGATTTCCTATGTGTCTATCTCCCTTAAAATTCAAATTTTTTTGAATTTTTTTTTTCTTTTCTCGGTAACCAAATATACATACTTTTTTTTTATTTTTTCACCATTTTTTTTTATTTTCTTTTCTTTTCTAGATTTTTTTTTTCTTTTCTTTTCTTCTCTTGACTAACAAACATAGCCTAATTGAATATGAATTTTATTATTAACTCTAGGTTTCCATTGATGAAGATACAAAATATCATTCATGACTCGGTTGAATCAAAGCATCAAATCATTTTGTTAAAGATATTCTTATTGAGGGTACACGCAAAAGCAATATCACATGTAAGTCTATTCATCTGATGTTAGGGTTTTTTTTCCTCTCTTTTTCCTCATTTCTGACTATTATGACAAAATAAGAGCATGATGATGTTTCTATCGAAAGGGTTCACCTTAAGCATGATGATGAGGTACACCGTGAACATGAGGTTATCAATTTCCAACCACCAGATTAGCATCGGAGACAATCTATAGATGTCCAATGAAAATAGTGGTGGAGGTTGTGGATCATGGCTTGTAGAATATGACTCTCAGGAATCAAATCAGATGGTTCTTATCAGATAAGGTGGGGCCATCCTGGGTTAAATATCCAGTCGGCCCCACAGATGGGAAGTGGTAATGAATTGAATTGAAGTGACTAGTGGTCCTGAGTCCTGACTCTTTCCAAGTACTCTATCGTCAAAATCTATTTTGGCGGTGAAAACGATGATGATGGCAGTACACTTTTTGCAATGCACGACACGATAACATTTGATGACTAGTGCAATTTCGTGCTTTGGGTTACTCGCTTCCCCGTCATTCCCTACCTATTTGTACTTCCACGTTCCTGTTTTGGTTTTGGTTTTGGTTTTTTGATTTAGGTTATGATATGTGGTACCGATTAGCCGTTTTATTTTTTTTGAAGTGTTTTCTACGAGAGAATACCGCTCATATGTACATAGAAAGGTCAATGGGAATATATAAGATAGCATTAATAGAAACCCATGTCTCTTAGGCTATGTTTGGTAGTCAAGAGAAGAAATTAAAAAAGAAAAAAAGAAAAGAAATTGTGAGAAAATAAAAAGTATATATGTTTGGTAACTAAGAGAAGAAAAGAAAAAAAATTCAAAAATTTTTGAATTTTAGAAGAGATATAGACACATAGGAAATCATTGTATAATCATTCATTTTTTGTCTTATTATGTTTTCAAATTTTTTCATGTTTCTTATGTTTTTTGTAATTTTTTTTTAGCAAAAGAAAACTTCACAATTCCCAAGAGAAATTCTTAATCCAAGAAAAAAGTACAAAAAATGTAGTTTTTTCTTTTCTTCTCTTTTCTTCTCTTGGCTACCAAACACAGCCTTAGTGTAATGACTATATTCTTCCGAAAGTTAGTAACCATTTCCTTTTTATTTTCGAGAGAGAGAGAATGCTACCTAATTAAGTGCATGAGGGCCAACAGGAATTTGCGCCAAGCATTTAACAGGGGTGGTAAGGTGGCCATTTTGCTGCCCATGTGTTTGGGCACAGGAGTGTATAATCGGATAATGTTATTTTCTCTTTTAATTTTTTATAAGAAATTTGGTATTTTATTTATTTTTATAGAAGGAAAAATGGACCAATTAGGTATTTATTATGATCCCATCCTATATTAGTTATATAGGAGTTGATTTCACATCTAGTCTGTATGAAATATAGAGTTGAATGATATCATTTGGGATTCTTTCACCATATAAGTTGATTTTTAGGGAGAGCAATCGATCTTTGATCTTAATCATTGCATGAAAAGGGGTGATAATGTCAAAGTGAAGCCACTAGAAATGGTACCAACAAAAGAAAGTCTTATAAGAGTAGAGTGGAGCTGCTTAGAAAGGTATACTTGATTCGGAATAGGTCACTATACATGGACGTCGATTCGAAAATGTGGTGGTCTACTATGATTTCTTATCAGCCATATGGGGCTAATTCTACATCAGTTCCATTTAAACTTTCCTCACCTTATAAACTGATTTTTAGAGCAAATTCTCTTGAGATTCGTATCAGTATCATATTACTCTACCATTTACTCAAATTGAGAAAGGTAAAATATGATTTTTTGGTACAAGGTAAATTATGATTCAAGTAATTTAATAATAATATAATAAATATAATATTTTATATAATTATAAATGAAAATTTTTTTTTGATAGCGTTTAAGATGTCAAATAATTTGTAATTTTTTTGGTTATCCTAGATTAATATACTTCTTTTGGTGATGATACAATTTTTTTCACGTCTATGATAAAAAAAGAAAAGAAAAAAAAAAAACTTGTCTAGTCACATGACCCTTGCACCTAAACATACACCCATCCCCATGTGAAATAAAAAAATCTCATTAGTACTAATGCCTCTAAGTGTGCTCTCATTGGCCCCTATGGTGGTATAGCCACACGAGTAGGAAACAATCTCTTATTTAAAAATATGCCAAAAAATGAAAATCTATGACATGACATTATGGTAAGTACACTTTAAAAGTTTTTTTTTTTTTGGTAATGTTGACTTAAAAGCATTGTTGGAAAATCAGGTTTTTCGACCTGACTCATTTGGTAAAAAACCTAGCAAGTCGACCTGGTTAAACTTAGTCAGGCCGACTCTTTTTTTTTATATATATTTAAATGCAATAAATATATAAATAAATCATAAAAATACAGAAAAATATGAAAAAGGAAAAAAAAAAAATTACATATCAATAATTTGAGGGTTGTAGGAAAGAGTTTTTCTCTTGGCTAGAACATTAAGTTAGGATTAAGGATTAGAAAATATAAATTATGTCTTCCAATAATCCAACTTCCAATAAAATAAGAATTTTGGATTTAAGAATACGGGAAGTTTCTTGGGTCCCAAGCTCCTTTTGGTAAAAGGAAAGGAGTAGGAGAAGTTACTAAGTTATAAGTCTTGGGATTTGGGATTGTAAAGAGATTTTATTTGATTTTTTTTTTTTATGCCTTTTGAAATAATGACCACATTCGGTAGGTTTTTCAAGACTCGACCAAAAAATCGAATCAATGTAGAATTGTCTTGACTCGTTTTGAGTCTTTTTTTTTTTTTTAACACAGGGTGAGTCTTTGTGACTCGTGACCAGGAATCTCAAATTTTGACTCGACTCGGGCGAGTCTTCCCAATCAAAACCTGGTTTACAAGTTCTATATACACAAATTAAGGTGGTATTTAAATAAATACATTACAAATAGTCAAATATTGTTTAGAGAAAAAGATGGATACACACGATGCACCTCTCACACTCTCTCCTTCTTGACATGTGAGTCCTCACCCATGCTCTCATTAGCTTGGTATGGGGTATTCCATCCCACACCGACAATGTTTGATTCCTTGCCCCATTATTTATATAGAAAAGAAATTTGCAAACCTGAATGTCTCTACACCCAGACACAAGCGAGCACGGAAAGACTGCATTGCCCCCCCTCCCCGCCTAGACATTTATGTGCGCAGCCACATTGACTTGGGCATTATCGCAATGACGACACAAGCATATAGTGATCACTAAACCTATTAATATTTATATAATCTCTCAAGAAAATAAAAATAATTAATATATGAGACAAATTCCTTAAAAATTATTAGATATTAACTCTCATTCGTTACTAATATTCTTTATATGCCAATAAGGTTGGACTTGGACTTCTCTTCATTTTACTACTAACCTAAGTGTATCTCCCTCCTATTTTAACTAATCAAAACAGATTTGAAAACAATATAGTTTAGTCATTTTTTTTTTTTTAAATCAAGATAACATGGTCAACTCTAATAAGAAAAGAAACAAACCTGGGATATTAGAGAGAGAGAGAGAGAGAGAGAGAGAGAGAGAGAGAGAGAGAGAGAGCATTGCATAATCCAAGATGCGCAGATCACACAATCCGAATTCCCAATTGGGATCAAATAAACCCTTGACACCCTGTAACAAATAGAATAACCCTAGGGGTAGGGATCCTTGAGGAATCTTTAATCAGATGATTGAAATACATCAACTTATCACAGAGTTAGTTGTAAATATTAGTTTAAGAATATCTAAATTTGAAAATTATATCATTGTTAAAGATTTACATATAACATAACTTAATTCTAATTGCATAAATATTTATGAATTATATATATGAAAACTTACACCCATAATTACATACAATTTGTTAAATATAAAAGGATAAGAGATACTTATTTGTGTCTAAATTAATGCTTTATTTTTTTAACTATTTAATTTTTTTTTATTGTTTATTGAAATTTGAATTGATTATGTTATTATATTGTGGAGAAGAGAATTGACTATTTCCACCCATGTTTTGCTATAAGATATTAGGTAAACGAATTTAATCCAATACAACCAAATCAATTCTAACAAACTCATTAAGAAAATATTTCAAGCAAAATGTTTCTATACAGAGTTCAAGGTCTTGGTTTACTGATATTGATATCGATACAGATCGATTATATCAGGCTAGATCGAATACTTTACACCTTAAGATTTTGATTTTCCCTCAATGGTTTTTGTACCACCGATCTTGCATTGACTAATATGGCCTGATCCATGTACCTAAATCCATGGTTGGGGGTAGATAAAAGAAAGATTCTAAATGTAGCAAGATACATGTAATAAAAAAAAAAAGAAGGAAGATATAGAAGGAGTTTTTTTTTTAGGTTCTTGGGAAGCAAATCGTCTACTGCCTTCTTACATTGAATCATTAATTTACATTATTGGGTAAAGAAATTTTATTTACATGATTATATGGCAAAAGATCTTATGCACGACTGTGCATGGTGCGTGGTGCATGGTGCATGATTTGGGCACCAGACAATAGAAGGGGATCAAAGTCTCATCGAAATGATAAATGCACTCTCATGACTTGGTCGCTATACAGATTAAACCATGCATGAAGTCATGAACCCCCACTCTCTCCAAATTATATTGGCAGAAAGTTGAGAAACTCAAAATTTTTAAGTGAAAGATAATTTTTTAATAAACTTTTTCAAGGAAATTATTTAAGCTAACCGATGTACCAAATGTTCACATAGTTATTATAACAAATTCTAGAGATTATGCCTTAAAGCCCGCTTAGGTATTGAACAATAACAGCCTACCCTCAACATATCTGTAATGTGGTCAATGTGCACTGAATAAACTCTTACGTTTTTTATCCAAAAAAAAAAAAAAAAAAAAAAAAAAAGAGAGACTCACTTTGATGAGTCTTTCTCTCGGTAATATATATAAACCAATGTGCAGTGAATAAACTCATATATATATATATATATATCTCACTAGGTAATACTCTTTCTCTCGGATTTAGATTTTTTTTGGTCACCGATGGCTAGAGAGGGTAGCAAAATACAAAACGGACTTAGATTTTCTCTCTCCTATTTTGTGTCTTGTTGGTCCCTCTCCAGCCACCCCTTCGACTGAAGAGTATTTGATCCTTCTAACCATATCTCTCTTTGATGCATCCATTGGCTTGATGTGAGAGATAAAATGTTATTTCAAACATATTCTCCTTCTGATTTCTTTGTAAGGTTCTCTTGGATGGACATAATTTTCTCACAAAATAAATGAGATTATTTTGAGACGTAAGAGAAAAAAGCATAACATACTAGATAATTTATAAATTTTCAGAATAGAATCTTCTACCTGCATGAGGAATATCAAACCTAGAGAAACATCAGATTTTCTTTCCTTTTCATGATATCAGCCTAAAAGGCTATGTTTTGGTGGTCAAGAAAAATAAAATAAAATAAAAAATAATCATCGTGTTTTTTTTTAATCATTATGCAATGACAATATATGTACCTATTTCTTTTTTCTCAAATTTAAAAGATTCCAACTTTTTTTTTTTTAATAATTTCTTGTGATTTTCCTTTCTCCTTATGATTAAACTGAATGGCCGTTGTGCTATTATAAAAAAAAATAAAAATAAAAAAATAAAAAAAGGCATTAGTGAATAAAAGTCAAACATAGTTAGAATTCCTTGTGATCAGATCCAACATTAATGCCAGCCTACAGTGTAGGCCCAGAGAGCCATGTGGGCACAAAATCTTATTCACCTCGTGGGTCCTGACTCCTGAGTCCTGACATGAAATGCAATTAATCTGCTCTCTAATAATGATTATCCACATAATGTTGAATCTAAAGCTAAAACCTAACTTGAAGCCTAGAAGTAGTCTCTAATCCCTATGCCCAGCTTTACAGAGCAGTTTGCAAATGTAGGCCCTATGGGTTGTTGAGTTTGTTGGATATGTCGCTTAGTATGTCTGAAGGTTGGGGAGCTCCTCGGATTATTACCCATGTGATGTGTCACTTCCATTGCTATCGCTATTGCTACTGCTGTTGCACCCATTGATCCTAGGTCAAATCCTGGGTTTTTGATGCAGGCTGTCAACCGATCCGGCTTGTTCTTTCTTATTGTAAGATCTTGCATCGTGATTCATTCATTTTAGTAATTGGTCTCCATAGGATAGACATGATATCATTTATTTGTCGATCAGGTCTCAATCTTTAATCGAATTAAATGGGTTTATCTCTAAATAAGCATTAAACGTGTCAGATTGAATTAATGGTGTTTAAACGAGCGTTAAGTAGGTTTTACGGATTTTAAAAATATATTGGGTTGAGTTCGGCTATTAGTCAATCGTTTTTCAGTTGGGTGATCATCGGGCTAGAGCCTTGCACCGAGAACAACTGACTGTTATCTGGTTTGGGTTCAAACCCAACATGTTTAAAAACAGGCTGGGTTGATCTTGCGTTAACCTAATCTGGCTCAATCAGGCCCACCAGTGTGGGCTTGGGATTGGCACCCCGAACCCCAACTATTGCTTATGGCATTATAGATATGTAACCAATATGCAACCAAGCCATTGGTCGCTTATTCGACTATTCCCCCATTGAATGCTTGAAATCCTTCCCTACCTTCACCCCCACCCCCTAGCTATCTTAAGGGTGTCAATTGGTTCGGCTTGATTCAAAATTTAAACAAAAATCGAACCAAACCAAGAATAGGAACATAATTTCAAAACCAAAACTGATCCGATTGTTCGATTTCAATTTTTTATTCAGCTTTAGGTTCTATTTCAAGCATTTGGGCTAATCTTTTACGTCTTCACCAACAAAAAAAGCCTTACTTATTATTGTCATAATTCCTGAAACTTTTTCCAATCATTAAAAAAGAATAGAATTTGTCATCCAAATTTATTAAATATTAAAATAATATATTTTTTTGACAAAAAAGAAAAAAATAATTTTACTTGGTTCTTTGTTCTGTTTGAAAATAGGTAATTCAGTTCTGTTCAATAGTTTTAGTCATAAAATCGAACCAAATCGAAAAAATATTTTAGATTTTGAAACCAAAATTGAACTGATTTACTTTGGTTCAATTCGGTTTTAAACACCCAATTTCGGTTTCAATACAAAAATGACACCCTTAATCTGTTCTTCCTTGAGTTGGGATGCCAACCCCTAGTTGCTTATGGGCCCTCCACAAGATTGACCTAAAAAACAAAAAAAGAAACCAAGCCATGTGTTCCTTTTTTTTTTCCCCTTGGTGTGAGAGAGGGGGGGGGGGGTTGCAAAGCCATTTGTCCATTATCACTATACCACATGAGTGCAAAGTATATAATGTGAGATGACTAAGTCTTATGGTATAAAAATTTTCTTGACCAACTATGTGCATTTTCTCCGTTATCTTTCCTTTCCTTCTTCTCTATGGTTCTATGGTTAAAAAATAAAATAAAATAAAATCTGGAAAAAAGAAGGCAAATATTTTCACATATCTATGGTATTTTAGATTTTAAGAAATACATTTCATTGATTTTACTGAAAGAAGATAAAAAATATCAAAAAATGAAGATCAAAGAGAATAATAGCCAATTCCAAATAATTGTAGGAGTTGGTATTTATCAAATTCTGAGTCAGCTGATTCCGATCCAATCTTAAAACCATGCTTCGTTTTTGAAAATTGCATATGGTGAATTAAATTGTCCATGGAAATAAAAAATTCAACACACTTAACAAATTTTTTTTTTGGATAAGATCACACTTAAGAAGATGCATCCATATTTTACCATGCAACCCTTTTGAATACATATGACTCCACAGGGAAGGAAATGATCAATCACTAGCATTCTGTATTGATTTTGGATTATTAAGATAATCTGTTAGTGAACTGCTCTCAATACTTTTTCTTCATCAAACAAGAAAAATAATATTCTACCATAAGAACCCGAATGGAATGAGCTCCATTGTGGGTTTTTTTCTTTGGGGGTTTTTTTTTTTTGGGGGGGGTGGGGGGTGGGGAAGGTTGGGAAAAAAAAAAGATGCGCCTTGAATATTCAAGAATCAACTCCATGAGCGCACTAGCTACTCTACGATCACCTTACGATCGAGCTGGTCTAAGATCATCATTACTTGCTTACTTGTGTTGGTGTAAGATGTCTTGTATTTCGTCACAATTTAATTCAGGGAATGCTGGTGCAATACTCCTTGGATTAAACTGTGACGGAATACAAAACATCATACACCAACAGGCCTCCTATCCTCCTTGCTAGTGGGGTGTAAGGGGGCACAATTTCAGTTCGAATTTCTTATTTGAGAGTAGTTTTGTACTTTCCGGTATTAGGGTTTTTTGCTATATAATTGTAGTGAGGTTAACTTTCTCTGTAAGCAATTCAGAGAGGTATGAGGATGAGCGCTATAACTCTATTCTCCATTGATAGTGAAGCAGAATCTCATCTCAACGAGGACGTAAGCAATCTTGCCGAATCTCATAAACCTGTGTGTATTGTTTGTTCTTGATTTTCCATTACATTCTACCTTGCTTTTAGGGTTGCATTTCTACAACTTGTTCTGGTGATCTACGATCACCCTAAATGAGTTTTGATTTTCTTTGTCTTGATTTATGGTTAGCTTGATCCCTCAACTTAAGAGGTTAGTAGCTCAATCTAACACAAGAACCGACTGATTTAGACTTGCAATCACATTGGCAGTCGAGAATAAAACCAAATGCTGAAATTGAAAACTCAAAGTAAAAAATAGTCCATCACGAATTTCTGTGGCCTCCATGGAAGAGGAAAGCAAATTAACCAACACAGTGCCTACTAATATATAGTTGCAATAAATTGACCCTGATGATTTTTAATAACTGCACCATACCCACCATAAGATTGCCTCACCGTTCCAATCGTTCCAATCAGAAGCCAACCAACCTAATATGTAAACATATTAGGGGACGAAATGAAAGTTCCACCCTCATAAAAAAAATAAAAAATAAACAAATAAATAAATTCTACCCTGTTGATGCTTTTATTAATATTTTCATTGATCCAAGCACAGGTATAAAAGCTACGCTGCGTTTTACAGGATCCTCTCCTAAAAGTTTATGCAAAAAGTAAGCTACTAACAGCCAAAGCTACAATGCCAAAGAAAAGATTGAATTTTGAGATGAGGTCATAATTCCAAAGATTTGACCAAAAAGGGTTCTTGTGAGAGGAACTCCCTTGATGTTGCCCAGGGATCTTAATAAGTAGAGCAGTGTAATATGTCAAGCGAGCCGTGAATTTTTCTTAATTTGGAATTGGCCCAAAGCCCACCTGCTAAAGTAATTCACAAAATAATGTGTTTCTCCTAACTTTTTGAGTATTAATTTCGTATGTGGGGTTGTTGATTTTTCCTTGTTTCATAGCCATTCAAGTGCCCTAATAAGATGATCGAAATCTTTTTTTTTCTTTTGCTAACGATGGGTATTCAAGTCTTCGATCTGACTTATCCCGCGTGCCTATACTGACCTTACAATCGCATAGACTTGGTCATACTGAGGTTGAATGAGAACAATTCAACTTTCATTGAAAGCAGTAAAGAGCATTAAACACCTCGTGTGAGTTGAAATCTTAGAAAATACCACCCCACCCCTTCCCTCTCAATTCTACCATAATTAGAATATAAAAAAAAAATCTCATTTTTCACAAGACTCTGGCAGATTTAAGCGCGTTTCCATTTTTTACCAGTTAAAACATGTTTTACTATATGCTTTCCAAAGATACTTAAAAAAACAGCAAACTTCAACCATTCCAGTTCTAAACGTTCTAAACACGTTTAAAACACGTTCCCGTTTTTATGGCTTTTTTTAAGACTTGATTTTTTAACATAATGTCTACTTAATTGACCATATATTTCTCTCCCGAACTCTGATCGACCTGATTCTTTCACCAACTTGAAGCTAACCCAATGGACTATATTTCTCATGATATTACCTTCAACTCAAATTCAATATACAAACCCCGAAATTAAGCTATAAACTGACGTATTTGCTGAAAATTATTTCTAAACTGATGACTCTTAACTCTAATTGAACATATATCACTTAGAGAGTGTGTTGACTATGTTGACAACAATGAACAACACCATAATCTAGTCACATTGCCCAATAAGACTTTGGGCATGTGTGGTGTATGAATTTAGAATTGGTGTTGGATGCTATTCAATGATATGTCTTAAAACTTACAATGAGACACGGGATTTATAGGCATTAATGTTAGATATTGTAGTTGTTTTGATTCTTTTGAACACTAGATGTAGAAATTCATATAATAATTCCTTAATTTATATGAGTATACTACCGTTTTTTTAGTTCTGTTTGTTTGAAATCTACAAGTTTAAAACCCGTACTGTCCGTTTTTCACTTTTTACCATTCTTTGTTTTTTTGACCATTTGTTTGACCGTATAATTCAAAAAGTTTTACTATTAAAACCCGTACTATCTGTTTCCATTTTTTTATTTTTTTTGCCATTCCCATTTTTGCTAACTATGATCTAGACTATGTCCTCAATATCCAACAACTGAAATGAATATATCATCTATCCAAGTGACAAAATAAATGTATTGTAACATTTAGAAAAGTAACAAACTATTGTAATAATAACAATTCGTCTTATTATTATTATTATTAGGATATCTCAGTCTAACATTCCCATGTCCAGACAATTGGACTTAAAATTACAAAATACACGCAGATATCTGAATCTTTTCAAACCCTGCTATGTCTATACGTAAGGAAAACTAGATTGGAAAAATTCTTTCTTCATTATTATTGTTAGTTATAGTATACATACATAGAGAGAGAGAGAGAGAGAGAGAGAGAGAGAGAGAGAGAGAGAGAGAGAAGAAAGTGAAAAGGATCCCATAACGACATCAAATGATTCAAATGGGCATGAACTATGGGAAGATTGGCACCAAGCTGTAGTGTGGAAGGTGCAAATTCCTATGCTGCCAGGCTTGCTCTCCTTGCATCTTACATAAAGGGTTCTATTTTCGAACTGAATGAAGCACTTCAAGCAAAGCATACTTTAACTATGAACCCCAACAGGTCAACAACTTCCTTTTTCTGCTTCTCTTATGTACGCTGTTGACGCCTGTGGATCTCATTTAAGGCACGTTTGGAATCTTCTTAACCCACCCCTTCATCCACATTAATAAGAAAAAAAGAAAAAAAAGAAAGAAAAAAGAATGATAAAGAAAACCCAAGGGTCCCACCACCCCAAGGCAAAAGAACCCCAATTCCTTCTTCCAATGAAAACCTTCTTTTGTGCACCTTTTGCTAGTGTTACTTTTTTTTTCCTTTTTCAAGCAGCATCGACGTACTTTCCGTTCGGCTCCTTTGCAAGACTATTGGTACATGTGGGAAGGTGCATGGCCATTAACATGTGGCTGCGGCTGTGACTGTGAGCCATAGGGAATAAGATCCACTACCAAATCGACTGGCCCACCTAATTTATCTTACCTCATCGAATTGTCAATTCTATATGATCAATATATATTTAAAGCATTCATATATATATATATAATTTTTTTTTAAAATATTATGGTAGAAGAAGCCTAAAAAATAGCGTGGCCCTTGCGCTTGACACGGCTGAAAAAACAACCCCACCCCTCATGAAAGTGAGGAAATTCTGATATTCTTGATGCTTTCGCTTGTTCTTCCATTAGCCTACCGTGTTAGTATAATTAAGGGCCACAATACCTTTCAAGGAATCATTTCCCAAATTAATAAATTTCAATTGAACAAGAGATTGTTACTTGGTTGCATGGCCCTTGCATCAGTATAGAAACCAATGAGAGTGTATACATGAGCATTAATATGGATGTCATTTCTAATTTTACAAGGATAAAGGCAATAATTTCGTATGCACCTATGCCTGGACATAAGAGCCATGTCATCAGAGAACATTCTTTTTTCCATATCAAAAAATATTCTTAACGTGAAACCTAGTAATTCGCAAACAACAATAATAATATAGGAAAACTTTTCCTAATTCACACTATGATAAGCTTATCAAGAGCAAAGTGTGTTTAAACATATGGAGGAAAAATCAGAATGGCCACATTATCATTCCACATAAGAATGATAATAATGAGATAATAGTATTTAACCAAATTGAACTGTGAAATTTTATAGGTGGCTATCTGAAAATCAGAATGGCCACATTATCATTCCACATGGAAAAATGAGGTGGACCACTTTGGTATGTTTACCAAAGCCGGGCCCATTCAAAATGTGTTTTCCCCTAATAATAATGATGATGAATATGTGGTCCTAATGTGGTAAGCTTAGCTAAGCTTACCCGAAAAAAGATAAAGGTTGTGTTTTTGTGTCATGGTTCACCCAAGTTTTGGCAATGAATCCTCATTTGATATAGATTTAGCATCATCAAA
This sequence comes from Macadamia integrifolia, assembly GCF_013358625.1. Classification (NCBI taxonomy): domain Eukaryota; kingdom Viridiplantae; phylum Streptophyta; class Magnoliopsida; order Proteales; family Proteaceae; genus Macadamia; species Macadamia integrifolia. Next base: position 9,132,215 of record NC_056558.1, on the reverse strand, counting down.
GTTAGATAAATTCAATATGGATCATGCTTTCCTAGATCCTAATTTGCATTTTAATTAAATTACAACAATGCCATTATCCATTAATTTTTTTTTAAAATTTTAATTTCAACTGCACTGGATTATTTAATTTAAGGAAAAAGGAATCATAATCGATCCTATTCCCTATGTTGTTTCACAAGTTTTTGTGAAAAGACACCTTGCCCTTTGTGTGCTCTCTGGTGAATATCTATATGCGTTTCTTACACCCTCTCATAGGTTTAAATGAAATGGCCCTGCCCCGATGTGGTCCTTTGTGGATACCCATTTGTACTTCCTATGCCTTCTCACAGGTTTCTATGAAATTACCCCTTGTCCTTGTGCCTTGCTGGATATCCATGTGCACTCCCCATTGATTCAAGTGTTGGTGTAGTAGCCACATGAACCAGTTACCGCTATTTTTTCATTTATTTTGAAGGGGAGTGTTTTTTGAGTGGGACATAAGTGCTGTGCTGTGTGTCTCGATCAATAAGAGTGTGTGGGGAGACATCGATAGAAAAATACAATGGTCATTTTACAAGTTTTGTGTCTAGACGCAGCCTCTACATTTCGCCTAGAAAACTTTAATCGTATTTAAAACGTATAAATGGATAGTTCACACGTACGGTGGGTGAGTTTTCGTCGGATTCTATTAAATTTAACAAGTATACCTCACAGGTCAAGCCACATGGACATAAATGCCAAATAGCCAGCCACGTGGAGAGGAAGGCTGAGATGGGTTTAGTTCTCATGAACAGCTTCCCCGCCCATACGTAGCCATAGTTGCCGACCTCTTCTCCTATTCCCTACGAAGGACGCAAAAGAAATGCCAAAAAGCAGCGTAAGCGCCAAAACTAACCCCCCTACTTTTCAGATCCAACGGTTCACATTCCACTTGAGCCACCACATATTCTAAGAACCGTCCGATGATGAAAGGCCGAGGACATTTGTATAAGCACTTGTCTCCTAGCCCAGGCGTTGTGTGATGTTGAATTCTAAGTTGCAGGTCGTTTAAGCATCTCTCTCTTCCCCCCCCCCCCCCCTCTCTCTTTCTCTCTCTCTCTCTATCTCTCTCTCTCTCCCTTTCATGTATAGCCGTGAAGTCTCCACCATTATCAACACAGAGTCGCATTGATCTTGAGCCCAACACAGAGAGATCGATCGGCCATTGTAATGGTAATATCGATCTGGTTCTATTGATTGTAAAGAAAAAGAGAAATCCAAAATTCAATTATTGAAAAGAAATTGATTCATCTTTGCCATTTCCCAAACTAATGGATTCTGGGTTTTTTTGAATTGTAAACAGGGGTCACAGGAGTCAATGCGGGTGCCGCCATGGCTTGAATCGTTGCTGTCGACATCGTTTTTCGCCGTCTGCCGGATACACGGCGATGCCGCCCGGAGTGAATGCAATATGTATTGTCTTGATTGCAATGCCGACGCATTCTGCTTCTACTGCCGTTCTTCCCGTCACAAGGATCATCGTGTAATTCAAGTGGGTATCTCAATGTGATCATCTTTTTTGAAATTCTAAAGACTCATTGATATATATATTAGGGAATGTGATATATCTATATCCGTTTCTATTGATGTAGATAAGGAGATCATCTTATCATGATGTAGTGAGAGTTTCTGAAATCCAAAAGGTTCTTGATATAAGTGGAGTACAGACTTATGTGATAAACAGTGCTAGAGTTCTGTTTCTTAATGAGAGACCTCAACCCAAGAGTGGTAAAGGGGTATCTCATCTCTGTGAGATATGTAGCAGAAGCCTCTTAGATCCATTTCGTTTCTGTTCATTGGGATGTAAGGTAAGTTGTCCTTTTTTTCTTTCAATTTCCTTCACCATCATTGATAAAGCATTCATTATAGTTTCATAATAGCTTCATAATGTTAGTAACCCATTATGGAATGGGATCATATTCATCTTCATAACCCATTATTGGGATTTAATTTAATTTAATTATTCTTTGTTTCTGCAATTTCACATAGCTTGTAGCAATAAAGAGAAATGGGGATGCAAGCTTTAGCATAGAGAGTGGAGGAGAAGGGATATCAAGAAGAGTGGAAAGAGAGGAAGAAGAGTTGCGTGAAGGAAACCAACAAGACATATACCCTTCTACGCCATCTCCACCTGCAAATCCAAGAAGAAGGAAGGGAATCCCACATAGGGCACCCCTTGGGACTTAACCGTGGGAATTGGGAATTAAGAAAGGCATTTTCCTGAATTCCTGCGAAGGACTAAGGAAGAGGAGGAGGAGGAGGAGGAGGAGGAGGAGGAGGGTGGGTTAGGTAACAAGGCTCATGTGGGGTTAACAAGTCCAAATCACTACTACATCTCTCTTTGTCAATCTCTTTCTCTCTCTTTTTCTGATACATCTCTTTCTATTTCTCTATTTTAAACTCACTCTCTTGTGCTTGTGCGCTTGTGGTGGGAGAGGAGCAATAATGCAGGGAATTCCATCCATGGGAAGGTGGCAAGGTGTATATGTAATTAATTAATGAAAGCAAAGTCCATTGTTGAAGTCAGTTAAATAGTTGGGATTAGGCCCACAAACCACATGGCCCAAATTTATATTTAAAGAATCAACAGCTCTTACTTTCTTACTTGAATGAACAAAATATTATAATTTAGTTTAATCACTAATCTTAAGTCATGTTAATTGGCAAATCAACTTTCTAGGATCACGCAGCTAATCTTTGGGAAGCCCCATCAAATGTGTGGGCCTTGGCCTTCCTTTCTTTCTGTTTCACCTTTTGCCATAGTATTTTTGCCATTAAGAGAGAGAGAGAGAGAGAGAGAGAGATCTTCAATTCATGGTCACCATCATGATTTTTCTTCTTCTTCTATAGAGAGGAGTGAATCTGAAAGTATTTGTATATTTTACTTTGTTTCTTCCTTGTACTTAGTGGAGGTGGAAGCAAAAAGCATGGTGAGCTGAGATAAGTTATAAACATGTGTGGAACACGCATTATATAGAAGGAAGGAAAATCCATGGACCACCCATGGCAACAACCTTCTTCTCATTTTTTGGCCTTTTTTTTTTTAATTTAATTATATATTGATTTATTACCCGCATCTGATGTGGATCATATAAGACAAAAATTGTTTTTATTTTTTTAAAGACAACGAAGACAAACAAATTTGATATTATGACAGACTCAGTGTAACCACGCATAGAAACCCCCCCTCCCCTTTTTTTTTTTTTTTTAATTAAGAAGGAAAATGAAAGGATTAAGCTCTATTATTGACTTTTATGGCTTTATGGCTGGTTGGGGATTAATGGGTTGGTGAAGCCGGCAGTAAGTCCAGTGCAGCCACCTCGGGTTGCCAATAGGAGGGTAGGATAGAGTATAAGAGTAGCTTGAATTCTGGGAATCTGGATTAGTTATAGTTGGTAGTTGCAGTGACCCAGGGGATGATGAGGGTGGGGAGGGTGACTTTGTCTTAGGGAGAGATGATGAGATGCAAGGAATGAGGTCACACTAATCTCTTATTAGTCAAACTATTTCCTTCATAGAGAGGATTACCAATGAAATTCAAGACTTAGTCGAGCCCAATAGGCTTTGTTGACATTTTTGGGACAAGGTTAGGCAGTTGTTGTGATTTCTACCTAACTAACTTCATTCCCTCAATTGGAAACAGAGTTAACTCGTTGTCTCCCAACTCTTGTTTCACTACTTTGATTAACTGAAAATCAGGGAAAAGGTTGTGGGAGCCGAAGACCTGTTCTGCTGGGCTATTAAGCCAATTAACTCAATAATTCCCCAAGCCCAGGACCAATCCCAAGCCCAAGCCTAAGACCAAGTCCAAGCCTGACCTTTTCAGAGCCTTGCACAGAAGTCCATTCACAGGGCAGAAGGAGGCATCTGAAAAAAAAAAATATATATATATATATATATACATATATAATGGAAATGCGGACCAATATAGGAGGGTATTTGGTTGGAAGGAGAATATTTTCTGTCTAGGAATGTAGCCTGCACTGACAGGGAACAACCAATCACTGCCCCTAAGAAAGAATCCATTCCCATGGAGCAAAGAGGTCATTTTAGGGGACGTGATGAGAGAGATAGACAGGGATTTGGGAGTGTAGGGTGTACTCCTAGATAGAGAACATTGTCTTTGATTGAATTAGACTTTAAAAATTTATATGTGGCTAATCTAGACGTTGTCCTCTTTATTCAATATATAGTAAGAAATGACACATCATTTGTGTACATGGTAGAAAAGATGCATTAATTGTGGCTCTTGGATAAATAACAAACCCTCATGACTAAGGTTTTAATTAGTTCGTATACATGAATCGGCTAATTTTGATATCAATATATACTATGTCTAATACGTGACCATATTGGAATCAATACGGTACTATATTCTTACCATTTTACCCTCTATCCACCAATCTGGTACTAGCCAAGTATAGTTATTGACATAGGCCAATATGAATATTAATCTGGGGATCCATACCAATTCTTAACCTTACTTGTGCCACTAACAAGATTTTTTTTTTGAGAGAAATGAAATCTTTGTGGTTGTGGGAAACCTATTTCTAAACATAAAGAGCTGCAACATGATGCCCCCACCTCCCTTTAATACCCATGTGTATCTTCTCATTGACCCCCTAATGCTAGGGCAGCGTGGTTCTTCCCCTTCCCATTTTTTAATCCCTTTTTTTAATGAATACTAACAATTCTTATAATTCTTGGCAAATTTGCACTATGGAACTTTGGACAGTCCATCAGGGAAGAAAAAGTTTATAAAAAATATAATACGTGGAATTTTACCAAAGGAAAAGGAAAATCTATATGATTTGAAAGTTCTCTAGATTATTCACATGTCAAAACTTATGGTTCACTTCAACTACTTGCCACGCTCACCATGTCAAATCTTATGGTTCACTCCAACCACACTCACCATGTGTTGTGCTTGTGTCATGTGCCTTTCCGAATATGGTTTAGATATTGTCAATAAGTTGACTTTTAACTAACTTAATAACTGAAATTGAATGTGATGTGATGGCCAAATACAATAGGCCCACAAAATGTGGGTCCAACTAAGCTCGCCATCTAAATTAACTATTAAGCCCTTTGAAAATGAAAACTCCTTATGTTATGGTTTGATGGAGAACATAGTTTTAAAAATCAGATCAGATCGGTTGAAATTGTCAAAATTGAATTGATATTGATCAAGATGGATCCTAAGTCTTGACTTATTCGATACTGATTCACTCATTATCTAGATTGATATCGATTGAGACATCGATCCTGAGTTTTGAAACTTTGATTTCAAAAAACTAATTATGAATGAATCCATGTGTGGTATGACTAGGCATAGTTCATGTCATTTGTGAATTAAATATCAGGCTCTTATAAATTGGTTCTTCAAAGATTAACCCAACCCATTAATAGGATAATGAGCCAAAGCCAGCCCAAGCCAGGCAGGCTATGCCAACCCATATAGTGACCCTTCTTCCGTCAACCCAATTTCCAGCCCAAACGCATACCATATCTTAATTTATACCATTCACATATTTAGCGTATCACATCATATGGTGCCAAAGACAGGAGTTGTGTGGGGTCTTTGTAACTGCCTAGATTCCCTGACACAATGTGACCCACCACCCACCCTTGTATGCGTGCACTGCGGACACAACACGACAGATGGATTAGCTGTGCCAACCGCCAATAGTACAAGTTCTTACGAGATGTGGATTCTGGACTGCATGGATTGAGGGCTCGGATCGAATCGAATTGGTATAGGCTTAGTTCGATCCAGATTCTGAGAGGGGAGGAAGTGTTTAGAAGACCGAAGGAGGAGGAGGAAGAGGGAAAGAGATATCTAAGGCATAAGGTGAAGATAAGAGAATCAAACTCATGATCTCTTGGAAACCTATATATATATATATATATATATATATTCAATCGGCTATGGTTAAACGCCAATCATCTAACAATCATTTGTTTAAAGTGAGCTTATACTAAAACTCTAGCAATGAAATTAAATAAATTCAAAATTCAAAAGTCATGATATAGTAATGATTGATTTGTCTTTTCTCCTTAATTTGTAAAAGACAACGTGGCCTTTACACTAACATAGGGATTCATAAAAACACACATGGAAGCATCAATAACAATGAAATTTTTAGTTTTTATGTGGGGTAGGATGGTCATTCACCCTCCCTTGTGTCTTGATACAGGGCCACATTGCCTTTAATTTATTAATATTAATATTATTTTATTTTATTTTTTCTTTTTGACTTTCAAACATAGCCTAAGGAGGGCAGATGGAATTGGGATGAAATCGGGAATTTAAGAGGGGATTTCTTTTATATTCAGTCATGGTTTCATGTATTAGTATCGTATCGGTCATATTATATTGGTATCAACTGAGACCTGTCTTGATTCTTGACCGATCTGGATCAATTACTTGTATCGTTTCAGGGATGAAACAGTAAAAAAATATACTTTTTAGAAAAACTAAGGGCAATCCAATCCGATACGAATCGATATCGGATTGGTCTGTCCCCAAATCCATGTATCCAATTCAAGTTTGCATATAATATAGGGAAGGCAAAAGGCAACAGGCCTGCAGCTGTTTTGTCTTGCTATAGGCTTTATATCACAAAACCTTTTTCTTTCGGAGGATGTTTCCCTAAGAACCTTCTAAAGATTAACCTAGAGAACTATCGGTGACTTGCACAGAAGGGGGCCTAGAATTGTTAAGTTCTATTACTTTTTGATCCATGAAAGAACACTCTAATACCCAAGTCACCACACTATGTCTGAAAACATATCTCTATTCCTTATAAAAGAGTATTGGTGCATATACATGAACATATATGGGATGCATGTCTATATATGAAGGGGTATTTGATTGGAAGGAGAATATTTTTTAATCTAAGAGTGTAGCCTATGAGAAACACCCAAGCATTGTCCCATGGGTAGAATGGTCATTTTAGGAGAGGGGAGGAGAGAGGATTTAGATTCTCTCTAATCGTTGAGACATTTCACCCAACTTGCATTTAATGACTAGGAGGACTTGAGGGGGGTGCATGCCTATTTGTTGGGGTGTGTGACCAGGTCCTCCTACCTGTGAGATGCTACATTAGGTGTCTCAGCTGTTGGAGAGGATTTGAATTTGAGAAGAAAATAGACCCCTATGCTCCCAGATAGAAAACATTGTCGTTTGATTGAGTTAGACTATAAATTTGAAATGTGGCCAATTTAGACAATACCCTTTGTATTCAATTGTTGAGATAGACACATCATTTGTCTACATGGTAGAAAAGACGCTTTGGGGTGTTTGGATTCATAGGGCCTGACGTTCGGTCATCCCCATTGACATCCATTGTCTCACACCAATCTTCTTATGCTACGCTATCTCTTCCATCTAATCTATGCTATCTCCTTGCCTGCTTGAGGTCTTCCTCTTTAGTAGTGGATGGGTACCTAGGAACATTAGTAGAATGTCTATGTAAAAGGCCAGAACGAAAATGTGCATAGTAGACCCTTGTGTCTAGGGTTTTGGTTTTGATGCGAGTATCGACCATTTTCGAAATTAATATTGCATCTGAAACGTTTCAATGTGAGTTGGTTGGTATCGGTCGTATTAGATTTTTTGCCATAGATACCAATATAGAACTATATTTTTACCTTCTATCCATCGATCCGATATTGGCTAGGTATAGATATTGGCATTGGCATCGACTAATGCCAATATGGGCCAGTCAATCGGATCTCGATTCCTTAAACCCTACTAGTCACATAACATTTTTTCTTTTCTTTTTTTTTTGGACGAACATTTTCAATTCACATATCTTATTTATTCATTTTTAGTTATAATTATTGGGAAAATTTTCACTGTATTGAACTTCAAAGAGCCCCAAGGAAGAGCCCCAAGGAAAATAGCTTTGTCAAAAATCAAAATAATTTGTGATTTGGGAATCCTCTAGATTGCCCACATGTCAAATCTTATTATTATTTACTCCAACCACGCTAATTGTGTGCTGTGCTTGAAATCATATCAAATCAGCCCTAAAATGCCAAATTGATTCATAGAGGTTAAGTAAAAAAGTTGGGGCCTTACTTAAAATGAAAATCTAGAATTCACTGATTTAGATCCTCTATAACCGTTGGGTATCTAATGGTTGGAAGGATTTGGACATGCACTCTAATACATAGACATGCAACCCAAGACCTCCCTACTGTCCAATACTTATTGGGCGGTCGCACCTAAGTCCAGACCCTCACCTGTTTATCAAAAAAAAAAAAAAAAAAAAAAAAAAAAAAAAAAACAAAGAAGCGCTCACCTGATCCACCACATGGTAGATTGAGCCACTGGAGCTGACCTAATCACTGAAAAGATCATATGAAGCAAAAGCAGAGCCGTTGAAGGCCAAACCCAAAGCAGTCTAGATTGTGGAATCTGGACTCATCACCCCAACTATCATTATCTAAACTCACAAATGATCAATAAGGATTCCAAGCTTGAACACCAACCAATACCCTCAACTTCTATTCTATTCCTAACCCAATTAGGACATATCATCCCATAGATCTCCACACCTGAAAGTCTCTTCAATCAACCCACAAAAAAAAAAAAAAAAGCCCCTCTCTTCCTCTCTCTCTCTCTCTCTCTCTCTCTCTCTCTCTCTCTCTCTCTCTCATGTTTATTAATTACTCAAAACTCTTTCAAGAGGAGAGATATATGGAATATGATTAGCTATCTTTGATGAAGTGAAATCTGGCTTTCCCCATCTTCTTCTTCCTCCATATAGGGATCTCTGTCAAAGAAAAATAATAAGGAATAAGAATAAACACCCACTTTAGCTGCCTTGTCTTTAATGACTTTCTCCTCTTATATGAAAGGGAAACAAAGGGCCCTGAATGAAAGAGGCGTGTTATGAACTCTTCCTCCCCCCTTAAGACCCTTAATTACTTCCATTAATGCTTTAACAGATAACGTATAAGAGGTGGAACTTGTAAAACGGTAGAAAATATAAATAAAAAAAATGAGAGAAATAAAGAACTGTTCCAGTCCTTAAGACATATGGAATAAAGTGAGCATGAGAGAAGGAGAAGAAGATGAATGAAGTCTCCGTTTTTTAAGAGAATGTTATATTGTTAGTACGGTTGAACACATAACGCCTCAAGGAAGGAACCAAAAGAAGCCAAGAGAGCTCCCACTTTAGCCTCCTAGTAAACAAAGCCATAATATAATATAAAGATCTTCTCTTTTCCCCATTGGCGGTGAAAACCAAGCAGATGACGGTTGGCCAGGCGATTCACGTGCAAAGATGCATCACATCAGTCATAGAATCTCCCCAACCCTGATCTAGTGGCTAACCCAGCTCAATCCAACCAAATCCATTAGCCACCTCACCCAATTTTCTGGTAATTACTAATTAAGTCGGCTAGACTATTCAAAAGTAAGGGTGTCAATCAGCTCGGTTCTAGTTATTTAGTTTGATATTAGTTTGATTCTTATTGATGATAAGGTGGATCAAAATCGAATCGAAAACTGATTTGGTTTCGTATTTAGATATTCAAGTCGATTTAATTCGGCTTGGTTTGGTTTCATTTCCAAATCAGTTATAATATGCAGTTTTAAAACGATTTCTTACCTTGATTTTAATTCAATTATAAAAATGGTTTCATTTTTCAACCATGACTGTGATGGGCCAAAGGCTATAATCGGTTCAAATGATGTGGCATTCTAACTCCAAAATTGTCTTAGTATGTAAATATGTGATGATAAATTACAAAAAACACTTACTGTAGAAATTGACACCCTTATTTCAGAGCTTCATCTCTATATATTGCTCTTTTTTTACTTGTCTCATTTTACTGTTGTTGTTCGGATTTGATTTAAGCATTGGAGAATTCTCTTGAGAGTTCTCTCTATGTAGAAATGCAATCTTAAAACAATGTAGAAAAGAATCAGTGAGATGAGATCCCTGCTTCACTATCAATGGAAAATATGATTACAACGTTCGTCCTCTCACCTCTCTTAGATTTGTTACAGAGAAAGAGAACATTGCTACAAATATATAACAAAAAAATCCTAATACCGAAAAGTACAAAATTGTCTTTAGTAACCGAGTCCCATATAAAAAATTAGAGAGGGGGACACTTGCACCCTTACAACCTCATGACCCGCACCAACACTTATTGGATTAAACTATGACGAAATACAAGACATCATACCCCAACTCTCTAGGCCTATCTTCTTCAGTTTTTGGTGTATATATCATCCATGTATGTCATTACAAATCAGATTTTAGTGGTAACAAAAACCAAGCAAAGGACGGTTGGCTAAGAAATTCAAGTGCAAAAGATGCATCACATCAATCATAGAATCTCCCCTCACTACTCTAATCTAGTCACTAACCCAACTCAACCCAACCAAACCCATTACCCACCTCACCCCAATATTTTCTAATAATTACTAATTAAGTTGGCTAGACTATTCAAAAGCCCCATCTCCACCTTTTGCTCTTTTGTATTTTTTTATCCATCTCATCTTATTACTATTGCTCGGATCTAACTTAAGCATCATAGAATTCTCCCTCAGAGTTCACTCTAGGCCTCTCTTCTAGATCATCCATGTCATGTTCTAACAAAAACGAAACAAATCACGGTTGGTCAAGAAATTCACGTGCAAAGATGCATCACATAAATCATAGAATCGCCCCCACTCTAATGTAGTCGGTAACCCATCTCAACCCAACCCATTACCCACCTCAACACCATTTTTATAGTAATTACTAATTAGGTAGGCTAGACTATTCAAAGCCCCATCTCTAACTCCCATCAGGGTATCCTATGCACATTGTCGTTATGAAGATCCATATGGAGGGAGATAGAGACAGAAGGGTACAGCGAATTGTGATGTGTACATAAGAGGTTAAAAAGCTATTAATATGTATATATGGTGGATGAAGATATCCTTCATCTTCATTCATGGATTGGCTTCTCTCCCATCCTTTAAAATCAAACCAAAGGAAGAGCTACATTCCACTTCACATGCTCACCCATACCCAATTCTAGAAAAGTAGTATAAGAGAGAAAAGTCACATGAAACTGATTATACATATAAGGTTAAGAGTGGTCCTAAGTCGAATCTGGACTAAAATTTAAGAAACTTGAGATAGAAGTGAGAAAAAGAACCCACTACTACTGAACCATATTGGTTGGAATTGAATTAAGAGACATCCCATAATTATTATCAGAATATACCTCTCTCTCTCTCTCTATATGCATACATTGCTTGTACCTTTTGTGCTTAGATCATGTGTAGTTGTGTACATTGCTTATAGTTAAATAAATAGAGAACCCCAACAACCTCTCTCTCTCTCTCTCTCTCTAAGTACCTTCTCCCGCACGCCTCTAGACTCATTAGCTTCATATAGAGGACACATAATCCCTCTCCTCACTTCTCTCCTTGACTTGGGTTCTCTCTTTGATAAGTTAGTCATGTCTACAGATCTTGAATTGCAGCATAGTTTGCCGGAGATCCGTCTACGGCCTATTTCCACCGCCGCTGCTGCTGCCGCTGCCGCCGTTGAGGAGGTGGAAACACAACAACCTTCGCCTAATGAAGCAATTGAGAATTCTGTGAATCACAGAGATGGCCGGGGTGGTGATGTTATTGAAGAAGAAAAAGAAGAAGAAGAAGAATGTCGAACGCCGACGTCGGAAGATCACAAGATACCGGTGATGCGAAGCTGCCCACCTGCACCAAAGAAACAAAGAAAGGTGGCGTCTTGTAAGAGGAAATTATCAGATGAATTGTACTTCTTCGAAATCGTGGGTCGCGACGAAGTTGAATCTTTTTTCAGATCATCTTCCAGTTTCAATATCAAGAAGAGATGCTGTTCCAATTCCAAATCCAAATCCAGGAAGAACAGCAAGTCTGAGTGATTGATGATGAAGTGAAGCTTCTCTGTAATTAATTATTCTCAACTGTGTTCGTCGGAGATGGATCGACAGCCACCATTAATGAGTATTTTTTTTCGATTGTTGTATGTAGAATTAGACAGAATTCGGGCGGCTCTCTTACTTCAATTCAGATTTGGTTTCACTCATTCTCCTGATCCTCCGAGTTCGGGATCCAATCGGGATCTGCACCCAAGTTTTTAATTATTATAAAATTTACTGTATTACTTTATTGGAAATGCATCCATTAATATTATGGTTCATGCAGTGCAGTTACTTGTAAATTTTTTTTTAATTAATTATTATTTTCTTATATATTGGAGATGGATAGAGATGGGTTGGAGGAGAAAGAAAGGAGAATTGGATGAAATTGCAGAGAAGATGAAGAGGAAGAGGGTTGGTTTGTCTTCATTAATTTGAAGGGAAAATGATAGAGAGAGCATTAATTTCTTAATTTGATTCCATATAGTTTTGACATTTTCAATATTGAGTGATTGACACGGCTTTGGGATCCTCACCATTTTAATTTCTATTTTATGTTTAGTTTTTAATATTTCAATCTATTTCAAAGATGATTGAGATCAGAGTTGTGTTTATTAATGAATAAACATCATAGAGATGCTACTCTGTCTTGGACGTGCCATCTTCTCTTCTTCTATTTTATTATTTATTATTATTATTATTTTTTTTTAAATTATAGGTATCAGGCTGATCGATTCTTATGAATTCATACTGATCCCGCAACTGCATGGATCAAGTTCTCTTTTTATCATCTAGAGGACTCCTTAGAACTCGTTTTCTAATTACTAGTTAAACAAAGAACATAAAGATTTACTGTGTATCATGAGAGCCCAAAAAGATAGATAATTTTTTACAACTCTATAAATTTATCGAGGAAGATGACCCATTTGTCTCTAGTAGATAAGGCGGGACCCTGTGTATGCAAGTTTGGTCTGGGTGAACTAAAGGTAAAAAGGTAATCCTGTTTAGATATGGTGGAGCCAGTATCTGAGACTCTGCTGCTGCTACTGCTGCTTATTATCGCACAAATCTTTGTTGCAAAGCCAATGGATCCATTCAGATTTCAGACTCAAATCCAGAGTTAGTTGTTTTAACTCATACTCCATCGTAACCCATCAATCAGAGTTTTGAGAAGAAGACAGTGTCTTGTAGATGACACGTTGAGACACAGCTTTAAACCCAACAGTTTCTAGAACTCAACCTCAACCTCAAATGCATTTCAGTTATTGGAAAAAGTGTTTTCTGGATGAGTCACTCGGGCATTTCAATTATAGTAAGCGGTTTTTGGGTCGAACACTGGGGCATTGGGTAATTTCGTCTTCCATGTTCCACTCAGAAAACTTTGATCCTTTAGCGGGAAGAAAAAGCTAGTAGGTAACGTGGCTTATACATCTAGACACAGAGAATGACGAAATGACTGCCTTGCCCCGATAAAAAATGAAAATTTCATCACAATTAAAGTTTTTGCATATGTTTTCATTGGTCTCCACGTTTTTACAAGGGCCATGCTGCATTTTAAGGAACCCTCACTGATTCATTATAGGAGAAAAGAAACTTCTTCATCAAGCACTATCCACATCATGACACAATTGGGTGTAAAAAGACCCATTTGCCCCCGCGTGTTGGGTATTTTCATGCCTAGAGTCCCTCCACCCAAACACAGCTGGGTATGTAAAGACCCAATTGCCCCCTACATGCACTTGCTATTTTTATGTCCAGACACAGCTGGGCTTGAAAATGCTAGAAAGATAAGGTTCCCTTACAGTACAAAACTTAGGCAGCAACCAAGTAACTGCAACCCCTGGTATCAGCAAGAGGAATGGAATCTTAGAGGTATAAGGTGGAAAAATTCATATTAGGCGAGTATTTTCTCAAAATACCCTTACCCTTAATTATATTATTGGAATTTATAACAATAGTTTAGTTAGTAGGGGAAGGACGGGATGGGGTAGCCTTTTCTCGTGAAGAAAGCAACAAATAATTAAAAGGGTGAAATGGTTGATATACCGAAGTACCAACTACTAAGGCACATCTCAATATCTCCCTCAAACTTTTAATGCTTTCCATCTTCTATCTTCTCAACCATTCGACAATGACAGACTGTATGCTACCTCCCCTTCCTTATTCCCTTCCTTATTTCCAGCTCCTCATAAGATCATTTATCCAATGTGACTTCCCTCCCCTCTGATTGGAATCATTGTTTAGGTGGGTCCATTTTTTTATCATAGAGAAGAGTAACAATTACACAACCCAGACGAAATCATGGCTGAAGAAGCTTTTAAGAGAGCTTAGAGCATAAGCTACTCCTTGTATCTTCATTTTGACGGAATAAAGAGACTTCTTTGGAAAACGAATAGAGAGATGAGAGAGAGAGTATAAAGACGGGAACAAAGAACAAAAAAAAGGTAGTCTACGGTCTGAAGGCAAAACCGTTAAAGTGGGTTTATTCACTACACCCACTTTAATTACTCCCAAGTCCTATCCTCTTATATTCCCTTATTCCTTCACCCTCACCCTTCTTACCGTATTTTCCCACTTTTACCTTCTTCTTTTTTTCCTTTTCCTCCCAAGTGGGTTTATGTACATTACTTTAATTAAGGGTAACTTACTCTTCCTTAGGACAGTATCCTATCCTTACAAAATACCCTTATATATTCCTTCACCCTCACCCTTCCTACCGTATTAATTTCCCCACTTTTACCTTTTTTTTTTCCTTCCTTAAGGGAGAACAAGAACATCAGAAATTGGAAAAGGGAAAGAAAAGACAAGATCTAACCGACCATATTTTGTACTTAACTTGATCTCTCTGTAAAGGAAGAAACATGAATCAATGCACTGTAACCAATGACATAGTGTAGTCATAAAGTATGGTTATACCTTATATTTATATAGATCCCAAAATACCTTTTGTTCCCATATTGTTCTTGGAGAAGATTTAATATTAGGTCATTTAATAGAATCCCACCTTAAATAAATAAAAAAAAATTATATAAAAGCTATATTTCTGTTGCCAACATAAATGTAATATAAGGACAGTCAAATGTGAAGTCGTGATGTGGAATAGAGGAATATTTCTCAAGAATTAAAGCAACCATAAGGCAATGAGTAAAGATAGTTATATTTCTCTTGAAAAAGAATCCAAGGTCTTCTGTCTATGTTCTCAATTTATTTATTTATTTTTTCTGATAAGAAGTAAATTCATTCAGAAGAAGTTCATGTATAGCTTAAGGCCTCCTGAACCACAAGTTCATGGAGCTAAGGATTTGAATATGGTTATTTTGTCCAACACAAAGTTGACATCGACAAGATCTTTCTTACTAGGCTATTAGCAATACCATTGCCTGTCCATGTCCTCAATTGAATAGTTATTCGCCAATGTGATGGGGTTCCTAGATAATCTAATAGTTCTTGGGTTCATAAAAGCTTGCTTAAGGTTGGACCCTGTTAATCGTGGGTTTAAATAGTAAAATTGATAATGCCTGCTCAGTGAAAACTTATAGGGATGCCTCTTAGTTAAGGATATATCTTTATTAATTTCTCAATTTCTTTTGTGTATTTTTGTTACATTTCTCCTTTATACAATATGGAGGCTCACAAAATAGCTTCTAGAGCTTCCTCATTGTTTTTGTCAAATGTATGGTGGCTTACACATTCTCCTTAATTTTCATTCTTTCTTTGTAACTTTTTTCCCAATGGAATTCCTTCCACTGGGGTTTCAATTGAATATAATTTTTTTTTTTTGAAAAAAAAAAAAAAAAAAAAGATTTATTTAAACCTCATGGATTACTTTTAACATATGGACCAGCCGCAAAGGAGGCTGGTTCATCAAATCTTGACCATAAAATATTGGTTCCACAAACTTAATATCCGAAAGTAGAGTCTTGAGGTCGGCTCTTTTTCCCCCTCCCAGCCTTGACTTATCATACAAGATACCCTCTAACACTATGAAAGTAGAGGAGGAAGATCAGTCTCTTGTGTTTGTCAAGTGGCTAATATAGGTTTCATTTAATTTATCCTTTTTTTTCTTTAACACTATATATATTTTGCAACCAATTTTGGACGATACTGACAAAAGATTGAATATGACCAAAAAGATAAGCTTTTCTATGAGAGAATTAAATACAACTACTGGAAGAGTTCCAAATTCAAGCAAAGCCAGTCAGTAACATATGTTGTAAGTTTGGGTATGGTAAAAGGCAAAAAAAAAGGCTATGAATATGTATGACTATTAAATGGATTAGATAATTATACTTTTTTAAAAATCTAATATAATAAAATAAGTACAATAATGATATGATACATGTTTAATATGGTTGCACTGTAAAAAAAAATTACGAACTTATATTTACTATCTAACAAACAAAATAATAACATTTTTTTTTTTTTTTTTTTTTTTTTTACTAATGACAGGTGTTCAAGCCAGTCTCGCAGGCCCATACTAACCCACAACCGCATGAATCGGGTCATAGCGGGGTTGAATGAGAACCATTCAACTTTCACTGAAAGTAGTGAAGAGCACTAAAGACCCAGTGTGAGTGACCCAAGGTGTGCCTAGTGAGACTTGAACTTAGGACATCCGAGTTTACACCTTGTACCAAATTTATTGCTCAACAACTGCGTTACCCCCTTGGGTTGCAAAAAATAATAATATATAATAAACAATCATCATCTCAATTAAGCATTAAGATCGTTTTCATTCATTTAACAATTCGAAAGAAGCAAACACATACAAAGAAACTAAGAGACAAAGGCATGTTCCAAGTCGGGTTAAGAAACTTGATCCCTTCCCAATTTTTTAATGGCAGACTAAGCGATTGAAAAAGCTGAGGTTTTGTTTTTACTTTTGTTTTTGTTCTTGTTCTTGTTGTTGTTGTAAAAGATAAAAGAACCCAATGCTAATCAAACAAAATCCCAAAGCTTTCTCATAGTGGTTATTTTGTTCATTCAATTCACATGTTCAAGGAAATTAAAAGAATAAGAGACAAAAGCATGTTCCTTCACATGTCACAAGCTGACAAATACTAAGGAAGGCTATCCAAGAACATGCACAGTAAGAAGGAATCAAAATATACGTCCATTTAAACAAATCCATGAACAAAGTTAGGACAAATGATTAGCCTAAAAACTAATGTGGACATGCACAATAAAACTCCAAAGTATTTTGAGAGAGAGAAAGAGAGAGATTCTAGGTACCATTGGAGTAGAGGCACTCTTCGTTGTAACTATTTGTAATCTGGAAAATGAATGGAAATGGGTAATTCTTCATCCAATGGTCTTATTGTGGACAAACTAGCTTTTTGTACTTAGTGTATATCATGTGTGGTATGAGACAAACCTCATGAGATTGACTGACAAGTCTAGATCTAATCAGATAACTTGCAATCCATTGAATTGAAATTAGGAGTAAACTTGGCTCAAATATTGTTCCCGACAATCTCAGAAACAGTCATATTGTTTTCAGTTGGTGTCCATCTCCTTGTATTTTTCTTAAATTTAATTTTTATACGATTCCATATCAACTTATGGGGGCTGATCCCACATCGATTTTCTATGAGAATAGATGTGGGTTGATACTGACTTGGGTCCCCTCACCTTGTAAGCTGATTTATGGGGTTGAGTTCTTCCAGGACTGTAACAAATTCCCCCCTCCCAAAGGTTGCCACGTTGGGCAATGTCTTTTGAGTCCAGATCAGCTTTTCTCTCTCTGTCACTCTCTCAATCTCTTCGCATTTTCATTTCCCATACTCCCTCTCTATCCTTAAGGTTTTTCAAATTTTGTTCATTTTTTATTTTAATTATGATTTAACATTCGTTTATTGTTAATCCTACAAAATAGTGGACTCCCTTATCTGTTTCCCTTTTTTTTTTTTTTTTAAGTTCATCCTCTCTCTCTCTCTCTCTCTCTCTCTCTCTCTCTCTCTCTCTCTCTCTCAAATTTCATTAACATTTTTCCTCATTCATAGAGGACGATTCACCCACCATCCTAGAGTTCACAAATCTCTATAGGGTTTTAGTTCAAGTCCAAAATACATTTTTAATATTCTCTTCCATTCATATGAAGCCTATGATGAATGGATCACTGCGGTTAAAAGAAAACGAGATTTCTCCACCTATAGAGTTATCAAAAAGATATTTTGGACTTGGGGTTTTAGTATAAATATTGTTGGAATCAATTAATTAAAATAAGAAATAAAAATAAAATATAATATATATATATATATATATAAAGAAAAATAATGTATGGCATTTAAGTAAAGTAAAGAGATAAAAGGCATTTAAGTCAGAAGAGAGAGAGAAAGAATGATAACAATATTGTAGGTAATCCCGATAGTAAAATTTAGTGGATTACATGTGTCGGCAAAAGGAATGTACGAGAACCCAAAACAAGGTTCTCGGACGAGGACTTGATCTGGCCTCATGTCTTTCCTATGGGATTTTAGGATTTTTTTATTTAATAAAATAATATTTATTAGAGCATTTAATACGTTTCGAATAAATTTAAGGTATAAAAAACATTTTTTTTTTTTTATGTATCTATGAATTAATACCTAAAAAAAGATTTTCTAGTCAAACGACACATACGCGTATAATAAGCCTATTTTATACTTTTTACTAACTATGGTCTTGAACTGTTAATTGGAAGGATGGATCTCCCTCAAAGTGACTAAAACTTAAGAATTAAGAATGATTTTGACCAAACTTAACCAAAGTAGGATATTTAACTGAAAATGAAAAAGGAACACCCACCAGGCCACCAAACAAAGTGACCTAAATTTGGGGTAGAGGAAATGTGTGGCAGCTCTTCCCTGATCCAAAAATGACGCTTCACTTACACTCTTACAACAAATTCTCTTCCACCAAACTTATATTCAGAGAGTTTTTAAGTACTGTGGGGCAGTTCATCAGGACATATGGTAGCATCCCATCAACATCATTGAAGTGATATACCTCCAAAAGCCATTATAGGTATAATTATTATCATCATCATCATTATATTGTTATTGTTGTTTGTTGTTATTATTATCAAATTTTTCTTCCAATATATAAAATGATTTATAGAATAGAAGTTAAAATTCTTTGTGAAATAACCAGAAGAAGTCCCCATAGAGAACCCTGTGTAAATTTCTGTGGGGGAGGTATGGTATTCCAGTGCCTAGACACAAGTGCCCCCGGGGGAGGGGGGGAGGTGTTGAGAGGGGAATGACTGACTTCTCTCATGAATGGAAAAATGACATCTCTGTGAATGTTTTCTTGTATATTTCCATTGGTTCTTGCACATGTATAGGAATCACACTCACCCTACGGAAACACTCCTCCATAACATAAGCTCTATTGAACGCCAAACACCGTTTTTCATTGGGGGTGTTACCATTTATCAGAAAAAAAAAGCACTTTGTGAGGTTCATTTGGGTGGGGGGGGGCGAGGGGGGGCGAAGGAGGAAATTTTGTGTTGGACTAAGTAGTTCCATTTATTTTGTTGTAAAATAGGTGGAAAAAAATTTTCATCATAAAATCAAAATTTTCATTGTTGATTTTAAACTTATAAATTTTTAATAAGGAAGATCTTACAAGGGAGGAAGACAACACATGTTTCAGATTTTCTCTGGAAATCTTACAAATAATTTGACTGTAAGAATTTACCTTGTTACAAATTTCTCATCATCTTCAACGCACTCTTTGTTGTCTTTTATGGATCACATATGACCTCTGTATATGTGGATCCCATAAATCCATATGTATACATAGTTCTCACAACCATATGGCACATAATTTATAATTTTTTTTTATAAAATGCTATTTTATATAATTATTTTAAATAATTTTACTATGTCAAATAAAAGAAACAAGAATTGAAAAATCTTACAGTGATATTTTTCATCATAGTTTACATCCTACAAACAAAAATAGAAAAATTTTCGGTATAAAAGTTTCTAAATGGAAGTTTTACATATAAAATTTTATATGAAAATCATGATTGTATTAATTTTTAGGAGGATTAAATTATTTTACATTCTTGAAGTAAAAGTACAGCCCATATAACCCATATGGAGACCTCTTTTATATAAAGGTCAGCTTTACTTTTATTTTTCATTTCCTTTGTAGCAGAACATTGTAGGTATTTAGCTGGGCCAATCTATGGCCTGTTTATTAATTTGGCCCACAAGCCCAAATGTTTAAATGGGCCGACCTAAGGCGTAGTTTTCTTTTTAGTTTTATCTTTCTTTTCATTTTTAGTGGATCTCTACTACGCGTGAAGAGTCTATGAAGAAGTATCTAATCTACCACATTTCCCACACTTTGACCACGATGCGTTTTTTAAGGTTAAAATTTTGTGGACATGTAGATCCAAAGGTTCTTGATAGGGGTGTCAAAAATTTGAATTGAATTGGCTAAATCAATCCAATCAAGCTGAAATGGTTCAGACCAAACTAAAGTCTTATTCGAGTTGATTTCGGTTTGGATATTATGACCGCGAAACCAAATCGCATGAACCCAAAACCAATTGAAATCGCTTCAAAACCAGGACGAAAATTGAAAACAAACCGATGAAAAAACTAAAATCAGCCTAAAACTCGTAGGAAAACCTGTTTTTTACATTATTTTGTATAAATTTGTATAGTAAATTGAAACCAAATGGGCAACCCAGTGTATGAGGATTCTGCTATTGTAAGGTCTAGGAGGGACAAATGTTTGTAGTATTACCCTTCACTTTACACAAGAGGCTGTTTTCAAGTTTCGAACCTTTGACCAACTTGTTGCAATAGCACAACTCAAATAATCAAATGGAATTTTTTTTTTCTTTTTTTCTATTAATTTGATTTCATTATCACCATTTCCACATTTTAACCGACTCAACCTAGATCAAAACCGAATTAAACTGACCAATTGACATCCTATTTCTTAATCATATATGTAATCCACCACACATTCCGTCCTTGACCATTAAAATTTGATGGTGAGAATCTGATACTTAGTTAATAATGCTAATGCATTCTCAACCCTTTATATTGGGAATGAATGTGAATTAATAAGTTGTTTAGTTAGTTACCAAAAAAAAAAAAATGCTATTAAGTTTAGTCCCTCTTTAATATTCTCAAAGAGTTTAGAGGAAGCAGCGCTTGTTAAATGCTATCATTAGTAGTAATATGAGATTACATCATAAGATGAGTTCATAAAATTACCACCGTAGAATATCAGAAAAACACTATTTCGAGAGAATGCTACCCGTTTACGTGGCCACTGTGTCAGTGCGAAGACCAATAGGAAGCCACATAAAGACATCTTCAACGCATGAGGTGGGAAGGGGCAGCTCAGTCTTTTTGCACCCGCCTGTGTCTATGTGTAGATACACGCAAGCGAGCAGCTTTCTTTTTCCCTTTAACTTTTAAGAATAAATTATACTTGAATACTTACGTTTAGAGAAATAATGCCTGGAGTGCCTTTCATCCTGAAACATTGTAAATATGTGTTGTAATACACATGTTGTAATTTATAATTGAAAACAAATATATACTTTCGGCCATGGACTTGGAATTTGATGCGAAGGTGTTCTGTAAAAACCTGACAAGGAGCAAGAACTATAACTGCTAGTAGGGCTTTGGCCACAAAGAAGAAACCCTCGAGCTCATGAATCGCGAGTATACCAGTTTGTTCTTTACCCAAGTGCTTCCATTTTTCTGGTTATTCTCTGGTTTTTTTATTTGTTGCTCAAAATGAACCAGTATACAGTGAGTTTGTTCAACCTTTCTTCAACATAAACGAATGAATTTGCCAGATGTTCGAGTTTGGTGACAAATACCAAGGTGCTTATAGTACAATCTTGAAGCATGTATTATACCCTCAGTCCGCATGATCACTTGCCTATCACTTACTTCCTTGAAACTTTTCAATGACCTGCTCCCAGTCCTGATCACCTCTAGGCTCGTCTTCTCCTCAATGTCCCTCCTTTGCTTGCTATTCTCCCTTAGTTCTCATGATTACCTTTTTTTTTTTTAATTTAATTTAATTCATTTAATATTTAAAGCTTTAATTTCATATATATAAATATTCTATTTATTTTTTTATTTTTGAAAACTTCAGGTGTACATGAGACACGCAGCTTTTGCTTGCGAACATGACCTTTGGATTCCATGGTGGTATACGTTGCATTTATATTGGAGATAGTTGTTGTGTGGGTTTCTTTGATCACCATTGTTTGTTAAGTTTGTCTTGGATTCTTGTTTTGAAGAATGACCTGATCCGACATATTATAGTGGCAACTTAAATGTGATTTTTTTCTGAGATCTGTGATGGTAGTAGATGGGTACTACTTGACTGACCACGACCCGATTGAACGACCTGTAACTTGGAGGAGTATATAATGTATTATCGTTTTGTTGAACAAAAAATAAAAATTTGGGATTTTTTCGAGTTAGGATTTCTGGGCAAGTTTTCTTCTTGTTGTTTGGGTGTTCTTGAGAGATCTCCACTATAACCCCTCTTCTACATGGTGAAACATATTATTAATCTTCGCTCAAGGACGTAGCACACCAAATCAATGTGTGAACTTTATTAAAGCTCTGTGTATTGTGTGAATCTATGCTCGTTTATTTTCATATTTATTGGTATTTTCTCTAATAAATTGGTATTAGAGCTTTGATGTTTGCTCTAACAAACTGGTATTAGAGCTCTTTCTATTTCAAAAATCTCTCAATTCGTAGGAAATGCATATTATAACTGTTCTTGAAAACCTAAAATTTTTTAATAGGAGAAAAGAACTTTGTCCAAAAAATGTAGTTTACGTAATCGCGTACATGTGTTTATCACGTCACTTCATCTAGGGCCACGTCTTCAATGAAAGAACAATATTCTTATTTCTTCT
>NC_056558.1:9107219-9108874 GCF_013358625.1 Macadamia integrifolia | reverse complement strand
GGATGGGTTGGGTCGGTTGAGTTTTGTGGATCTAGGGTTGAGCTAGGGGTTCTAAGAATCCTATCCCAACTTAGCCCTATTTCATCCCTAATTGCTATTAATGATATGATCCGGTAGATTCTAAGTTGCTTCAAAATAGAATACCCAATTTGATTGAAGCTCAATTCAATGGGCTAGTAAGCAAGTAGTTGATTGGCTCAATCAAGAATCAAATTGATTTTAGTTTAGATGGTCATTGAACCAAGGCTAATTGTGCCTAAAGTTTTAGAAAACCTTTTGAATTAAATTTCAACCCATAGGAGGAGAATTGCGCTAGGTGTGCAACAACTCAATAATAATATTTGAACAACTGGATTGGAATATGGTTAGGTGAGTTGGCAAGGCTTGATACGTATTGAAACTTCATTTTTTTATTTTATTTTTTTTTAGGAAAAACTATACTTTAACTAAGCACGAAAGTTAACCATGTTCAGACAAAAAGCCTAGGGGGTTACGGGTGATAGTAGTAGTAGTCGCCCAATAATTTACATATTTCACTCATCGTTTTGCCTTAATTTAAAACACACTTTAGTAGCTAAATTATAAAGTAAAGGAAGGGTACTTAGGGGCCATGAGAGTGGGTTAGGGGATTGTAAGAGAGTTCTTAGATTTGGATCATCACTCCACATTTCCTCAATTCTCCAATCGGCCTGTTGGGCTTTGCTCATCCCCGTCAGGGAACGCTCTTGCACTTCCTTCACTGTGGGTTCCTGTTAACACATAGTTAGCCATAAGTGAGACACATTGATTATACTGAAATATAAAATAGGCCCATCCAATCAGGTTTTGGGGTTCTGATTTATGAGTAGAGCATACTAGAATATATCTACTCTTATTTTGATGTGGTGATGGAGACTGTCCTAGGGGTGAGTATGTATCAGGTGGGAGGGTCACATCTAGATATGTCCAATTGATGATATTATATATTAGAGAAAATTGCATTGCCACCCCCTGAACTTTGGTCCTCATTCAACGTCACCCCCTGGACTTTTCGAAACGTCAAAGCCACCCCCTAAAAATTCAAAAAATTTCAAATCGGTCCTTACCGTTAGCCGACCCTGTTAAGCAATGGAATGTCTGTTAGTTTTTATTTAAAATGCCCAAAACACCCCTATATGATGTGAGTAGACCTTATTACCCTCTATAAATCCCAACCTCTTTGCAAATCCCTCCCATTCTCTCTCAATCTAGGATTAGGTTTCCGTTCACCGCCGTCGTAGTCTCCGGGAAGAAGCAATCTCGATTTCCGTCAAAAAACCAACTCCAAGAGACAAAAAATAGTAGAGAGCTGGTAGAGAGAAGAAGTATCTCACTTTCTCTCTCTATTCTACATAGTACAGACATGTTCTAGTTCGTCTGCTTCACTAGGATCTTTGAATCTTTTCCTTCAAAGTCCATTAATGGCTGATTACCTTTTAAGGAAATGGTCTGAGAGAACATATGAATGAGGATTTATTTATTTATTTATTCAAGGAAGACTTTTTCTCCATGTTTGTGGGGTTAGGTGTTGAATAATTAAGGGTGATTGCAAATTATGGAATGTACCCCCTTTACACATTTCTCCAATTAATTTTTTTTATTAATATTATCCAATATATATATATATATATATATAT
>NC_056558.1:9104451-9106823 GCF_013358625.1 Macadamia integrifolia | reverse complement strand
AGAGGAAAGAAAATGAATATTAGCTTTGAGAAACAGGGAGGGCTCTATTTAAGCACTAGAATATATATAAATATATATATATATATATATTGATATATGAAAGCTTACCTAGAACATCGAAGAAAAAAAATATCACAAGTTCACAACCATCTAAAAAAATAAATGGAAGATAAAAAGGGAGGAGACATATGACCACAAGCTATGGCATTGAGAGGCTACTCCAAAGAGATGCTAATGACTTAGCAGTTGAATTTCTTTCACGAAGAACGTAATGACAAGATATTTGATCAAAATTATCTGTTAGGACCCAACAATCGATGATGATGGTCTTGATTCACCAAGGAATTGATAGGAAATTCTTATTGAGAATATTGATAATGGATAATAGAATGCTCATTTTTTGGACATAACAAGATCACATTTTATTGAAAAAAAGAAGAACGCTCGAAACATCATGAATGGATAGATTGCTCCTTTTCAATAGTCAATAGGTAGGTGAGTTTCTTTAGTTCTTCTCCATTAATAAGGTAAAAGCGGAATTTTTTTATTCTTTTATTTTTATTTTATTTTATTTTTTTATCAAACATTTGCAAGGCTCCTTGGCTTTTGAAGTTGATAAACAGAATTTGAAGTAGCCAACTACTCTTTTGTTCCGCTGAAGTGTTATATGGATTAAAAAAAATATATATAATAATAATAAAAAAATTGATCATTGCCAGATGTTTAACCAATAATTAGAGCAAGACTATCCCCAATTGGATCAGCCACTTTATAATAGTGAGTAGTTATCTTACACTCTATCGATCCAAGATATAATGGATTCGAGATTTTTTTTTTTTTGATACTCCGGGTGTTTGGATCTTTGACTCGACTAGTCCCTAGGGTCACTGTGATACTGCTTACATAAGACCGGGTTATCGAGAAAGAAACTCTCGTGTGGTGGTCCCAAGAAATTAGGTGCAACGACGAAGATTTGATCATGGGACCTCACTTCCTGAGGTGGAGTACCGTGTCCCCTTCAAGCCAATTACGCTAACCTCTTGGAGTTGATCCGAGATATAATTGACAGAAAAACCAATGTTACCGTAATCCAACCCCTTCCCAACTAATGGAGTCATCACAAATGAATCACATTCTATCCATAATTTTTAAACATTCATCTCTCTTACATGCTCCGTTCCATACACCAACACCCACTATCACGGATTTAGGGGATGGTATTGGTATCAATATTGGCCGATATCTGTCTCCGATCTGATATCAATTCAGACCAGATCGGATTAGTGGGTATGACTCAGTTTTACCCTTTTTTTTTTTTTTTTTTTTTAATGATATGATATGAATCACCAATCCAAATAGGTCAGGGAGTGAGAATCGATCTCAGCCAATATCATTCCTATACGGCGGATATGAGACCGATACTTTGAAACCATGCCCACCATTTGACTTCAAAGTCTATATCAATATCTAAATATTTTCAGTTAAAAGGTAGCAGTGCTTA
Source organism: Macadamia integrifolia (assembly GCF_013358625.1). Lineage (NCBI taxonomy): Eukaryota > Viridiplantae > Streptophyta > Magnoliopsida > Proteales > Proteaceae > Macadamia > Macadamia integrifolia. The sequence goes on along the minus strand of NC_056558.1, from coordinate 9,105,322 downwards.
AGCGTTCCCAACGTGTAAACACTCCATTTAATTTGAGCCATTGGTCTTGTCTGACATAATATGAACCGTTTATTTATTTCAGCCGATTACTTGTTCTTTCTGTATACTCTCCCAGCTGCAGGTTGCCCCCTCTGAGACCGATGGATTGCTTCAAAGCTCACCTTTTGCTTCTGCTAACCATTCTGCTATGTCCCATTCTTCATTGATCATCTCAAATTACTACGCTCATTTTTCTCCACGCAAAGCTGTCTAAATCTTGCCAATTTGCAATACCCAGGTTCCATTTTCATCCAAGACCAGGCCATCTTGAGGGCTCTGCTTGGGAACCATGGAGCAAGCATTAGACCGAGTAGCTGCTAACCCCATCGATCTCTATTTATTTCTATTATCTGGTAGCAATCTTCTCTGATGTACTTAGGCCTTGTTTCGATTAATGCAAGCTGTCCTACAGCAACCTAGGCAACGTCCTTTGGCGTTTCTGTCATCTAAAACTTGGTGGCGCTATCGTCTCTAGTTGATGGTTTTGCTCACTGCCATGGTGTGGCGGGCCCAACTTAAAATGCCTATGGCACCAATAGAGGCCGAGTGATGTGCCATGGCATCGATGGGGACTTAGCCTATTGATATGAGCTCTACCCGTGGTTTCAGAAATCTAGGGCTTTGCAAAGTCTCGAATACAAACAAACGATACATCCAAGGATTAAAGTATCGGTATCGATCGTCGTATCGGTCGGTCAAAATTAAGATACGTATCGGAGGGTATCGTATCGTATCGGAGATACGCTAAGATACGCTAAAGATACGTACATAAATGGATAGGAAACACTTTTTTATACACATTTGCATAAAAAAATAGTTAAAAAAAGTTATA
>NC_056558.1:9103008-9104260 GCF_013358625.1 Macadamia integrifolia | reverse complement strand
ACAAAAACACCTCAAAAAATTATGTTTTTCTAAAAAATTACCCATTTTGGCCATTTTATGACCGTATCGGTACGTATCGGTGTGTATCGGTCGATACAATACCGATATGCACCGATACGTATCGATACATACCGATACGTATCGATTCATACCGAAACGTACATTTCACTTCAATTTTGAATTTTTCATAGAGTATCGGTACGTATCGGTGAGTATCGGTGCGTATCGGTGGTGTATCGGTGCGTATCGTAGGATACGTATCGATACATAAGGGTTTTAAAATTTTCATGATACGTATCGGTATGTATCGTGCCGATGCCTACCGATATGGATACGTATCGACCGATATGGCACGATACGCACCGATACTTAAAACCATGGATACATCAAAAGGAAACCGAGTGTGGAGGTATAAACCATTAAGGAGGCATGAGAGTAACCGACGGGTTAGATTTATTATAAAGATATCAATGCTCCAGATTATATGTGGTGTTCATAAGTTTCGAGCCCTTAAATGCTGTTACCAGTCTACCACTCATCCAATATTTTTTACTGAAAAATATAGTGTGGATCAAGTTCTTATGCAAGAGTACGTTGTTTAATTTACATTTAAATTTCGTTTAATCTCTTTTTTTTAATTGATTTTTTTCTAAGTGGAATCCAAATATATATCAAACACCGTGGAAGAATGAGAATTGATCTACACCCGAAAACATAACCTTTGCCTGACAGTCTCTTAAAAACCCCACCAGCTTATCAGAGTCCAAAAATCTTCAACCCATCTATTCATATATTAAATACCAGAATAAAAAAACTACACATTTATTTACAACTAGGCTCTTCTGGACACCTCATGATCCACATGTCATCCTACAAGACCCACAAGAAGTCAATAATAAGTTGACTGGAGCCGTTAGATAATAATACAATTAAGTCATGAGGCCTACGGCAACATATCCGACGGCCAAAACCATAGTTATATCATAACAACATGGTATTGGCCATGTGACATCAACAAATTAATGACGAAGACCATCATCATCATCAATTTATAATCAGAGAGACCCAGATACAAAAGAGAAAAATGAGTTTTACAGAGCAACAAGAGGCCTTGGTGACGGAGGCATGGGAGATTGTGAAGCAAAATGTTCCTCAACTTAGTTTTCGTTTCTTCACCAAGTAATTATTACTACAAGGAAGAAAATGAAGAAGGATATATCCACTTTTTTTTTTCTTTTTTTTTTTTTTTTTT
>NC_056558.1:9096118-9102988 GCF_013358625.1 Macadamia integrifolia | reverse complement strand
CAAGGGCAATTAAGATTAACCCAGCCCAATCAAGATCGGGTTAGGGTTCTAAGAAACCCATCCCAACCTGACCCTATTTCATTCCTATTTGATATTAATGATATGATCCAGTAGATTCTAAGTTGCTTCAAAATAAAATACTCAATTTGATTAAGGCTCAATTCAATGGGCTAGTCAGCAAGTAGTTGATTGGCTTAATCAAGAAAAAATTGATTTTAGTTTAGATGGTCACTGAACCAAGGCTAACTTTGGTTAAAATTTTAGAAAACATTTTGAATTAAATTTCAACCCATAGGGAGAGAATTACGCTTGGTGTGCAACAACTCAATACTAGGTGTGCAACAACTCAAAAATAATATTTCAACAACTGAATTGAAATATGGTAAGCTGAGCTGGCAAGGCTTGATATGTATTGAAACTTCAATATGTTTTGATCTTCAAAAGTTTCTAATTGAGAGAGAAAATAGAAAAAGGTGATAGGGACCCACGATATAGGTAAGAGAAAGAAGAACAGATAAATGGGAATTTTTTTTTTTTTTGGGTTCGAGGAGAACTTTTTCTCCATGTTTATGGGGTTAATTAGGTGTTGAATAGTAGGGGTAGTGTAGTTGGTAAGCAACGAACTTGGTACGAGCTGTAAACTTGACCATTGTAAGTTTGATTCCCACTAGGAATACCTTGGGCCACTCGCACAGGAGTATTTAGTGTTCTTCACTGCTTTCAGTGAAAGTTGAATGATTCTCATTCAACCTCAGTATGACCCGATCCATGCAGTTGTGGGGTCAATATGACCCTGTGGGACTAATCAAGCATACCTGTCGTTAGACAAAAAAAAAAATAATAATAAATAAGAATGTGTTGAATAGTTAAGGGTGATTGCCAATTATGCCATGTACCCCTTTTACTCATTTCTCCAATTTAACTTTTTGTTTCTTTCATTAATAGTATCCTCTCTCTCTCTCTCTCTCTCTCTCTCTCTATATATATATATATAAAATAAAAGCATGAAGTGGCAAATCTTTCGCTTGTCTAATTTACGCTTTTTTTTATTTAAATATTCTATTTCTTCACTAATCTTCTACCAAAAAAAAAATAATAATAATAATATATATATTGCCTTCACTAGTCTCTTTCTCTTTTGTTTTATATTTTTCATAAATTATTGGTATCCTTTTATTTTTATTTTATCTACTTTCCTTCTTTCTCTCAAACTCCCCTCACTTTCCTCTGGAGTCACTTCTTCCGCCTTATCTCTTCCAATCTCTCCCGTTGTATCTTTCCTCCTCTCTATATGATCTCCCCCATTGCCCACATTCTTTATTTACTATAAAAATGATAGTAATAATAGATTCATAGTTTAATACTTCGCTGTCTCCCACAATCTATACCTCTTTCGTTTTAATTTTCGGCCTCTAGAACACAACTTCATATTGCTTGGTTATTATTCTGGATATTGTTCTTTATGTAATCTGTAATCCGTATTGTGTCGATTAGATATGAACCATTTATTTGCTGCATATCCCTATTTTGGTTGATATTTAACCAATTTTCTGTATTTTTTGTCCACTTTTATTATTATAATTGATGTTTCTTGGGCTGAATAATCACAAGTTTTTGGGTTCTCCACAAATCCCAAATTGAAATTAGGTATGGCTTGCATTACTTAACGTTATGAATCCCAATATGATATATGCACATTACCTAATTCTCTGATTTTGCGTCTTGTAACCAGGATAAATGGCGGAATATGAGTGTTAGCGCCAGCAGGCCCCTCTAGAGAAAAATTGAGGTCTCCTAAGGTAAAGGTTCTTCCAGCCCCACCTACTATAGCTCCCACCGTTTAGAGTTTTGCTACCTCTATTCCAGTTGCACTAGATGCTCGAGCTGATACCATAAACAATTATGAACCTATATGCTCATAATTGACTTGTCTCTTCTAAGATGGAGTCCCTTAAAGTTTGTGAGAAATTTATCTATCTAATCAATATATTCTGAGTCACTAGCAAATTTATTAGGGGATTGAATAATAAAGTGAATCAACATTAAGATCATATATGGAATTTAGGAACGTGAATTGGGTTTCGCCACCCAATTCTCTCTTTTTACTCTTTTTACTCTTTTCCTACCAAACATCTCTCCCTTGGATGAAATGGGATAGAATACATTAGATTGTAATATCACTTCCTTCTCTCTACATTCTCTCAAGCCTCTCTCCTTGGAAGTCAAATCTGAAAGTGCATTCAACCCAAATTATCTAATCATTTAGAGATACAAGTACCAATTACAGAAACACCCAATTGCTAGCTAGCTTCTTAACTAATTCATGAAGGAAATATAAATCCTAAAGATGAACTTAACTGGATTTATATTTGAAGCTTGGTCAGATGGGTTATAATCTTTTTGATTTATGAGTTTGATCTTCCCTTTGACGGGATGAGAACCCTATAGGTTCATGAACTACCCTCATGGGTTGTTTTGTTTGAGAGCCAACAAGTTTTTAAATCAGTCATCTTTAGGACTTTTTTTTTTCCCCATGAACCGGCAGTGGGTTTAATTTGTGTTAAAACACCAAAATCAGGTTGGGTATAAGGCGTTGGGACTTAGGTCAAACTCACCCTTAAAAGCCAGCCAGATGGTGCCCAAATTTTATAAACATTCACATTGGACCATTCACATGCTTTAGCATGGCACCCAACATAAAGTTTAACTGGGTAGGGTAGTCAAAGTCCATAACATTACCATTTCTATATGTAACCAAAACAATGGTACATCAACCTCCTTTAGTTATGCATATATGCTAACCAATTTGCACACATACATAAATGTTCAATTATACTGATAAATAACGAACACTGGTTGTATATCCAACAAGGATATAGTATAATATATATATATATATATATATTGTGATGATATAGTATAATATTAATGCATGGTTGTTTCCTATGATTTTGATCAACTGATCCCCAATGGCGAAGGCGAGTTACCATCACCCTATCAATGGATAGCTCTCATCCTCAAATTTCTCTGTGTCCCCTCAATTGAAGATGGAATCAAGACCTATTTTATTTTGATTTTCTTTTTGATTTTCTTTATTTTCATCCTCAAATCTCTCTCTCTCTCTCTCTCTCTCTCTCTCTCTCTCTCTCTTTGATACGCACAAACACAAAAACTAACACACTCACTTAAGGATACTTAAAAACTAACACACTCACTTAAGGATACTTCGATGGCGAGAGAGAGAGAGAGAGAGAGAGAGAGAGAGAGGGAAAGTTACTAACGATACTTCGATGGAGGCTATAGCATATTTCTTTAATTAGAGTTATTTAAGATTAAAAAACAAATAAAATGGAAGATAAAAAGTGAGAAGAGATAAGACCACAAGCTATGGCATTGAGAGGCTGCTCCCTAAAGGACTCATGGCTGATCGGTTTGGGTGTCACTGTTGATGCAATCTGGAGTGAGAGAAATCTTAGAAGATATGAAAGTAAAGCTCGATCTACTTCCATGGTGCTCTCTGCTATTTCTAAGCCCATTGTGTTTATTTGCAATGGGATGAAAGTCTCTCCAAAATCAGCAACTGATATAATCCTCACTAGAAGATTTCATCTCTCCAATGCTCATTCTCCCTCTTTTGAGATTTTGGAGGTTCATTGGAGTAAGCCCCATGTCAATTGGGTGAAGCTGAATGTTAATGGTTGCTCTCTGGGGAACCCTGGTCAGGTAGGTGGTGGAGGTATTTTTCGCGACCACGTGAGGAAAAATCTTCTGCTCTATTGTATCTTTTTGGGAGTGACAAATAATTTTGCAGCAGAGAGTATTGGAGCATTATAAAGGGCCTGAAGCATGCTCGTGATATGAATGTGCAACGACTTTGGATTGAGTCTAACTCGATCGCTGTGGTTTATATGCTTCGAAATAGGATCATTCCTTGGTTTGTTTTCCAAGAATAGTCAAACCTTTTACGCTATGTTAATTTCATTGAGTGGAAGATAATCCACTATTACAGAGAAGCAAATCCCATTGCCGATTTTTTAGCAAAAGATGCAGCCAAATCTGGACAAGATATTTGATCAAAATTATCCAAGAGAGGCTACTCCAAGAGATGCTAATGATTCATCAGCTGAATTTCCATTGCAAAGAATGTAATGACAAGATATTTGATCAAAATTATCCGCTAGGGCCCAACAATGGACAATGATGGTCTTGATTAGCCAAGGAATGGAAAGGAAATTTCTATTGAGAATATTGATAATTGATAGATTGCTCCTTTTCAATAGTCAACAGGTCGGTGAGTTTCTTTAATTCTTCTTTATTAATAAGGCAGAACAAATAGGCTGCGCGAGAATGTTTATTATTTATATTTTTGATAAAATAGATTTTTTTTTGGTAGGCTCCTTGGCTGTTGAAGTTGATAAGAAGCCAACTACTAGCAAGACTATCCCGACTCAGTATTGCCATCAATAGGGGTTGGATCACAATTAAAAACTAAAATCTTGAACGATCTTGAGTATCAACAAGAAGTTCATCAATAATAGCGCATGAAAATAGATTCATCCAAAGTGATCTTCCCAATTTTATCACCAATTTTAACAAGAAAATCCATTATTGAATTAACCTCTTTATAATAGTGAATAATTATCTTACATTATATCGATCCGAGATATAATTGATAGAAAAACCATTTTTTCCATAATCCATCCCCTCCCCAAGGAGTTAGTCATCACAAATGAATCACATTCTATCCATAATTTTTAAACACTCATCTCGCTTGCATGCTCCATTCCATACACCAACACCCACCATTCGACTTCAGTCTATCTCAATATCTAAATATTTTTTATTGGAAAACATAACCTTTGCTTGACAGTCTCGAAAAAATCCCACCAGCTTCTCAGAATCCAAAAATCTTCAAGTCATCTACTAATTTATTAGTTTAAAAAAAAAAAAAAAAAAAAAAAAAAAAACTCAATTACCTACAATGTCAGTGAAAACTGTGAGCCACAAGACTCTTCTAGACACCTCATGATCCACATGTCATCCTACAAAGCCCACAAGAAGTCAATAAAATAATAAATTGACTGCAGCCATTAGATATGAATACAATTAAGTCATGGGGCCTACGGCAACATATCCGACGATCAAAACCATAGTTATATCATAGCTACATGGTAATGTGACATCAACAAATTAATGACGAAGACCTGAAGCATGCATGGCAGTTGAAGCTCAACGGTGGCTGTTGTAGCTTATAAATAGTCGTCATCATCATCATCCATTCATCAGTCATCACAGAGACCCAGATATACTAATGAGTTTTACCGAGCAACAAGAGGCCTTGATGATGGAGGCATGGGAGATTATGTAGCAAAATGTTCCTCAACTTAGGGTTCTAAGAAACCCATCTCAACCTGGTCCTATTTCATCCCCAATTGATATTAATGATATGATCTATTAGATTCTAAGTTGCTTCAAAATAGAATACTCAATTTGATTGAGGCTCAATCCAATGGGCTAGCGAGCAAGTAGTTGATTGGCTTAATCAAGAAAAAATTGATTTTAGTTTAGATGGTCACTGAACCAAGGCTAATTTTGATTAAAATTTTAGAAAACATTTTGAATTAAATTTCAACCCATAGGAGGAGAATTACGCTAAGTGTGCAACAACTCAATAATTATATTTCAACAACCGGAATGAGATATGGTAAAGTGAGCTGGCCAGGCTTGATACGTATTGAAATTTCAATGTGTTTTGATCTTTAAAAGTTTCCAATTGAGAGAGAAATAGAAAAAGGTGGTAGAGACCCACGATGTAAGTAAGAGAAAGAAGAACAGATAAATGAGAATCTTTTTTTTTTTGGTTCGAGGAGGACTTTTTCTCCATGTTTATGGGGTTAATTAGGTGTTGAATAGTAGGGGTAGCTCAGTTGGTAAGCAACGAACTTGGTACAAACTGTAAACTCGGACGTTTTAAATTCGACTCTCACTAGCATACCTTGGGCCACTCACACGGGAGTGTTTAGTGCTCTTAGTGAAAGTTGAACGATTGGTATGACCCGATTCATGCGGTTGTGGGATCAATATAAGCCTATGAGACTAGTTAGGCATACCCATCGGTGTTGAATAGTTAATGGTGATTGCCAATTATGCCATGTACCCCCTTTACTCATTTCTCCAATTTAACTTTTTGTGTCTTTCATTAATAGTATCCTATAGTATCATATATATATATATATATATATATATATACACACAGTAGTAAAAGTAACACGTGTAAATGCACGTATGAGCATTTGTTAGGTCACAAAGAAATTAAATATGTACAATAATCTAAATGCATTTTAAAAATTATCTTTTGTAAAATTAACTGATCCAAATTTTGATTGTGGATTCAATTTAAAGAACCTTCAACGGAAGAAAAATCAAATACAAAAAATAGAAAATAACCACCTCATCCTCAGTGGATTGTGTTCTACTGTGAGAGTAATAAGGGGGAGAGAAAGGTGTTTTGGAAATAGAAGAAAAATAAAGGGTATGATAGAAGAAGAGAGAGAGTTAGATGAACGCAAACCCTATACCTGTAAAGAAGATAACGATCATTAATGGTGAATCAAGGCCATTTGGCAAGAGAGATTACCACAAATCCTTTGATGATGGATAGATAGAGGATCATAAAACCTATAAATAAGAATAACCCTTGTTAATGGCGATCCAAAGTTCTTTGGAGGGAGAGGGAAAGTTACTAAGGATAATTCGATGGAGGCTATAGCATACTTTTTTAATTAGAGTTATTTAAGATTAAAAAAGAAAGAGAATACGAAGATATATGATACTTTTTTAGTAGAAGAAGATTTTTTTTTTTTTTTTTTT
>NC_056558.1:9077284-9096098 GCF_013358625.1 Macadamia integrifolia | reverse complement strand
CACAAAAACCTCCTAGTTCTCGTTTGTAAAATTTGTTTTCCTTATGGATTTGTTTCTTTAATCTAATATCAGTACAAAGGGCAAGACCCTCTTCATGGATCAGACTAATAATTTGGCCATAGGACATTTGATCATAGGGAATGATCCCATCATTTTCTTTCCTAAGGCGTTGTTTGATTTTCTTAGAAAACAAAGTTGGTAATCCTGTAAGGAATTTTTCTTTCCAACAGGGCAGGTTTGCATCAGGTCTGGTTAAAACTTTGGTTAAGAAAGTATCTTTGTACCATTTGAAATCATGTAATTTTTTACATCTAAGGTTTGATAATTGTTCAGTTGTTCTGTCTTTAAGAAGGGAAGGGTTTCCTAAAAAGTAATTTGTAATGCTGAAAATAAGGGTATTAACAGCATACTCAATAGGAATACCTTCACCATCAAGAAGGGGAACTCCTTCTGGTGTGATTTGAACAACCATTAAAATTTCTGTTTTTTGGACATCAGTCAGGACATAATCCCACCAACCTTTGAGTTAGTCTGTGGAGCCAGAAACAAGCAAGGTAGCCACAACACTATCAGGTGTATTCTTAATACGATGTGCGTTGCTAACCATGGTAATTTCTTGGAGTTTGTTCATGAGATTATGTTCAGACAGACCATCTATGTTCTATTCATAGATGATACCACTTTAGTAAGAAGCCTGAGGAGCAATTCCTCTAGCTTCAATTTGGAGGTCAGGGAAGACTGGGTGTTGGTTTGAACTTTGATCAATTTGATTAATTTTTGGGAAGTCTTCTTCTTCAGAACTTGAAGTAGTGTCTGAAGAACATCCTATGATGATGCGAACACCTCTATTGTTTGATTCAGCCGAAGGTTCATTTGAGGGCTGATTTTGGACTGGTGTTTATGGATCACTTAAATGTGCTTCAGCAGCATTAAGGATAGTAAGACGTTGGTTAATTTGATCTAGGACAAAGAATTTGTTAAGAGCGAGTTGTTGTTTTTGAGGAATATTATATGGTTTGAATAAAGAAACAGTAGTTGGAACCGGAACCGGAGCCGGAGTCATAGATGAAGAGGCTATCAATTTTGGTTGGACAAGGTTCTCAACTCTAAATAGTTGATTACCTATGGTTTGAAGACTTAAATTTACAAAATTTAATTGTTCAATTTGTCTTCTGTTTGGGTCTTCTTGTCTAGCAATTTTGAACGGAGAAGCAGTTAATTCATTACCTTTGTAGTTGTTTTTGATATTTTCCACCGGAGGATGGATAGCATTAGTAGTTGGACCATCATAAAGGGTCCAGGATTTGTGTGAAGTAGTTTGAGTACATACTTGATTATGCCAGGAATAGTAGACATTATTATCCTAGGCATAAATATCAAAATATGTAAAGAAAAAAACATTTGTTTTAAAGGTTTGTCATAAAATTATACCAATTTGTTCTGATTTGGGCTTATTGTTAAAGATTAAAAGTTCTTAAGAACCATTCTCGTTTTTCTTTGTTCTTTGGGGATTCAAAATCTGTTCGAAGTAGGGGTTTGTCAATTTGATAATCTGTGGTTGTTTGAATCATACATACTCCTGGGTTTCTGGAATCACGCGGAGGTGGAGCAGCAACCTCAGAGTGAGTAGGAGACTGTCGATCAGGTACCTCAGATGAGGTAGATTCAGGGAATGTTGTTTCGTAAGTTCCCTGGACAACATTTTGGTTGGTTTGAACTCCAACAAGGTTAGGGAGAGGTGGAATAGTTCTAGTTTGAGAAACCCATTGGTTTAAGTCAGAAGAAGTCGATGCCTCAGAGCATGACCTTCTTGAGCTCTGGTAAATAGGAGGGGGTGCTTGTCGGTTAAACCGAATGGACACTAATCCGTCTAAGTCTTGGGAAATAGAACAGATACTGGTGTTTGAAACTTGAGGGGGAATTGCAGTGGTTTGCAGCTGCCATTCCTCAGGGAAGGTAATATCCTCCCAACGGCAAAGTTTTGGGTAGACAATTTGTCTTGAATACAATCAGTTTCAAGGTAAAGGGTTTGGCCTTTTGAAGATGTTCGTTTGGCACGTGGTTGGACAGATTTTATGGCTTTGTATTTAATGCGATGGATGATGGAAATTGGAATGGTTCCATGCATCAATTTGTAACCGTGAGTTTTGAGGTTAAGTTTGAGTGAATGTAAAATATTTGGGTCTTCAAGGGCTATGAACATATTTGGATAGACATTGAAATGGCTCCCAGAAGGGAATCATTAAACTCAAAGAATCTTTGGTCTCGAAGGGCTAACAACATGGAAGTGTTGAGTCCTTCACGGTGAAGGGGTTTGATGGCCACTTGGACTAATCCAATATGGACATAATTATATTTGTGGTCTTTGTATAATTCTTGTAAAGTAATTGGATCAAAATAGTTGAATTTCTTGTGTTTGAGGGGTAAATTAATAGTTTGTTCTATGGTCTTGACTGTTTCGAGTCTGAACCAGTCTCGATCATAGATATCATTTCTTGAAATTTTGGGCATATCCCAGCTTTGAAGTCTTCGGTTAATTCTTGTTGTTTGTTCATCATAATCAAGTACGTTAGAACTTGTGCTTGCCTCACTTGCCTATCTCATCGAATGGAACGGGGTAAACGATTCATAATTTGAGAAGTCTTAGTCTTAGGGTAACCACCTAGATCTAAGTTTTAAGATGGTATTTCCAACATAACTTGGGCACAAACATGGTCTTACACTCTTTTGCCACTCCTCCCAAGAGTCCAAAGGCATATATCGCATCGAAAAACTTAAGAAATAAAATGATTACTCAAAAGAAAAGAAATCTGTAAAGAAATAAACCGAATTCACCACCACCGTGGCTCTGATACCAGATTAAACGATTCGATTTTTACGGTTTCAATTCGGTTTTAAACCACGAAACCACGGGTTAAACGGCTCAGTTTGGTTTTAACCCGTTTAACTAATCGCCCTGAAACTTGAAACTGTAACCGAAGCATTTACTAAACGGTTTTGCAACTTTGGTGTAATAGCTCTGTTTGATTTTGGTAAACAATTTCGGTTTCAAATTCACATCCTTATATATATATATATATATATATATATAATCTATGAAAGCTTACCTAGAACAACGAAGAAAAAAAATTGCTATAACCATCTAAAAATAAAATGGAAGATAAAAAGCGAGGAGAGATAAGGCCATAAGCTATGGCATTGAGAGGCTGCTCCAAGAGATGCTAACGATTTAGCAGCTGGATTTCCTTCGCAAAGAATGTAATGACAAGATATTTGATCAAAATGATCCGTTGGGGCCCAACAATCGACGATGATGGTCTTAATTCGCCAAGGAATGGAGAGGAAATTTCTATTTAGAATATTGATAATTGATAAAATGCTCCTTTTCAATAGTCAATAGCTCGGTGAGTTTCTTTAGTTCTTCTCTATTCATAAGCAAAACAGAATGCTTTATTATTTATATATATATATATATATATATATATTTTTTTTTTTTAAATCAAATACTTGCTAGGCTCCTTGTCTTTTGAAGTTGATAAGAAGCCAACTACTCTTTTGTCTAACTAAAGGGTCATCTGCAAATTTATATTTTATATTTTTTCATTTTTTTGTTAAATCAAACACTTGCTAGGCTCCTTGGCTTTTGAAGTTGATAAGAAGCCAACTACTCTTTTGTCCCGCTAAAGGGTCATTCGCATGTTAAAAAAAACAGAAAAACAAACATACAAGGGTTGATTATTGCCAGATATTCAAACAATAAAGCAAGACTATCTCCTTTAGCATCGCCATCAATAAGGGTTGGATCACAATTAAAAACTAAAATCTTGAATGATGTTGAGCATTAATAAGAAGTTCATCAACAATAGTGCATGAAAATGCATTAATCCAAGGTGATATTCCCAATTTTATCGCCAATTTTTACAAGAAAATCCATTGTTAGATTAGCCTCTCTATAATAATGAATAATTACCTTACACTAGATCCATCCGAGATATAATTGACAGAAAAATCACTTTTGCCGTAATCCATCCCCTCCCCAAGAAGCATCAATCATCACAAATGAATCACATTCTATCCATAATTTTTAAACATTCATCCCTTTACATTCATCTCTCTTGCATGCTCCATTCCATACACCAACACCCACCATTCGATTTCAAAGTCTATCTGAATATCTATATATTTTCTATTGGAAAACATAACGTTTGCCTGAGAGTCTCGAAAAAAACCCATCAGCTTCTCAGAATCCAAAAATCTTCAAGTCAACAACTCATTTATTAGTTATAAAATGAAAAAAAGCAAAAGACTCATTTGGTTACAGTGTCAGAGAAAGCTGTGAGCCACTAGACTCTTATAGACACCTCATGATCCACATGTCATCCTACAAGGCCCACAAGAAGTCAATAAAATAATAAGTTGAATGCAGCCGTTAGATATGAATACAATTAAGTCATGGGGCCTGCGGCAACATATCCGACGGTCAAAACCATAGTTATATCATAACCACATGGTAATGGCCATGTGACATCAATAAATTAATGACGAAAACCTAAAGCATGCATGGCAGTTGAAGCTCACGGGGTGGCTGTTGTAGCCTATAAATAGTCGTCATCATCATCATCAATTCATCAGTCATCACAGAGACCTAGATATAAAAATGAGTTTTACAGAGCAACAAGAAGCCTTGGTGACTGAGGCATGGGAGATTATGAAGCAAAATGTTCCTCAACTTAGTTTTCGTTTCTTCACCAAGTAAGTATTACTAAAAGGAAGAAGATGAAGATGGATATATCTTTCTTTCCTTTTTTTTTTAAAATAAATTTATGTGTTTCTATCTTCTGATGTGATAGGATCTTTGAGATTGCACCTGCGGCGAAGGGGATGTTCTCATTTATGATGGATACAAATGAGATCCCGGAGAACAATCCCAGGCTAAAGGTCCATGCTATGAAGGTCTTCAAGATGGTGAGTGGTCATGGATGTCACCCAATTATTTTATTTTATTTTTTTTTCTGAAAAGGGGCAAGAATAAGATGCTAGGGGAGAACATTGGGAGGGCATGCATGAGTATCAGGTACACACTATCGTTTTTATTTTTATTTATTTTTTGGATGAATGAAAATATATTAAAATAAAAATGGAAAAACATACAACACGCAAGCGAGAAAAGTTAATCATGGGTAATGCCCTAATGAGTCAACACAACATAAGAATCACTAAATCCTAGGGCAAAGAGAGGAAACAAAATAAAGGGAGGAAAAAAATATCCAACCAGATAGAGGCAAGGATTAAAGTATCGATCGGGCAAAATTAAAGACGTATTAGAGGATATCGTATCGTATCGGAGATACGCTAAGATACGCTAAAGATAAGCATATAAATGGATAGGGAACAACAAAATAGAGGGATACAACAAAATTATAGGAAGAAGGAGAAACATCCAACCAAATAGGGGATACATCAAAATGGGGTGAAACCACGGTTTTAAGTATCGGTGCGTATCGTGCTGTATTGGTCGATACGTATCCGTATCGGTAGGCATTGGCATGATACATACCGATATGTTACAGGGAATTTTGGGCCCTCTTTTGTGTCGACGTATCGGTAGTACCGTATCGTGTCGTATAGTATCGGTACCGATACATACGATACTCTGCGATACGAACTTTTGAAAATATGAAAATTCCTGTGAGTATCGGTACGTATCGATACGTATCGGTATCATATCTATACGTATCGACTGTATTGTATAGTATCGAACTGTATCGTACCGATACGGTATGATACGGCTACTTAAGTGTGAATGTGCCTTTTGTTGTTTGAAACAAACACTTCAAACTCTCACCAACAATTTTCTATATTTCTCTTCTTTCTTCCCCTTTGATTCACACACCTTTTTGGAAACTCAAATGGTAGATTGAAAGAAACATTGTGGAAGTGAATGGTTCAAAGAAGGAGAAAAACATAGAAGAACCTTGAGGAATGTTCTAAGGTTAGGCAAGATGCCTATTTTGTTAGAACCAAGGTAAATAGTATAATTATGAAGGATATTATTCTTAATTTGATATTTAGTATTCCCTAAGTGTTTTATTATTATTATTATTATTATTATTATTATTATTATTATTATTATTTAACTAATCTGCAATGTTTGACGAGAAAGACGTGTGAGTCGGCCGTTCAACTGCGGGAGAAGGGTGAGGTGGTGGTTGCCGATAATACTTTGAAGAACTTGGGATCTGTACATCTCAAGAAGGGAGTGATCGATGCCCATTTCGGGGTACTTATTACTCTGTTTAACACTTCAATTCCTCTTCTTTTTTGCTCAATAAGTGTTGAATTGTTGTTCTATTATATAGTTCTTATTAGTTTCACCTGTTTAAATCTGTAACCGGAATCCAGGTGGTGAAGGAAGCTCTACTGAGGACGATAGAAGAGGAAATGGGGGAGAAATGGAGTAAGAATATGGGCAATGCATGGGGTGAGGCCTATGATCACTTGGCTGCAGCCATTAAAGCTGAGATGGAGCAGGTAGCTTCATGAGATCGTGTGGGGTTTGTTGTCTTGAGATGTGTGTGAAATAAATATATCTAGACTAGATGGTTTCTCATGCGTTCGGCACCTCTCTCTCTCTCCTCCCTAAAAAATTTTCTCAAATGATGCATTAAATGCTTTGACTCATGGTTCGGATACCACTTACGAGGTGGAATCACTGTTAGTTAAAACGCGTTCGTGTTTTTTTGCCGTTTAAAACACGTTTTGCCGTATGCTTCCATGCAATACGGAAAAAAATGGAAACGGCAAAAGAATCCGTTTTAAATGCGTATCCGTTTTTTAAGGGTAAAATAGGAATTTTATAAAAAAGAAAAGAAAAAAAAAAAACCTAGAAGTAAAAGTGAAGACAATATGGTACTTGGTTTTTTATTTTTAACTTCCATATTATTTATAGGAAAAAAATCTTATCTTCTTATAGCCCAATGAGTAAAGAGAAACTAAAGCTAACAACATCTCATTTTCTTGTAGTCCATTGGGCTATTTTATCTTGGGACTCCTAGAGCTTTTAGACTATTAGATGCATGTATACAGGTAATAATCTCTCAAATTGCATAAGTATACTACCGTTTTTTTGGTTTCGTTTTTTTGAAAACTACACGTTTAATACTCATACCGTTCGTTTTCGTCCATTTGCCGTTCCCTGTTTTTTTGACCATTTTTTTGATCGTACCGTTCAATGTTTTTATCTGTTTAAAACCCGTACCGTACGCTTCTGGTTTTTTGCCATTCCCGTTTTAACTAACAATGGGTGGAATACCATGTGAAGAAGGTAATTCATCTCTCCACGTGGGAGATTGATCTTACTAAGGGTGTCAATTTGGCCCAACCAACCCGAGCCCACCTTGAGCCTATGCAGGGCTTGGGCTGAGCTTTTCGTCCCATAGGGTGGACGTAGGCTAGGATATCAGGCCCAATGCTGGGCTAGGGGTTGAGCTTGGCCCAACCTAACCTAACCCTATGATAATGTATATAAATAAAAGGTAAAAATAAGCTTGAAAGACGGTATAACCCTCGCAACAAAATAGAGAAGGGGTGAAATGATTGCCCCATTCCTCATGAAAAGTGAAAAATTTGCCCTATTGATGCTCTAGCATGGGTTCCCATTGGCCCCCCACTCACGTAGGTCCACAATTCCTTTTAGGGAACCCTCTCTCATAAATATATAAATAAATACATATACCATACACACTATTTTTTTTAATCCATCTACACCACTCACACTATTTAAGATCTATGTTTTCTTGATTTATTTTAACAAGGTCAACACTATATTTAGGAATGATTGGTGTTGGTGATGTTCATTTTCTCTCCTTTTTCTTATTTATTTATTTATTTATTTTTATGCATATAAGAACACAAGTGAAAACA
Source organism: Macadamia integrifolia (assembly GCF_013358625.1). Classification (NCBI taxonomy): domain Eukaryota; kingdom Viridiplantae; phylum Streptophyta; class Magnoliopsida; order Proteales; family Proteaceae; genus Macadamia; species Macadamia integrifolia. The sequence continues at coordinate 9,088,175 of NC_056558.1, read as the reverse complement.
AATATAGGGCAGCACCGCCAAGGCCAACCTGATCCTGAAATGAAAAAATTAGGGGCTGACAGTCAATCAGGTTCAACCCGATTCAATCCGGTTCAATCAGGATCAATTACGATCTGACTAGATTGGGCCTGGGCTGAGCTGAGCTGAGTTAAGAGAATTTAGGATTAAGTTGAGATTTTAAAAAGATCGGCCCAACCCAATTCACTGACACCCCTAGTTCCTACTCTCTTATTTCTGCTGCATGGAGGAAGCCGTTGTGATACTCTCCTACTCAACCATTGGATAAATAATAAAGTAATAGTGAGTATTTACTATGTTGGATTGGATGAAAATATAAACAGATAATTAGAGGACGATACTGATACCTTATCAATCCAGATCGGTTGTCATATCAGTTTGAGGTATAACCGTAATAAAAGATAAATTTTTTTGTGAAAATTAAGGGCAAAATTGATCAATACAAATTGATTCAATACAATCCGAATTGTTATTGTATTAATATCGGCCTATGCCAATAACAGTATCGATACCGAGAACTAAATCCTTGCTCTGAGGTGCCAGAAAAGTAGACAACCCATTCAAAGGAAAATGTTGGCAAAAATATGAAGGTCTTATTTCTTGAATAACTACAACTAAGATGTCTTAAAACACCACAATGGATTGTACATATGAAGTGGATGGATGTGGGTACACAATAAGCCCATCACTCATCAAAGCAAGCCCAAGTCCATGCAAGAAGGCCCGCTGGATCTGTCCAAATTCGCACCCTATACAAGGAGTCAACAATGGTCCTTGTCCCATTTGCCAGTGACTGGCTTGCTCATACGTCTTTAGGGTGCGGTAGAAAACTGCAAGGCACATACTTGGAAAACCATTTCCAATATATGTATGTATTTGTATTCGGTATACACTAGCACACGAACACACATTATTGTTAGTTTAATTGGAAAATCAGGTTATTCTTTGGGCAAATAGTTTGAGAACCCGACCTCCTGGATTACTTACTCGTACCTGTAAACATTGAACATACGGTTTGGTGATGACAATTGTCTCATCTATTGCCATTACGAGTGCATGTAGGGAGATTTATGGAAGCAACATACGTTGGCACATCATCACATTCGGTCACTTCATCCAAAATGGTCACATCATCGCTGTCACGTGACCGATGTTGCCAACAAGGACAACCATAAAACAACAAATCTTTGTCTTGCCACAACAGGTGATGGAATTTTGAGGAAATGTTGTGTTAAGAATCTTGCTTTGCTCTGAAAGAGTCCGTTGTGTGTTGAACGATCTTACTACACAAGTGTGACCTCGATGACGCCGAATCGTTTACCCAATTTTTTTTGGATTTTTCTTTATTTTTGAAAACGAGACTGGAATAAATCTGATCAATTTCCACTAGGTTAGGTTCAATTGCATTTAATTTACACATTGCATTTATGTTGCTTCTTGGCTTTATACATATCGTTTAGTAAATAGTTACCTATGGTTTTTTATCCACAGTTACAAGTGCCATTACTAAGTTTATAGTTGTGGATTTCTTACCGTAGGAAAAGAGTATTCTATAACTGCAGATTTTTAACTATGAATATTTTTTGCAACAAATTTATAGTTGCAGATTTTAACTATTAATATTTTTCACAACAAATCTATAGTTATGGATTTTAGCTATGAAATTTTACACTCCAAATTTTATTACTATGATTTGTAGTTCCAGATTTTTTATGCCGCAAAATTCATCACTTAACCGTACATGTAACGTACAGTGGTAGGTGATCCATAATATTCGAGAACCCTCTCACTCTCTCTATTTATATTCATTTACAAAATATCCTCTTTAGTACCCTTGTAGATGGTGAACGCAAGATTTGATCCCAAGACCCGGGGACAACAGCCCAAGGTCCTTATTAATGCACTAGTTTTTTTTTTTTTGGGTCAATGCACTCGGTTGACACCTTTTACAGAGGCTCTAAACCTAACATAGATGAAACGGCATTATAAACCTAAAAGAAAAAATATGTTTAGTCTAACCTTAAATAAAATGTTAATTAAGTCTAAAACCAAGGCTGCTTCTTCCTCTCCAATAATTTTGCAGGCTTCATCTTTGATGGTTTCTTCCTCATCCTCTTTGGTGATTTCATTTTTTATTTTTATTTTTTTCATCTTCAATAGCTTCTTCTTTATTTCTAGGGGTTTATTTTTCTCTGTCCCTTTTTCCCTTCTCTTTTTATTTAAAGTTTTTAGATTTCTTTTTTGGTAATAAAGTTTCTACATTAAGAAACTTATTTATGGATCCCATTTCCATCGGCTTAAGAAAATTTGGTTAGTATTCAGCTCCAACAAATTGAATTTTTTCCCATAAAGTAAAAGATTAAGAGAAGGAAAAGGGAGGGGAGGGGGGGGAGGCTAACTACACTAAAATGTAACATACTAAGAAAAAAATGTTTTTGATCAATGAAATTTGGTTACCCAAGTTTCTGCCACCTTTGGTAGCAATGAGGGATTTCCATTAATCTGTTGGTGCTTTAAAGGTATCTCAACTAATGATATCATAAACGGTAAGACATCATCCATGGCATTTGTTGGTTTGAATAAATAGGCCATGGCCATTTATGGGCTATGTGTGAATTATATGAGATGTGTACGGCTAGGCCTTCAAAAAATATGTGTTTATATATTTGAAAATTTCTTAAATTATAAAAATAGTATAATTTTTGTACTTTTATTTTCTTCTCTTTTCTTGACAATCAAACATAGCCTAGCTGCCACCGTAAGAAAATGGTATGTTATGGTGGTCAAAATCACAATTATCAAGATCGGGATGGCAAAAAGATAGAAATGGGTGGTATGAATTTTAAATGGTGAAGAAACTCTGGATGGTATCATTGAAAAAAAAGAAAAGGAAAACAAATGCTACTTGTTTTAAGCATGTAGATTTAAGAAAAAGAGGGGAGGGAGGGGGGATAAAAAATAGACAGTATACTCATATAAATTAAGGAATTATTATATGAATTCCTTCATCTAATGTTCAAAATGACTATAACATCCAACTTTAATGCATATATATACCGCAACCTATTATAAGTTCTAAGACATATCATCCAACATCGTCCAACATCAACTCTAAATTAATATGTTTATCAAAAAAATTCTAAGACACCATAATGAAACATGTCCAAAGTCCTGTTGAGTAATGTGGCTTAGCTATAATATTGTTCAATGTTGTCAACATAGTCAACACAGTACTGGAGTGAAGCATATTCAATTGGAGTAGTTGTGAATTATCATTTTGATAATATGTTTTAATAGATGCACCAGTTTGTAACTCAATTTCAAGATCCTTGTATTGAACTTGAGTTGAAGGTAATGTCATAAGAAATGTAGTTCTTCAAATCAACTTCACATTGGTAAAAGAATTAGGCCGATCAAGATTTGAGAGAAAGAGAGAGAGATATAGTCAATTAAGTAATCATTATATTTAACAAGCCTAATATCTTAAAAAAACTTCAAAAAATAGAAATATATTTAAAACTGAAATTTTGGAGGTTTGCCTTTTTTTTTTTCTATATCATTAATTGGGAAATAAACGGCAAAAACACGTTTAAAATGGTAAACAATTGGGATGTTGTTTTAGGCCTTTAGCTAACTGCGGTCGGAATTCCTGGATAATAGTTAAAATAAAAAATAAAACTAGTTGATTGTCCTCTGACAAGCTAGTCTACGTCACCCAATTTTTTACCACATGGAAAAATACTTCGTTCTACACTTTGTGAATAGTTAGGGCCCGTTTGATAATGTTTCAAGAAACGCAGAAATAGCAGAAACAGAATAAAAAACGTTTGATAAAACTATTTCGTTTCACTTGTTTTCAGAAATAGAAATAGAAATTTCTATCTATTTATGTTTTAAGAAATGACCCAAACGAATTTGTTTCGCAGTTTTTGAAAATGCCTCGTGACCATTATTTCACTGGTTACTATCGACTTCCAGAAACATGACTTATCAAACACCTTCAATTCTGTTTCTATTTGTACAACAGAAATTTATGTTTCTGCCGTTTCTTGAAACAGAAACGGCAAAAATGTTATCAAATGGGCCCTTAATACTAATGGTTTTTTTTTTTTTAACATTCCATAGAACTGTCCAAAGGGACTTTTATTCACACACACACACGAGTATAGGCCATCAACTTCTAAGCGGATATCTCTAACAATTGTGCGGCACGTTCATGTTTTATTTTGAAAAACACGTAAGATCCTCTCCCTCCAAATATGATCAAAGGTAACACAAAGCTCCAACTTAGCCATGCAATCCTATAGTATCTCTCTCGAAGGTTTTACTGATCCACAAAGCCTCATAGACAAATCTTCTCTCTAGACTATTGATGGGGACACAACTTAAGAATGTCACCTTAACTATGGATGGTGAAGGGACATTCAAATCAAATGTTGTCCCTAATTTTCAGACTAGCTCAATAGAAGCAACAAAAGGGGGGAACCAGGATATTCCTTTTCAATAAGTAGCATTTAGAAGGCAGCTAATCGAGTAAGCATCTCCACACTATGAACAATTGATGAGCCATGTAGATTTAGAACCAAACATTAGAGTTCCACGCCACTTGAGGTGATGGTTTCTAACAAGGTCCCAATACATCTCTCAATGCTGGTCAATTGGGCACACACCTGAGATGGATTAACTACAGAAGAAGGACCAAGGTCCCATCCCCCTTCTCTAGGGATAGGCTGAACTGAGTTTGGGTTATACCAAATGCAGCCACCCAAAACAGATATTAGGATGCCAATTGGGTGCCACGGATCCATGCAAATCTTAGTGGATTGTCCATTCCCAATGATATGATGGACGAGAGGACGGACACGAGGTCTCTATATTTTAGAATATTCCTCCACATCCACCAACAATTCTTGATAGACACGGCTTCTGTTTTAAATATCTATGATCTACCAATTACCTCTAAATGCACTCCTGGTTAGAAACCACCACCATATTTGCTTCATAATACTTACCACATTTATATTTTTATATTTTTCAAACCCAAACCACCATGGTTTTAAGTATCGGTGCGTATCGTGTCGTATCGGTCGATACATATCCATATCGGTAGGCATCGGCACGATACATATCGATACGATACATGAAAAATTTAAAACCCTTATGTATCGATACGTATCCTACGATACGCATCGATACGCACCGATACACAATCGATACGTACCGATAATCACCGATACATACCGATACTCTATGAAAAATTCAAAATTGAAGTGAAATGTACGTTTCGGTATGTATCGGTACGTATCGGTGCGTATCGGTATGTATCGGTATGTATCGATCGATACACACCTATACGTACCGATACGGTCATAAAATGGCCAAAATGGGTAATTTTTTAGAAAAAACACAATTTTTTGAGGTGTTTTTGTTCCAAAATTGTTGCCAACCATTTTTCTCTCTAACTAAAGTGGAAATCAAGGTTGGGACAAGGATTTTACATTTGTGGGACAATTACAAACCTTGGATTCTTAGTGCGATACTCTCAATTTATTATTTATGCATAATACATGTTATATATAATTTTTTTTAACTATTTTTTTTATGCAAAAGTGTATAAAAAAAGTGTTTCCTATCCATTTATGTGCGTATCTTTAGCGTATCTTAGCGTATCTCCGATACGATACGATACCTTCCGATACGTATCTTAATTTGGGCCGACCGATACGACGACCGATACCGATACTTTAATCCTTGCAAACCACCCTCTACTTTTGGTCTACAAATTTGATCCTAATAATATAGTGGATCCTCTTGTCAAGCCCCGGACCTGATCAAAGAAAGTGGAAAAACGTGGATTCCAATATCTCCATCACTACCCATGGGAGATCAAAAAGCCCTGACCAGTAGATGTAGTAACCTCCTTGAAGAACTAAAGAAATAAGTTGGAGTCACTCACACAAGAGTGTTTCGTACTCTTCATTGCTTTCAGTGAAAGTTGAATAATTTTCATTCAACCCTATATAACCCAAGAAATTAGATCTAGTCTGAGTCGGGACACCACTAGAATCATAGCAAACTTAGAATGTTTTAGATAAAGCCAAAAAAGAGAAGAAAAAGAGGCTAAACAATCCATAACTGCAGAGGTAGACGTATAATTCGCCTTTAGAAAATCAAGTCATTTGCAAAATCAAGTGAGACAACTACAGAGGTCTACATTGAGGAATATGGAGGATCCTCTTGTCATCAACTAGAGTCTTTAACGTTATAGAGAGCCCTTTTATAGAGAGGGTGAGGAGGTAAGGAGACATGGAATCTCCTTGACAGATGCTCCTCCTCCCTGCAAAATACCCCATTGGACTCTCATTCACAAGAGCAGAGAATGCAGTTGAATTAATACAATTAGCCACCCACCTTGTAATTCTAGTCCGAAATCCTATAGAAGACATATAAGAAACATGAATTCCCTGTTAAGAGAATCAGGGCGATCCTTTTAGGGTCAACTTTTAAGAATGGCCGAATGGAAGGAATACTTTTGGGACACCCCCTCACTATATCATGGCACACCAGAATGTTGTCAACTATGGATCTTCCCCTAATAAAGGTAGACTGGTTATGAGATACCAAATAGCCAACCACAAATTGAATTCTATTGACGATTAGTTAATTAGAGAAAAACTTATAGAGAAGGTTACACAAAGCAATAGGTCTAAACCTTTCAAACCCAAAAACAATGTTAGACAAAACACCATAACAAAAAAGATTTGGAGAAGAACCATAACATCGTAGCAAAAAGTTCCTACCCAATAATATCTCAAGTGTGCTTTTAGAAGTAGGCATTGAACCCATCATATTACGGAGGGAGGGGCTCCTCTACTGGGCAATAGAGGTGGTGGTTCAGATGTGTGGTTATGTGTAGGGTTCCGTGCCAAGGTATTCCAAGGTGTCAGAATGATCCGAATCGCCACCTCTATCCTTGAAAGGGAAGATCACAAATTTGATGTCGTCAGTAGTGAAGTTAGACACAAGGTACTTCTTTTGGGAGTCCTCAAGAATGGAATTCACATAGAAGGAATTAAGGAGAGCCACCACCTCAGCAGGGGAGAATCAAACAAGTAAGATAAGAGAAATATTGGACATCTTCAGCCTTAATTAAGAAGAATCCTTAGTGACAAAGCCATCACTCTTCACCACATCCAGGATATGGTTATAAAGTTGTTACAATTAATAGCTTATATATAGAAGAAGGCATTTTTACCCTCGCCAAGCTTTAACCAGCCAATTCTAAACTTCTGCTTAAGAAAAAGATTCCTCTTCCCTTGGGACAGCACCCAGTTCACCTTTTGTCATTTCTTCCTCCAAAGCAAGGTTCTCATTCAAAGGATCTAAAGAGAGAAGCCTATGAACATTTGACAAAGTAGATTCAGCCAACCTAACCCTATCTAAGATGTAATCTTCGAGATCAACTTAACATTCTTCAATCTAGTTGCTAGGCAAGACTGAGGGTCTAACTTGGAAGGGGCTTCTTCCCCCCAACTGCGGATTGACACTTCCTTAAAACCATCCTAAGACTTGCAAGAGTTAAAAGAACTTAAAAGGCTTAGGCCCAAATAAGTTTTTATCACCACCCTAGCTTGTTCGGTCCTCCAACCTCACATCATCCAGATTTTCCTTCTCTACCTTCACATTCTTCCTCTCTCCCAACTCTCTTAGTCTTCATGACTCCTAATGCTACAGAATAGCTCTTAGAGGTTCATCATCCTCTTCTGATACCATAGAAGAGAAATTTCTTCCTCTGATCTGTCTACCTTTGTCTATGGAAGAATATCTGCCCATGAATACTACTATTCATCATTGGCCCTTTTTCTGTGAACAATATTCCGGAACATCCAATGAAAAAAAAAAATAGGGTACCTTGGAAGTATATAGAATTGTGGATGGGGTGTGATTGCTTGATGCAGTCTCGTCGGAAGCCACGGATTGGGAGAGTTAAGACATACTTTTCTAGGCGTGCAACTGATCAACATGAATATAAGAGAAAGAAGAATACAAAAGGAAAACATCAACTATCGTACTCTTCAAGAAACAATGGAGGGTGGAGAAAACTACAACTCTTCTACATTGCAATGAAACTCTTCATGACTTCAGGTTTATACCCAAATAAGTAACATCTCATCAAAAAAAAAAAAAAAAAACCTCTAGCTTAACAATCCTACCATTGAGATTGCATAGAAAAATTAATCTAATCAAGGTAACCTTGATGGGATCTTTGGCACATAAAATATCAAATTTAATAACTAAAATAAAGAAAATAAGTAGACCCCAAAAATCGTCCTCCTTAATTGCTTTTCCAAGGTTTGGACGAATTGATTCTTCTTGCTACTTAAGTTAATAATGTATTGTCAAAATAAGATACCAGAGAATATTTGTTGAGCATAAAATCTTTCATATGGATTATGGGCTACCAAAAAGATAGGAAATAAAGTCTCCTATCTCCTATCTTATGAGATGTAACAAAGCAGCTTTACTCATAAGACAATGAGATCATTTCATGTGAAAGATTATTAGTGTACCTTATCGTGCAACTTAAAAAACTTTTCTCAAATAATTATTAGTTTTCTTCAAAAAATACATAAATAAAAATGATATTATGTTTTAGAAGTAAGAAAAATAAAAAAATGTTCAATTAAAACATGACAACTTGATTGAATTGGTCTTGTGGAAGGATCATGGCTTGTGTTGCACACACATAATTCACACACATATACACATAGTATACAATTTTTTTTTTTTTTTTGGTAAATACACACACAAACACATATATGGAGGGATGTGACAACATATATAAAAAATGTAAGTCCAATAAGCAGCACAGCTGAGGAGCATCCAATAGTTCAATGAATGGGGAACAAATGACAGATAACACTGCGCACCAGCCAGGCACCAAATAGCTTCCACCAATAGAAACCTAAAGTATTTGTTTGTCGCTAGGGTTGGGTTTTATTTATTTATTTATTTATTTATCCTTTTAGCATTGGCTTTTAACTTGAGACATGGTGAGGGGTGGTCATAGGCCAGAGTGTGTAATACTACTCGTTCCAAAAAAAAAAAAGGGTTTCACTAGTTGACTAAAGCGAAAACACTAATATAAATTTGGTAGGGCCCTTGTGACCTATTAGACAACGGGGCACAAGGTTTCTGAACCATACAATTAATTAATAATAAAAATAATAATACATCTTAATCACCAACTTTTGTGTAATTTCATTGTAATATATACTGAAAAAAAATATATCCTTATCTACTCTGTTGCACTCACATGGTCCCTATCTTATGAATTTAAAAGTAGAATGTCTAGTCAAAAACTCTATAATTAATAACAAAAACATTCCAAATTTCTAATGTCCACCGTCTTTGGTTATCTTATCTGCTTGTGGTTTTAGAGGTGGGCACTCAAACATGAAACTGGATATACCTAAAAAAAACCTAGGGCTAAAAACTGGCATCTGGGCCTCCGTAAAAAATTAAGGTTTTTTTATATTATAATATATTTTAATACTATATATAAGAAAAAATGTCATAAATTAAAGATGAGTGTGAGAATTTATAATTACTTTATTAGAATAACGAAAGCTTTGATATATTGCCCAGCGGTAGAAGTACCATCTATCTTGGATGGACCACATAAAATGGTTATATTATATGTGTACAATTTCTTTTTATTTTTTTTTCTTTTTCTACCATTTTTCTGTTGTGTTATTAATTAAATTGTAAAATCTAAAAATCTATTACTTGGAATATGGAGAAAAACTCATTCAATGCAAAGATGACCTCATGAAAGTTCTGACCCTTTAAGAGAGGTGGTGGAGGCAGGTGAAGAAATTTCCATATCTGATGACTTATTCTGGGAGCCTAGCTTGCAAATGGATTCTTGAATTAATTACGACCATTTGCTAGACTTCTGGGTCTAACTCAAAACAAAGATTGGTTTCTTAATTGGAGAATTTAATTCCTTTTCAGATTTTACTTGAGGGTTTTCAATGTTGGTTCTTCCTGTTATGTTCTTCTTTTTAACAAGTTTGCCTCTCCTAATCTAGTGGTTTTTTCTCACAGGGTTTGGGTTAGTCAAGCGACCAATCAAGATTGGTATTTCTTCGTTTTCTTTTATTGGCTTTTTTCTCCCCTTTTCCACAGAGAGAGAGAGAGAGAGAGAGAGAGAGAGAGAGAGAGAGAGAGAGGGAGAGTGTGCGTATGTTTAGTTGTCTCTCCCCCTTTTTGAGAGTGCATATGTTGTCTCTCCTCAATCCCAAAAGGCATTTTAACTATTTTCTGTACCAGTATGCTTGTCAGCACACTTGATATAGTTACATTTGGATGTATGGAATTAAGTAATGTGGAAATAGAATTGACCAAATTCTGTGTGGATAGAAAATTCTATGTGGTGTTGGGAAAAAACCAAATATGTTTTCTCACCTTTCTTTATCTTCGTTGGACAAGAAGAAAAAGTCATGCACACTGCAATTTATACTTGAAGAACAAAACATTCAAAAGAAAAATTATCTTCCTTCGTTTCCTTACAGATATTTAACCTCGCAGAGGACCCAAGTGCTTGGCTTTCGGTAATAGAGAACAAGAGCAAAAGACAGAGAATTAGAAAGTTTGAGGAAGGGGTCACCGCGTCACCTTTTTCTTTTCCTTAATATATATTAAGAGAGGGAGAGAGACAGACGAAGAGAGACGGTTGACGCGGTTTTCAAAACCGCCCTTGTAATACCCCGCTTCTTAAACCCGGTCTGATTTTACGGTTGAACCGGTTTAACCATGCAGGAACCGAGCCAGAGGAAATTAGAGCGGGTTCCTTATGGGCTATGATGGC